>NC_049238.1:3430706-3746615 GCF_011100685.1 Canis lupus familiaris
CTCCCAGCACATTCACCCCAGGAGCCTGGCCACCATGCTGGGAGGAGGCACGCAGAGAGGTCACATGAAGGTGATCTGGCCTACAGCCCCACTAACGTGTCAGCCACAGTCAGCATCACCCCTGGCATGAGAATGAGGGGTCTCCAGACCTCCCTGCTGACACCACGGTGAGCTGTCCCACCTGAGTCCCAGCCACACTGCAGGTTTGTATTTACTGGCAAAGTGAGGCTGTGAACTCTTAGGGAGGTTTGTCACACAGCCATGGGGGCTGGGACAAGGAGCTAATTCCTGAACCTAGAGAGGAGAAGAGGTTGTCTCCTCTTGGGCTGAAACTGCCAAATCCATAAATGTTTCACTATTATGTCAAAACTAAGTTAAAACTGGGTCCAACGAAAAAAAAAAAAAAAAAAAAACTGGGTCCAACGGATAATTCGTATCTCTGTGACTTTCTCCAGGCGTGGAGTTGACCCAGGAAGGTTTCCTCATTCAGCAAAGGAGGTGCTTAAAATCGTGTCTGCCTAGTGCACTAGATGGTATTCCACACATAAGATGAAAATAAATGTGTTCTTTATGCTTAATTAAAGGAAATGATCTGTGCATTTCCTGTGGGGAAAATGTCCCAAAGTCAAAGAAATGTTGCGAAAGTTGCTGTCAGTAAGTTCTTGCTAGGATGGTCATAAAAGTCATTGTCAAGGATTCTACTCCAAGGCTCTGGAATTGCAAAGCCGAGGCCCCTGACCTGACAGTGTCCACTTCAAATTGGTTCCAAATCCTCTGGTTTGGATTGTATTGCTCTAACGACACCTTAAGATTTCATAGGTGGATTGAAAAGACGAAGCTCTTGGTTGAGCCCCCAGATCCAAGGCTCTTAAGGAAACAAAGGTCACCCTGTTAATATCCAGAATGAAGATAAGATAGTCCTAACTGGCACAAATGCCAAAAATATCATATAGTTCTCCACTTCTATCTTTTAGGCCTAATGGTGCCAAGGAAGCAGCAGCTCTGTTAGGTGTGTACGAGCCAGCCTCAACCCCCAAGTGAGAGTATGAATACCTAGGGAACTCTGAGGGGCCTACTAAAAAGTTCCCTTCCCACCAAAATGTTTGCAGTGAGGCATAATAACTGGAGACAAATTGTGTGACAGTGTCTTTGAATTTTTTTTAAGTTACTTTTAAGCACATCGGCATTGGGCTCCACGCTCATGGTGGGCACCATGAAATTGGCCAGTTCTAAACTCTTTATTTATTGAGCAGCTAGCATATAGCAAGCTTGGTAGAAAGTGCTAATGCACAAAACCAAGGAAGGAGCAATTTTCCCCTTCAGGAGACGACAGAGAGAGATAGACAGGTCAATAATAAGGGCAATAAGGGATTAAGAAAGAGAGGCTAGGCCACTAGTCCCATGCTCGTTTCAGGCAATTTTGAGCAAATCCTAATTTGTTATATTCTCTGCCTAGTACCAAACGCAAGTGAGACTCCGTGCATCTTAGTTTCCCTCTACCCGAAATTAGACATTCCTGAAGTTTGTCTATATTGAACTTATATCTGGTATCTGTGGGTCTGAGTCTTAAAAGCATATCCTGTTGTTACGGGCTGAGCTATGTTCTCCAAAAGGTGATATGTTGTGGTCCTAACCACCACTCAGAACGTGAGCCTATTTGGAAATAGGGTTGTTGCAGGTGTAATTAGTTAAGATTATATCATGTTAGAGTTGGGGTGGGGGGGCTACTTCCATGGGCCTGGTGTCCTTGCCGGAAAGTAGCCAGATGAAGTCAGAGATGAAGAGAGAAGCCCATTCTCAAATGAAGGTGCAGATTGTAGCTACGAGCCAAGGAAGGCCAAGGGCGGCCGAAGAACCAACCACCAGAAACTCGGAAAAGTCTAGAAAAGATCGTCTCTACAGGGTTCAGAGGGAGCATGGCCCTGCAGACTCTTCAGTTTTCTGGCCTCCAGACTGTGAGACAATCCATTTGGTAGTTTGAGGCCACCCAGTCATGGCCGTTTGTCCCAGCTGTGCCAGGTGTGAAAGAACCTAATGTGGCATCTGGCATCACGACAGCCCTGCTTAAGCATCTCTTGACCTACCACAAGGTGGGTCTCTGGCAGCAAATGGTTCATCCCTACACCCGAGTGAATCCCCTTCTCTGTAGCCCACAGTGGGGGTAACAAAGGTCGGCATCCACTAGTAGTCTTCTGAGCGTGAAAGTGCTGTATACGGAGAGCACTTGGCACAGAGCCTGGAGGATAGAAAGCCAGTGGGAGGGCTCTTGGTCTCCTTTTGGAGACGTTGGCTTTTTGACCATCCCTCAGATCCTTCTCTGCCACCGTAAGAACACTGCCAGGCGCAGCGCCCACACCCAACCCTACATTCTGTGTGCAAGAACACATTGCGGTTTAATACAAGAGCAGAGTAATATTTTCCTCTCTCCTTGTGATACAAAAGGTCATGCAAATCCTTTGCTTCTTATCACTGTTTAAAATAAGTCCTGCCACTCAACGCCTGTTTGATAAGGCATCGTGTTGCAAACCATGAGCTTCTCAGTGAGACACAGCTGGGGTCCAGCCCTAGGGCCGAATGACGGGTGTGGTGTACAACCGGATGGCTGTTTTCTCTCTACAGTTGCATTTTTCTTGAAGTTAACTCCAAGAAATGAGTGGTGTAGAGAAGGTGCCTAACGCTAGGCTGCATGGACAGAGGTCACCCCTGCATGTTTTGTATTTGGTGCTTTCAGTGATGAGACCCACGCTTCGTCCTTCTAATATGTTAAGTTGACAGTGATTTCAAGACGGCTCATTTGTCCCTGGAAGAGAGCAGGGTTGGCAAAGCCCCCCCACCCCAGCTGATAAGAACAAAAAGGGAGGTTCTGGAGGGCAGACCCCGAGTCCTAGGAGGTACGTGGGGCAGTCACAGCGCCAACATCAGCCTGCGGAGGCCATGTCCCCGCTGCCCCTCGTGGAGGCATTTTGCATCCCTTGTTCTATGTTTTTGAGCTGCTATGCAAAAGCTAGATTAATATGTTAGGATAATTGTATAAACTGACAGAAACCCAATTACTACTTTCAAATTAAGCCGCCCCCTGGGCTGTGTTTGTTTGCTCTGTGTGTGTGTGTCCGAGTGTGAGCGAGGGCATGTCTGTGTCTGTGTGTGAGTGTGTGTGTGCCATTTAAAATCAGGCAGATGATAGTCAATCCTAAGTATAGTTGGTGGTGCCAGCTTGTTTGAGTGCCAAAACCTACAAATTCAAACCCTATGACTCCATGAGGATGAAAAATTTAATTTTAAAAAATTGTAAATGTTCTCTTTTTTTTTTAAGATTTTATTTATTTATTCATCAGAGACACAGAGAGAGAGGCAGAGACACAGGCAGAGGGAGAAGCAGGCTCCCTGGGGGGATCCTGGTGGGGGACTCGATCCCAGGACCCCGGGGTCATGCACTGAGCCACCCAGGGGCCCCTAAAAATCATGAATACTCTTTAAAAAAAGATTGTTATTCATTGATTGGGGGATAAAAAGGTACATTCAACTTACTAGGGCCTCTGTTCTCCAAACATTTCCTGCTGCCCTTCATTTGTTTATGTTTCTGCTTCCTTAAAACACCGCTGCTCACACGCAGGTTGGCTTGGCAGGATCCCACGCGGCCGTCGGAGCACGTCCCCAGGCCCCGCTCTGTGGCCTTGTCGGGGTTTGTGGCCCTCAGCGCCCAGCCCAGCAGGGCTTGCCTGTGTCTGCCTCCCCCCAGGGGTGGCCTGGGCCACACTCTGCCCCTGACCCGGGGGCCTGCCAGCCAGGCCACGGTGGAGCAAAGATGGGCGACCAAGTAACGTCAGCGTTCACATTTGCCGAATGCTTCCAAGGTAGTGACCTCCGAGTTTGTCGGGTCCCTCCCTGGAGGCCGCGAGTTGCTCAAAGAACAGGTCTTGGGTTCCCTCGCCGAGCCTCCGGGGTGGAGGGCCCAGCGGCCAGCGCCGTCGGGGCACCGGGAACACCAGGCCTGGCTCCCAGCAGGTGGCGCAGAGGTGGCGTCCCGGCGCCCAGGGTGTCAGGAGCCCTCAAATGCCGGGGAGCCCAGGACTGAAAGACCCGGGGAGGGCAGAGGAGACCAGCGGGGAGCACCAGCGGGCAGGGTCAGGCGACCCCGTCAGATGAACTTCTCCCATCCTTGGGGTGTGCAAGTCGTGTTTTAAAAATCCCTCTGACTTCAACTTTTTCTTCCCGCCACCAGAAATGACATGTAGCCCAGAGACACGCGGACGTTCACCGGGTGGACACGGTGTGAGGCCTCGCCCGGGACACACCGGCAGCTCTGCGAAGGAGCCAGAGCTCACCCTGGGTCCGGGCCGTGCTCCCAGCACCCCAGCTCTGGCCTTGTCTTCCTCCTTCTCTGAAAATAATTGTTCCTCTCCGGGTGTCTTCAGAGGTGGCCCAGGAGTGGCTGTAGGCCGCTCACATCAGCACTTAAAACCCGATGGAAGGGACACCGGGGGGCTCCGCGGTTGAGCGTCTGCCTTTGTCTCAGGACATGACCCCGGGGTCCTGGGATCGAGTCCCCATCGGGCTCCCTGCAGGGAGCCTGCTCCTCTTTCTGCCTGTGTCTCTGCCTCTCTCTGTGTGTCTCAGGGAAAAATAAATAAAATCTTTTAAAAATTAAAATTAAAATTAAAAAAACCTGAAGGGAGGGACCCAAGGGTGGCTGGCCGCGCCAGACAGAAAACAAGCAAGGCCAAGGGGAGTCCCGAGGGGGGCATCCAGAGCTCTCTGGGACACAAGCCCCGGGCTCCGACTGCTGTTCTCGGAGCCCTGCCCCGGGTGGGGGATCACTGAGCCGCTGGGGCCCACGTGCCCAGTCCTGCCACAGGCACTGGCCCAGCAGTCCGTGGTCCCCGCAGCAGAGGGCCCAGGCGGCCCAGACGTGAGGCCACCAGTGACCCTGCTCGCTGGGCCTTCCCACCCGCCAGGGCCCCTGCTCCTCCGGCTTCTGGCCTGTCCCGTCCCGTGCGGGGAGACGATGCCCACGTTCTATTCTGTGGCAGCTGCCCGCAGGGTCCCCTCAGCCCAGCTCCAAGCCCTCAGGGAAGGAGACTCCACCCAACACCACCTTAGCTTTTGAGGGCACCGCTCGTCCCGTCCCCTTCGCTGCAGCATCAACAGCCCGGCTCGCAAGCCAGGAAAGCGAGAGGCCGTGGCTGGGCCCCCAGAGGGGGACAGTCTCGGGTTCGGGCTGGGAGCTCGAGGGGGCATCAACAGGCTCAGCTCTTTCTCAGCGACTCTGGGCAATGGCAGAGGGGCACCAGCGGAGGTGAAGAAGGCAGGCTGGAGGCAGACGGGCCCGCGTGGGACCCGCTGGCTGGGCGCGCAGGTGTGCGGCCCCCACTCGCCTGGAGAGGGCCAGGGTGGCAGGGCACCACCCCCGGGCACCCCCTTCCCTCTGCCTCTTCTGCAAACCGGTTCACGGAGCCAAACCAGCTAACACAAGCGCGGCCTGGGCTCGATGGAGATCCTAATGCCCTGATAATCACAGGCACATCCTCCCTACACTTGTCTCTCATTTCACATCTTCCTGTTTCCCCCTCAACACCCACTGCTCCCACGAATTTCTCTCCTCCAGCTCTTCAGATGCCCGCGCCTCGTTGACTCGATGATAAGATAGGCCTGGACCGCCTTCGAGGAAAAATGCACAGATATTATTTGCAAAGGCTAAAAAGCAGGTGTTCTCCAGCTTATCTGAATATTTTGAGTAAATCCCTGTTTTGAAATGTAAATGCTTCTGCAGTCTGTTTAGTTTGAGATAAAGCAGGGAACAATGAGTTAATCCTTGTTTTATGCAGTTCATTATCAGAAGCCTGTGACCAGGCCAGCCACCTTTTCAAGCATAATAGAGGTCACGCGCAGGTAGGTAACTCCCTGCCCCCCGTAAATCACATTTATCAGATAGATTATGTTGGATATAAAGAGACCAGGGTATAAATGTTTTATATGTGCTTACATATGCAATACAGAAAGATGATTGCTTTAAATATTTATTCAATATTAAACATCTCGGTAGTTTATAAAATTGTTTCGTTATTGTTCATGCAAAAAGCTGATTTTTTTTTCTTCCCAGGGTGAAATTGAATGTATTCATCTCTGAGAAACATGATTTAATCTTGCAGAGTAGCAGTGGGAAGGAGTGTGGAATCTCTTTGATTTTTTTTTTTTTTTACTACTATCTTTCAATAGTTGCAAAGGGAAAAAAAAATTGAAAACGCAATAATCTACCCAGGCCCGTTAAATTAAATCCTCTCAACATTCTCCTTTCTTCTCTCATGTCTGTCCAAAAACAAACAAGAACGCAAGCAGACAACTGTCCCCCCCACCGAATGCCAGCGCTACCTCGGAGAGCAGAGGTAGGCCAGGAACCTTGGGAAAAACGCACGGCTTGATTTTAGAGAGCATTCCCACTGTTGCTGCCAGAGCACGTCGTTTAGAACCGAAGCAATTATTAAAAATTTTCTAATCCGGAATTCTTTCTTTGCACGAGTGCGCCAGGATAAGATCTCCACAAACGCTCTTTCATAATCGATTCGCACTCGTTTCTTTTCTGTCCTCGTGGCTTGTTTGAAAGCTTCCTTTCTCTTCATTCTTGCCCTTTCTTTTCTTCTCTCTCCCCCCAGCTTCTTATTTCTGTCTTTATTTTCCCCGTTTTATGAACACTTCAGCCCCTGTCTGCTGTTCTCTGGCTTTCTATGTCAATGACACCCTTGGGCCTGGAGCTTTCCCTTCGCCGGTGCAGAACTGGCCGTCTCCCTGCTCTATTTATTATGCTTCTGGATTCCAGCGGATTCTCCTGGCACCGCCTGGACCTCCAGCATTCCGCCCTTCTGCAAGCTGGAGCTTCAGCTAGAGAGCCTTCGCCTGTTCCATATCCTCCGTGTGGAAGGAACACTTCAAAGAGAGAGAGACTTGGCAGACTCGCACCTAGTCGTGACCTTGTAAGGTTGGCGTTGAAGGCAATTTCTGGTGGGATCCAAAGACTACCCTTTTCCCCTGTGTCCCTCAGGGCCCCGGACAGCAGCACCTCCCTGCATTGTCGGCTGAAGCCTGGGGCCAGCCAGGAGGCCGGAGCTGCTGACGTGTGTGCATCTAGAATGTTGACGACGGCGTACATGTTTGCTTAGCTTATTACCAGGGCGTCACGTTGGCTCTCAGACACGGCTTAAGAGATATGTCAATTTGTTTTTTTATTGATTCTATTTTTAATCAGGAGTAATGCAATAGTGGCATTCTGCTTCAGCTTCTATTGACTCCTTTCTGATGGCGTTAAAATGTGCAAATCCATATTTTATTTATAACCAGAGCAGTGCCATTAAACTTAAACTAGGACCCCAGGGCTATGTCTCTCAGACACATGCCCATCACAAGTGGATGTCAACATGAATGCGGGGTCCTGATACCCCCTCATTCTCAGCTCTCAGAGTAAATCCACCTGCAGATATCCGATGGCAGTCAAGGTCACAGCAGTGGGGGAAAACAAATGAAGACATCAAGGACGCATTCTCTAAGACAGATGGCGCCTACATGCCAACCAGCTCACTCCCCGGGACTGGATGGGCTGCTTTCAGGGCAACATGGCCGGATTTTTAGGTTATATTGACTGCTTGGATTTATTAGGTCACTTTCCTCTGACTAGTTAAACTGTTTTTGTCCATGAGACCTTAAGAATTCTGGCGGAATGGCTACCTATTTAGTGGGTATTCCTAAGGGAAGAGAGCGCAGAACAAATTGTAGCCCCTCGGATGTCATCCGGAGCAAAGAGCTTGCTTGATGTGAAGGCAAGTCAACAGAAACTGATTCTTATCGAGCAGTTGCTATGTTCTGATCCTGGGCCCTTTACACAAAAATGGGTTTATGGTGAAGCCTGTAGAGCCTGAGCCTGTGGCAGTGGCTGTCTCCCTGACCTGGGGGAGAAGCGAGCAGTTCCAATGTATTCACAGTGTTGTATCCGTTTCCTTAAATCAGCCCCATCCCCCAAATTTTATTAGCTTCAGGCCTTACAAAAGCTGGATCCACCCTGATTTATATATTTCACAACAATCTCACAGTTGTGTGGATATGACAATGACTTAAATAGACCCCATCACTCCAGAAATTAAAAGAATAAATTAAACGACAAGAGAATTATCAAAACATACTATTTCTATGAAACCCCAGGGTGGTACTTTTATTTCAGCAAAGCATCACTTTTGATTGGGTTTGCTGATCTGAGCTGCACTGGCTTTATTCCTTTCTTGTATTTAACATGTAAATGTTCCATAGTTTGATAATACTACAGCAGTAGAGCTACCTAGATGAACGCAGGTGTGTTACTAGATAGAGTATATGCTAAGAGATTTGTTGGAGTTAGCGAGAAGCCCATGAGAATTTCTCCCCCTAAAAAGAAAGGTAGAAAATCCGGAGGATTGAAATAAGCCACGGTAGCCTCAGTCCGTGCTCAAGGAGAGGAACTGGAACCAGATGGACAGCCTTGGCTTTGTCATGAACTAAGATGTGGGCCCAACGATGAAGGACTCCTCCTGGTCACAGGGCATGGGTGATCACATGGGCATAGGTCACATGGGTGATCATTCCCTCCTGGCTCTTATCTTACCGATTAATCCATTAATTGATCGGCTGTGGTTGATCCCTGGAGGATGCATGTGGTCTGTGTCTGAGCTGCTTAGGAGTGACAGCATGAAGCCTTGACAAAGATAGGACTTGCTCAAGATCTGTAGCTCTTTGTACCTTTGATGGCTCCTGACCCCCCGCAGACAGAAGTCCAGATTCCTTGGCAGGACACACAGCCATCCATGACTCCCTTTCTGTCTCCTCTTGTGTCCAGTCTAACTGGCTGCTACCATCCCACGGCAGGTGTCCCCTGCTCCACCTGCTTTCCAGTGCTCTGGACAAACCCACCTCTTGTGTGTTGTCTGCCTACCTGGGACCTCCACAGCCTCCACTCTGCTCCCGCTAACCCCCTGCAGCCCGCCACCAGGGGAGAGTGAGCCACTCTTCTTCCAGACACCCGCTCTAGAATCATCTCCCCGAGGACACATTTTCTGTTCACACTGTCCCTTGTTGCATGACACAAGTCTCCTTTGAGGGCAGCACAAATGACTCCCTCCCCAACATCTGTAGTTTCTAGAATATTCATTGCACTACTTGAATAAAGGACCATCTTCCCGTCTTCAATTATCCATTCCTCTAGTTGCTCATCAATGGCGTTCACTAAGAATGCCAAGGTGTTCCTGGAACATATTTTTACATCCTGCAACTTTTGCTTGAGAAGCTGATTGTGTAAATGCCTTTAACTTCTGACTTGTTATGAAACGTGAATCCATAGTGTTGCAAGTTGTCAAGAGAGGTACTTGCTATGAGGTAGGACTTCAAAAGGTTTCCATTGAATAAATGAGACCATTAACTTCCCTGTATTTCTCATGGACACACAGGCCACAACACAAGATTAAAAAAAAAAAAAAAGAAGAAGAAGAGGAAGGTGGGATCAATCTTATTTAATACAATTGCTTTTCTATAAGCCAATGCAAATGAAACCATATATTTTTCTCTTCCCAGAAAGAAATTTCTAGAGTGTGATTTTAGTGGGAGGCCATTTTCATTTCAAACCAAGTGTTTGCAAAAGTAAAATTTTCCTTCTTTTCCTTCTTCCCTTTTTCTGAGTTAAGTGGCTGTGCCTTGTCTAGGGAGGAACGCGACTCAGTTGTTGGTGCTACTGCTGCTTTCGTTTCACAGATGTTTCCCTGTGGGATTCCCACGACGATAGAATGAGTGGCCAATCTGTAGTATTTTATAACTAGAGCCAGGGACAAACATAAAGAGAAGTACCCTGAGGAGTTTTTAACTAATTCAAGGAATTATTAATTCATTCTGCTAACAATCTTGTCTTTTGTTCAATCTTCACCAGGGAGAGGGTAGAGGACAATGATGACAAGCCAGATGCCTGACTCTGAACTAAAACTCTCGTGGGTGTTGACTGGTCCTCATCATCCTCATCGGTAAAGTTGAGATAAAAATAGAACTGCATCATAGAGCTGTTGAGAGCATCCAGTGAGAGCTCAGTAAGTGTTAGGAGTGATTTAGACCTGGCTACACCCAGACTCTCTTCCCATTTGATTGTTCGTGAATGTAGAGTACAGAAAAATCATCTGGGAAGCATATTAAAAAGTACAATTCCTGGGGGCACCTCAGTGGCTCGGTCACTTAAGTGTCTTGACTCTTGGTTTAGGCTCTGGTCACGATCTCAGAGCCCTGAGATCAAGCACCACGTTGGGCTCCTCATTCGGCGGGAAGTCTGCTTGAGATTCTCTCCCCCTCCCTCTCCCTCTTCCTATGCTCCTCCCTCCCCCACTTTCACTCTCTCTCATGCTATCTAAAATAAATAAACAAAAAAAAATAAATTAAATTAATTAATTAATTAATTTAAAAATAATGCACAATTCCTGGATGTCCTCTGGATTTGGTCCATTGGGTCCAGTGTGGGCCCCGGAATCAGCGTCTGGGACAGGTCTTCACACCACTTCTGATGAACAGTCTGTGAGGCCTGAACCTGGAGCCACACAGAGCCACCATGTAACTTTCAAAGCCACTTTGAAAGCCGAATGCAATAATCTTTCTTCCTACTCCCAGATTATGTGCTATCAAATGCTGTAAGCTGGTGCACAGAGTTTTTGCTCTCTGGAGCCCACGACATTGTTGAAGGTTACAGGGCATGGGCAGGACTTCTTAGACTTGCCCATTGTCATCAGCATTCATCCTGAATCTTTAAACTTCCACCAGACTTGGGCACTCATGGCACAACCTCAGAAAGATGCCCTGTAGATACACGATGGACAGTGAAGGAAAGCCCTCGGGCTGGGAAGGTGGACAGATGAAGGTTTGGGCCTGCTTCCATCATTCATTTTCTCTGTGTGGGAAGGGAGTGAGGAAGGCAGGGGCTGGGGAGAAAGGAAGAGCAGAGCCTTCCATAAAAAATATATGAGTAGCAACTTGTGCCTCAAATGTTTTTTTGTTTTGCTTTTTGTTTTGTTTTTTGTTTTGTGAGGTTTAAACGAGATGTGTAAAACATGCAGTGGACACTGCTTCCTGTGGCTGCTCCCAGCCGTGACCTGCCCATCTTCAGCTAAGCACCATGGCGGGTTCTTTACCACCCACTTAACACTTGATGATGTATGTGGTTATTTATTGCCATTTAATTGTTGTACATGCCACAGTTTTGTCTTTGCACTAGATTATAAGCATCCTGAGATCAAGGACTGTGAGCCAAGCCTGTTCTGTCTTCCACTACTCATTCTTCCCCTTCCCCCACGGCCCCTGAGCTCCCACCTCTGTTCTCTGTCCCTGCAAATTCTCAGCCGTCCCAAGTGATAAAAGAGGAAGCAATAAACAGACCACAGATTTAGTTCCTGACCTAAAAGGCGGGATTATTGAGCAAGCCAGAGCCCAGTAATTCAGGTTCACTGGGAAATATCACGCAGTGACTGCTTGGTTGCCAGGAAAAGCAGACAAAGCACCTTCTAGAAGTGATCAGGGCTGCAGGGAGTTACAAGCATTGCTTGGCATTTTCTGGATTTGGTACGTGGACCTCACTTTACTTACACAATGTGTCCATCAAGGCCTTGGTCACCTCCTTCTGTTAACTAGATCACATCACAGCTGGGCAGGCCGTCTGCAGCCCCGAAATGAGACTCACTTTGGGGGTCTCGGTCTTGGAAGAACGAGATGATAAAAAACACCATCCTAGACATCGAAGACACTCAGCCATGTGTTGAGCGAAGAACAAGCAGCCTAATGGTTTAAGGCTATACCTTAAAAAGAAGAGATGACACATAGGAAGAACCAGAGCATTTCTGTACAAACAAATCATGCATATGTTGGAGAGAGGCTTGCAAAATATTCTTTGGTAATTTAAGAGCTGTGATCCTGAAGGGAAGAGGTCTGACGCCTCACTTTATGGGTTTTGCTTTGTTGGAACATTCTCAAGCTGTCTGGGGACACAGGCCGTGGTTCTTCCAAGCCCTGGGCTCTGGAGCTGCCGTCGCCCCGCACCACTGCAGCCCTTCCCCATCAGGACTCACCACGCGGTGGGATTCTCCTGCGCCTCGCCCTCCTGTCTCTCAGAACTTCCACCCCTGCCTGTTAGCTGACATCTTAGAGGAAATATGGGCCCATAAACTAGAGGAAGGCCTTCTCCCCGGGCAGGCAGGGAGCTCGCTCTGACTGCTGAACGCAGAGTGCCATTTGCGTCCTCCACCCCCGAACATTTGATTTATATTAAGTGAAACAGACTATCTTTACAAAAACATATGAAAGGCTTTTTTCATAATCAAAACTCTATGCGGGTGAAATGTAGCTCGTTTCTTTAAAGTTTCCCACATAGATCACAATCGCAGGCGTGCCCAGCCTTAGCGGCCCGTCCCCTTTCCCTGCCGGGTCCCTGGACTTGTCTCATGCAGGGTGCGGCGGCTTTAGTTTGTGTTGGAAGCTAACCCTCCACCAAAGACAAGAAGGCAATATTGTGTGCTGTCCCGTGACCCGAGGTGAGGTCTCCAAGCTCTTTTTAGGGTCCAACTAAAATGACCCTTTCTCAAGCCCCCAGACAGAGGCGGTTCCCTCGTATTGTAATTGATAACAACAGTACCGATGACAACAGTCTATATATCACGTTTGGAGCAGCCCCGCAGGGTCTCATTAACTTCATCTCCATTGCCTTCGTTGGTCAGTTTGATGTGGGAAACAAAGCAGAAGAAAAATTCTTAAATTTCCTTACTACCTACATCCCATTGACCAGTGCTTGAAACAAGCAGAGCGACCTTCCTCTGGGGACGAAGCTGCCTCGATGTTACATGCTACGTTGTTCAGGCCAAGAGGCACTCTTAGTCCAACCCCCTGGGATCCTGCAATTCTACTTTAACATATAAAAATCCCGGGATCCCTGGGTGGCGCAGCGGTTTGGCGCCTGCCTTTGGCCCAGGGCGCAATCCTGGAGACCCGGGATCGAATCCCACGTCGGGCTCCCGGTGCATGGAGCCTGCTTCTCCCTCTGCCTGTGTCTCTGCCTCATTCTCTCTCTCTCTCTGTGACTATCACAAATAAATAAAAATTAAAAAAAAAACATATAAAAATCCCTTTAGAAATTCCCTTTATCTCTAAATTCCCCAAGATACATGTTGGCAATCATCCCCTGAGCCCCACCGATGTGCATCTGAAGGGTCTCAGGACTCAGGTTTTATTAGATGGTAATGAATGACCTTCTCCCAACAACAGCCAGCACCCCCCTCAAGGTCCTGGAAACCTTGCTTCCAAATTCCTTAGAGACTTATGGTCTCTCCCTGACCCCCTCCCAACTTGAAAGGATATAATGGGCCACTCCTCATGACCCTCATGACTCCGCATCTCTTTCTGCCCAAGAGTCCTGTCCTCCTGGTTTAATAAAAATCACCTAAAAAAAAAAAAAAGAAAAAAGAAAAAAAATAATAAAAATCACCTTTTTGCACCAAAGACGTCTCAAGAACTCTTTCTTGGCCGTTGGCTTTGAACGTCTTTTCCTACATCGAGTTGAGTACAGACAACGCAGATTGTAAAACTTTCTTCTAAGTCAGAAACCCCTCTTTTTCTTACACTGGCTTACATCACTTACCTAGTCTTCCCTATGGCAGAAATGCTTATTGGTTTATTTGTATTGTGCTACCCTTCTCGCCTAACGAGATCTGCCCAGACAGCGCATCTGGATTGGGACGTGATGGATACCCTGGTCCGACCCTGTCATCCCTACCTTACAGGGAAGTAGCTGGGCTCCTGAGGCAGACTTGCCCCTACACCTTATATCTATAAATAAATAAATAAATAAATAAATAAATAAATAAATAAACCTTATATCTCTCTCCAAGTATCTAATATCCACTTTCTTATCCCAGATCTTTTTGACTCCTAACTGGAAGAAGCTTCTTTTTATCAGAGCCATTTTTCCCCCTAGACCATGTAATAAAGAAAAGCTTATACTGGATAGACCAAACGCTAAAGACCAACCAGAGGCCTCAGGCTTCAGGACCCGAGTCCACGCACTGGAATCATTAGAGAAGCACCGTCCACAGTTACCATTGTTAACAGTGCAAGCTAATGGAAACCAGACCTGATCCAAAGCCAGTCTATTCAAAGGGATCTGTTTGCAAGAGGCAGCTAAGTGGCAGCCGGTCACAGTTTAGGCGATTTTGCTCTGTCTTGGTATCACTGGCTACTCACTTGACCTATCTTTAGCTTCTACAGAAAAAGAGAGAGAGAGAGACAGAGAGAGAGAGAATGTCCAGGCTGTTTTTCAAATCTAAGAATCTATGAAATCCCCTCAATATAAGCACAGAGGAGGATTAACCCCAAATACAAAGTTATTGCTGCTTTTGCCATGACACGTGTTATTTCTCCTGCTTTTAAAAGCAAAGTTTTCGTGGAGGGCTCCACTGGGCAGCTCTCTGCTGAGCCCAGAACGTGTTCAGGGGCAGGAGCTAAGAGACTGGGAGGGCAGAGGTCCAGAGAATATGAAAGCCACGTAAACAGGTATAAATTAGATAGATTTCCTCCACAAAGAGTTGTTCTACTGAATTTAAAGTTTAAAAGCAGAAGATAAAAGAGAACCGAGCTCCCGAAGCAAGGCTTTCTAAATAGTTTTCCTTCTCATTCTTATGCGCTGACCCAGAGCCTCTTTTATATGCCTGAGCCTGGGGAGCGGCCCTGGCGGGAAGGGGGGCTTTCATCGCGGCAAATAGGGAGAGGAAATCTTTATTGTCGGTGAGCTCAAAAGATGCTGCCCACAGGATGAGCAGAGCTTCTGGGATATTTTCAAAATATTTTGGTTTTCTTTGGAATTTCAAATGCTAATGTCACCCTGAGTGAAGGGTCTTCGTTTACTGATCTCTCAGGGCTGATTTTGTAAGGCTTCACGTGGAAATTCAAATAAATGTAGTTGGAGATCTTGGCCACCACAGACTTAGCAATATTTTAATTGAGCCACTGTCTTCTCTTCAGACTCGGTAATGACCATGGCTTGTACTCTCAGCCCCCAATTTATGAAAGCGCAGCTGCCACCTTCCTTAGGAGCCAATTTTCTTTTTTAAATTGACATGCATTTTTTTAGGGTATGGGCTGTAACTTTGCATAAAACCTCAAGTTAAAGGTACGAAACATCTATTAAGAATGACGGTTTCACTTGGAAGAGAGAGACATCCATAATTTACGTATTTTATATATATAGTTATGAATTGTATGGCTATGTGATAGATATTATTTATATATTGTATTATTTACTATGTTATATAAATTATGCCTGTTAAATAGCAGCATATATCAGATTCACTTTTATTTATATAGTTATGTAAATGTTCACGTAACATTCAATAAATTGAATCGTGATATACTATGTACCCCCAGCTAGATTTGACTCAGTGGCATAAAAATACACTTCACTTAAAAGAAAATTTCCTTAGGGATCCTTACGAGCACCTCCTGTGGAGCAAACAGCTTGAAGGAGCGCCCTGAGTGGGTAGCAAGCAACACCTCCTTGCATTTTCCTAGGCTTCCAGACTTTTCACACACACATCACACTGCCACGGTAAGTCATCCCTTCACTTTTTTTCCTACTCCGCTGAGATTTTTCCACACGGAAGGAGGAAGGGCAGAAAATAGCCTCTCGGTAAAGAAACACAAAGAGGCTTTATCAATTCGGTGAGAAGTTGTTAATCCAATCTAAGGCTTTGGAATATTTTAATGTCCACTTATGATGTTAATGGAGGTTAATTGGCATCTGTCCTCCAGACTTTCTTCCTTTCATCACTTTTTAGTTCAGGTGGGGGAGGCGCGCTCTGCATTTGCTATTCAGGTTAGGATCTTGGGATCCTTCAGCTCCCCTTCCCTGGAAGGCCTCATTGTCATTCTAATGGCAAAGCTTACCTGGAAACAAAAGTGCTGGCTTCTCCACCTGGAGTTCCTTCTTAGCAGCCCTCCTGAGTCCTAATTCGGAATGGTATCTTAAGCTCTAAACCAAATCTTCTGCTTCAGGCTCCCAGGCAATCTCTCCGCCCCTTTGTCCCTAGAGAGTCAGAGCAAGAAGCCAACGGTAGTAAACCTTACCCAGGCCCAGCATCACAGTAGTATACACAGGGCCAAACACTGAAGAAAAAATATGCATATGCAGACTACTCACCACCCAGAAAATTAGCTGATATACAGACAGTATTAGCTAAATACAGACAGTATTTCTGTCTTTATTTTCTTCTGCCTCTTTCTAGAAATACAATTAGTGGCGTGGCCTACGTCCTGACCCATAAGCCAACACATGAAAAACTTACTTGGACAGAGGCAGGATATTTGGAAGTACTATTCAGCAGAGGGAAAGGACATGAACATCATGGGCCGCCCCCCCCCCCCAGCCGGCCGTCCTTCTTGGGGCTTCTCTATGTGCCTCATATGTCCGCATACTGCTTTTGCCCATGGTTCTCCTATAAAGTGTTGAGCTAAATGAGGTCATACTACATGCAGAATTTTGTCGCTTGCCTTTTTTTCACTTAGCGGTACCAGAAGCTCCTAAGAGGTGGCTGGTCCAGAACACAAGGCTGAGTTACCATCATGGTTTGGGGCCTCCTGGAGCAGCTGCGCTTTGGAGAAGGGGTTTCTGAATGGCCGTTAAAATTCAGGCCAACCCAAAAGAAAAAGAAAAAATTCAGGCCAACCGTGCCACCTCCAGGCTCTGCGCCCCCCCCCCCCCCCCCCCCCCCGCCTTCCCTGCGGCAGGAGGGCTGAGGAAAACCATCTGAAGCTGAGGAAAACCATCATTTTACCATCTCAGAAGGAAAAACAAGACAGTAGGTTCGTGCTGCTTGGGCTCCAAACCCCGCTAGATATTAGGGGGGCACCTTAGATCCTAGCAGGAGCGAGACAGGGCAGAGGGAACAGGGAAAGAAAGGGAGCAGGGGGAGAGGGAAAGAGGAGGGAGAGGGGCGAGAGAGGTGCAGAAACCCCAACAACCCGAGTTTGCCCAAGCACAAAAGCTTTCTTTCAAAATGGTTCCAGAGGCCAGGCCTACTGTGGGAGCTGCTAGGCCTCAGCCCCCAGGCTTCTCTGAAGGCCCAGGCGTCCTGGAGGTCCTGGGGGTCCTGGGGGTGTGTGCTAGCTTTCCCCAGCCTGCACTGAAATCCTGAAATGTGACCCCTCTGAGGCCACAGGCCCTGGTCTCCCAGAGATGGGCTCCTGGGCTGGCTTCTCTGGGGCTGCACACCCAAAGAGAGGCACACAGGAACACTCCTCAGCAGGAAGGCTCCAGAAAATCCCTGGGTTTCTGCTGTTCCTGGGGTGGGGGGGTGTGCCCTTCCCCCTGCACCAAGCCCCGACCTGGGGGCTCTCCTGGTGCTCTGGCGGGCAGGCCCCTGAACACCTGCTCTGGGACGCTGCGGGGTCCCTGCCCCCAGCACTGCCTGCATCCTTCAGAGCAGCGTCCCTGACTTTCCGTGGACACACAGGCACCTTTAATGAAACAGAATATTGTCCTGCGCCACTATAATGCTGAACTTGGGGCCATGTTCTTTCTTCTAACATTAAGAGCACCGCCAGTCAACGTCTCTAAGATGTGTGATTGAAAAAAGCAAAAATAAAAGAGTGGTTTCTGTACCCTTAAACGTGGAACACAGTTTGGGTCACTTGAGGCTCACTTATGCTGATGCCAACATTACTAAGGTAAGATGTATTTTTAAGAATTTTTTTCTAGTAACATCGAATATTTTAATGCACAAAACATCATAAGAACTATTATAATATCCAAAACACAATA
This sequence comes from Canis lupus familiaris, assembly GCF_011100685.1. Lineage (NCBI taxonomy): Eukaryota > Metazoa > Chordata > Mammalia > Carnivora > Canidae > Canis > Canis lupus. Next base: position 3,448,546 of record NC_049238.1, read on the forward strand.
AAGTAGTTGAATAAAGATCTACTTTCAAAGGAAACATTGACCTCAGTTTTATTGTTGTTTTTATTTTCACTTTGGTAATTTCAAGATAGTTTCTTTGACTTCTGCGGGGAAAAAGTACAATTTAATATGATGAACTGTTCATATTTAAGTAAATCAATGTCTCTTTTCCATTTTTGTTATTCTTTTGTTTAACTTGTTTTTAAATCCCCCTAGGAGGACTTCCAGTGTGAAAGGGAAATGTAATTTCCATACCAGCGGATCAAAAAGTTCTGGTACTTTCTTAGAAATAGTCTTAACATAACTTGCATTTATTTGTTCAGGAACATGACACCACTACATATATGTGCTTGTGTGATGTAACGTGTGTGTGCATTGTTGTGTGTGGTGCAGTATGTGTGTGTGATACTGTGTGTGATACAGCGTGTATGTGTGGTGCTGTGTGTGTGTTGCTGTGTGTGTGTGTGTTGCCGTGCATGCCCATTGCATGCGTGTGGTGCTGCGTGTGCCCTGGGGACAGACCCCCCCACCCAGCTCGTACCCACGTCCAGGTGCACCTGCCAGCGCGCCACCACCTCCTGGGCCTTGTGGTCCAGACACCCCCGTGCACCACCCGCACCGAGGCCACGCTCCCGCTGCAGAGGAAGCTGCCCCTTACGCCCCCCCAGAAGGCTGGAGCCCTGCAGCACCAAGGCCCGTCTTGTCCAGGCCAAGGCCCCCCAGGAAGGTGACTGCTGGAGGCCCAGCCCTCTCCCCACAGGACGCCCCTGTGCTTAGGGGTGGCATGTCCAGGGGCTCATCATGCCACCACACTCATTTTCCTAACTTGTCAACACCTGTGTCACTCCCAGCACACTGAGAGGCTCGCTGTGAGCTGCACCCCGGCCGCACCTTCTCCACACCTGCCCTGGGGGCCTCTGCTGCAGGGAAAGGCCCTGCCTGTTGCCTCCACAGAACGGAGTCCAGACCTCTCAGCCAGCAGCTTGAGTCCTTTCAAGCGCTCTCAGTAAAGAACTTTTACTGCTTCCTAAAGGTGACCCCCCGCCCCCTGCTTCAGTCAGCCTGGCAGGGCAAGAGGAAACCTTAAAATGAACCCCCCTTCGTTTTCCCTCTACCCTGTGCCCTGATCATATGCCACCCTCCAGCCTGGTGCCCCCAGCACAGCCCGAGCAGGCTCCCCACCATGTCTCCTTTTCTCTGAAAGTTCCACTGGACCCTCCCCACCCAAACCTTCTCCTGGGCCTGGGCCAGCCCTGAGCAGGTCCTACTGCCTCAACCAGAACACCCATTCTGCATCTCCCCAGCCAAGCCCAGCACTCCCTGAGGGTATGAGACTGTGGCCTCCTGTAGTCCGCGGGTCACCAGGATGACGGCTAACGACAATGAGCATGGTCTTGTGCCAGGCACATAAAGTTGCATCACAAGCAGACATACGGGGGAAGAAAGTGCTTCAGATGGGACTGAAGAGTGGACCACACCAAAAGCTGCTGATACACCAAATAAGAAAAAGATGGGGGCTTGATCACGGATTTTAACAATAAAGAGAACATCGATGACCTCAAGAAGAGCAATTTCCTTTGGTTGATGCACGCAGGCAAAAGCCTGGTTTCAGTGACAGGAGGTAGAACAAATGAAGGGCACGGAAAGGGTATAGACAATAGCTGAGGGTTTCGCACATAAAGAGCGGAGAAAGGAATGGAGTGGCAGCTGGAAGGGATGTGGAGTCTGAAGAGACTCTTTTTCTAAGATGAGAGAAATTATAGCATGTTTGCATACGGGCAGGGCGATAGGGGAAGAGAAAGACCCCATGAGTTAGTCAAAATACAATGACAAACACACAAAGGAGTATGGGATCTAATTCCTACAGGGCTTGCCTAAGACAGGAGCACGGAAAGGCCATCAGGGATGGAACGATGGCAAGTAAGTGGTTCCCTAGAAGTGTGTGGTAAGAACATGGAAATTCTCCTGACTGCTACACTTTGCCTCGGGATGTAGCCGGCAAAGGCTCGGGCTGAGAATGAGGATGGGGAGGGGCATGTCTTGCGGATTTAGGGAAGGAGGATTGAGTTACTCATCTAGGAAGAACACAAACTAAGGAATCAGGAGCAGCATGGGTTGTTGGACACCATGGAAATCTCTCAGTCAAGAAGATGGTCATGAATTTAAGGAGGGATCTGTCAGTGAGGGTAAGGTGGTCCCCTCATCCATGCCCCTCATCCTGGGTACACACCTGATGGGCAGATAATTCAGTATTACCGGGGTTTTCATGAGCAAGTCAAACACTGAGAGAGAAGCAAGAGTGGGCTTGTGTAGACGGCTCACGGGACCTCAGCTGGGCGGGGAAAGGAACAGAGTGGCTGAGGGTGACGAGGGATCAGGGAGGTCAGGTCAGCTGCTCCTGTGTTCCCTGTGACCTGGGCACCTCCCAAAGGCCCCACCTCCCACTACTATCATCTCTAAGGGTAAGGAGTTCAACCTTCGGTTTTACGGGGATGATCTTGTTCCCGTATTTTCTGATTGAAAAATAAAAAAAGGATCAGAAGACACTCTGCATGCCACCACCCCACATCAGCCAAACCTTGGTCAGCACCACATCCTGACGTCCCTTCATGGGGATGACAGGCCTGTCCCTGCTGCCGCGTGAGACCAGCAACTTCTTCTGGGCACTTGTCACCAGCTTTTTTTAAACACAAAGATGTGCTATAGCACATGTGTGCTCTTCGCCCCTCTGTGTCTCCTCTACCACCACGTTCTCTCTATTTTTCCATCCCCATCAAAACAGAAACATGCTGGAATCTTCCCTATTGCAAAACAAAACAAACAAACAAAAACAATAAAAAACAAACCTTGCACCTGTTTCTCCAAGTATCACTGTTCCATCCATTTCCCTTCACAGCAAACCCTACAAAAAATGTTTGTACTCACTGTTTGTCCTCACTGTCTCCAGCCCTCTCGTCTGTTCTGTCTTGATTCACTTCAATTAACCTTTCACCCCGACTGCCCCACTGAAACTGCACGCTGATCGTGGAGACACCTGCTGCTGGTGTCACCTGCAGTTGGCAGGAATTGGCAGCAGCTGATGATCCTGGTGGACCAAGCCTCCCCTTGTTCCAGGGTCACACTCTTCTGGGTTGTCTCTTTCCTTAGCATCCAGGGTTTGGAGGTCCTTCCCCCGCTTCCTTGGAGAGCTGGCTCAGGGACCCTGATGTGGTGACACGTGTTGCAGGTGCGCCCTCCCGCCCCTCCCTTCCTCGCCCTGCGTTTCTGGTAGTGTCCTTATCACAGGTGCCACCCCCAGATGCACGCCAGCCTCCTGTCCATTGTGCCCTGCCTGCCTTCCCCGCTGGAACCGAAGCTCCAGGGGGGAGAGGTCATCGCCTGGCTTCACAGAGAACAAGGCCCGGCAGGGAGCAGCGCTCTCCGAGTTCCTGTGGAGTGAATGTAGGAACATTCAGGGACTTCTCAAACCCGTTTCCTCCAGCTTGCTTCGGGGTTTGTAGGCTAAGCATTAATCATCCCCACCCAGGCCCTAGCCGAGGAGCACACCGGCCGCTTCAAACTGCGGTCACTGTAAGCCCCCATCGGTACGATTTCTGGGGGTCTCAGAGGAGAAGTCGAAGAGTGAATAGTCTTGAAATCAGGCTCTCCCCGTGATTGTTTCCAGCACACCGACACAGCCCCCTGGAGAGCTGATGTTCGAAGCGCGGAGCCGCCAGCCTGAGAGCAACTGCGACATACATTTAAACTAAAGATGGTTTATGTGCTGGAAAGGCAGCTTGTAAGAAGATGATCTATTATAGATCATTAACTACGCCGTAACATTCTTCATGTTAAAAGTCAGCAGAATTTTCAAAGCAATTTCCTTAATTATTTTCTCATGTTCGTTGGAGCCCAAATTGTAAAATTCGGAATTCTGAGATGATCCCAGCCATATTTATATTTCCTTATGTCTCCAAAAGGACGGATGGACAAGAGAAGAACGTTTTGGATCCTGAACGTTCTAGAGTGATTTTTTAAAGGCAATTGTATCACAACCCATCTTAGCAGAGCTTTTCCTGTGTAATGGTTTTTCAAAGCACTTCCTTTCCCCTGTTTATTTATTTATTTTTAGATGCCCCCCAACATTTGATAATGCTCGAACAGATTATACCATACAGATGTTTGCATTTTTTTTTTCCCCTTGAAGGGTAGTGAGACTGTTTGTGCTCAAAATAACCATGATTTTGGTCTTGTTGTCATTTCAATGTTGTGTATGAATGAAAACAAGCTTAGCCTTACCATTCCTGGGAAGGGGACACAGAGAGGACTATGGTGAGTACGGCACTGGGATTCCTGTCACAGGCTTCGTGAGCCACCCTCATTGCGTAACGGTGGCAATTTCTATCTCCTTGGCTTCTCTTCAGGACCCAGCTCATTACTGCCCACCCAGAGCAGCCGCTGGCCCATTCGGGCAGTGAGGGATTGTGGCAGATGTTCTTGAGTGTTAGAGGTGACCCATGGGCCCAGCAACACAGAATCTAATTGAAAACGCATTGCCTCCTGGACAGGCCCGCTTCATTACTGCTTCTTAACTAACCAGGAAGGGTGAAGCCCCCAAATCTGTTGTTTTATGGCTAGAGTGGCTCCCTGGGTCCCCAGCTTCCCACAGTTTTATTAATTTGCATCTTTTCCCAAAAATAAATGATTTTGGAGCCAGGCTCGCTATTCACATTTAAAAGAGCATAAGGAATCAGACTGTAATGTCATCAAGGCAAAGGATAAAGGCTACAAAAGGGGCTCATATTTGTTATCTTTATTTTTACATCATCGGCATGTCATTAACGGTCATTTATAATCAAGGTGAATTTGTCATCACTGATACTTTTATAACAATAAGAGCAGGAGCTGGAGTTAATGCAGGACATAAATATTTATTCAACTTACTTCTGGTCAAGAATGTGGAAGATAAGGTTCTGATTAAATCCAGTAAGTCACATGGATGATACTGAAGTGCACATACCATATCACCAAAATTATTACTTATTAAAATACGCAGGTGGCTATCTCATCTTCTGACTTCTGGCAAGATAGTTGCTAGTATCCCAATCTAATGCCTTGCAAATATTTCTTTGGACCCCTTTAAAATGCCAGTCAATTCACATTGAAAATGGACATGAAGTTTTGATTTATGGTGCGTGGGTTTCCATATGTGAAGCGTAGTACCAGCAAGCATTGGGTGTGCCCTGAGTTCTCGAATCCACGGGCACAGATTGCTGATGAAACTACTGTCGAATTTCCTCCAGCTTTGACCAAAGTCATGTCATAGATTTACTCCAGGTTTATTCCAGAGGAAAGATTTTCTGTTCCAGGAGAAGAAACATTCCCTATGCCACTTTTCACTTGGTTTATCTGGTGAAAACCGAAACCTAGCTTGATCTACCTGAAGTGGTTGGACTACGGCAAAACCAGAGTGAAGAGCTTCTGGCGTGAGCTTCCAAGAGCAAAGGTTGAGTATGACGAAAAATGTACACTGATAATTACATTGTCTCCACAATTTTCACAAAACAGGAGGATTTCCCACCTGTGAAAATCCCGAGATGTCACTAATCTCTCCAGAGATACAGTTACAAATTTGTATATCACATGAGACAAACAGGAAACATAGGTGCTGAAGGCGAAAGAAAGAGCAGGCGATGATGGACCTTCTCATTCACACTAAGTGGACAGTGTCTCTTCCAGAAGGGACCCGAAGGCTTCCATCCATCAACTAATCAGAATGTGTTTGAATGGGATCCTGATTACTTTAATGCTCTGCGGGATCAGGAGATTAATTGAAACTTTACTGATGTAAAATCTCTTGCTAAAAGTTCACTTGTAGGGCAGCCCGGGTGGTTCAGCGGTTGAGCACCTGCCTTCAGCCCAGGGCCTGATCCTGGACACCAGGGATCGAGACCCACGTCGGGCTCCTTGCATGGAGCCTGCTTCTCCCTCTGCCTGTGACTCTGCCTCTGTCTCTGTCTCTGTCTCTGTGTGTGTGTGTGTGTGTCTCTCATGAATAAATAAATAAAATCTAAAAAAATAAAAAATAAAAGTTCACTTGTAAAGTGCACTTCACATCTCAACTACGAGAAGCTTCCATTCTATTTTTTTTTTAAGTTTTTATTCATGATAGTCACAGAGAGAGAGAGAGAGAGAGAGAGAGGCAGAGACACAGGTGGAGGGAGAAGCAGGCTCCATGCACCGGGAGCCTGACGTGGGATTCGATCCAGGGTCTCCAGGATCGCGCCCTGGGCCAAAGGCAGGCGCCAAACCGCTGCGCCATCCAGGGATCCCAAGAAGCTTCCATTCTGAACACCACTGCATCTTTCTCCAAAGACCAAAGACTATTCAGATCGTCAGGTTTCTCGTTCTGAAACTCAGATGTTGTTACTCAGGACTGGATATTTCACTGTTGAAAGGATAAAACGGTGCTATAAAAATATTACTTCTACTTTTCTCCCTTTTTTTCTTCTTCAAATGAGATGATTTTATTGTTGGTTTTAATCATGAAAAGAAATCCCCTTCCTCTCCTCCTCCTTCTTCTTCCTCACAGTCAAGCAGAAAAGTTTGAATAGTAAAAACTATCCCTCAATTTCCTCACCTGAGTTAACCAATGTTGCAAATGTTGTGTATATTTGAATACCTTCCATGATGCCCCCAGTAAATCAGTGGTCGTGCGTGGTCTCAATTTCCAAATTACGTCCTTATGTTTTCTTGAGTTTACCCTTGTTTGTTTTGTCTATATTACCACTACCTTTAATCATCTGCTATATGGTCTTGTGTTTTGTCTTCTGTTTCTTGCTCCCATTTAATTTGAGGGAATAATCTTTTTCTTTTAATTTTTACTATTGACAAACCAATATTAAACAAAGGATGATTTATTCTTTCCACAAAAGAGAATAGCATCAGGGCATCTATCTACACCCTTGCCTACTTCACATTCCAGGCTTGGCAAAGAAGTTTTCAGATCTTTTCCTTAGTCTATTATAGCTGAATAATTTTTTGCAGAATCATATCTTCTGTGGGATTTACTCTTCCTTGCAGCTATTCCAAATCTCATGGATGAGCCAAAAAATCATGTCTCATCAAAATTAGCTTTGAAAACTCCCCAGGAGTGTGCATTATTGGAAGCTGATAAAGACTTTCAATATGTTGAGCTAATTCAGTCTCTCCTTCAAAATGTTGAAAATCACAGTTTTGTTTTGTTTTGTTTTGTTTTAGTTAAGCATCAGGTAAAGTGGCTTGGTTTCAGGGGCCCCAGTTGTACCAAGTAGCTATCTCAAATGCTGGAACCAAGGTGCAGGAAGGTGGCTGTTGGTCTGGGAATCACGGGAGACCTGGGGCTTCCTAAGGAGACCTCAGAAACGTCCCTCGATTCTCCTTCCCGGGGCCCACGCCTGGAGCTGTATGGCAGGCAAAATTAATGCCACTAATTAAGTTCCCCAGGCCCCAGTCCTCTTATGGGGGGGTTGGGTGTCAAGCACATACAGCCGCATTTACTCAACGCACCCCTGTTGCAATACTCACGTTACTGAAGCTTTCTTCATGAAGGATGATAGTGACATATTTTAAGAAACCATAATCTCTAATTCATCAGACTTAGTTTCATGTATAAATGGCTTGAACCTCATTGCCAGATCTTCCCATCATGGGCTCCCATTTGTGGATTATATATTCCTATTATGCCTTCACGTAGACACCTAGGGAAGGAAGGAAGGAAGAGAAAACAAATGCCACCTATCCCCACAGATTTGGGGATATTTTTTCATTGACTTCACTTGCAATAACAACTTGGGAGTTTTTAAATTTCACTTAATGCTGTAATAATATTACCTGTCTCCCGAGTTTAATTCTTTAGTGACAAAAACCTCTCTTTATGTCTCAGGATGTTGTCATCAAATAATGTTTTATTTCAGAGAATCTTTTTTTATTTTGTTGAATGTATGCTATAATTCATAAAGCATTTATTTCCTGATGTAAATCTCCCAAAATATACATACCTTTAATGCATTCTGCTTATTATGTGTATTCTTCTCTACTTCTGTCCCAAGCTCTTTGTTTGCAGAAGGAGGCAATTCTTCTTTGTGCCCCCCCATTTCAAAATCATGTGGGTCAATGTGTGCCCCTCCTCTCCTGCCCCGCCACCTGACACCACCTGTACGAACCCTTTGCCAGGAGGTCAGGGCGCTGAGTGACGGGGTTTGTGTTATCTGTTCAGTAACTCAGGGCTTCAGGGAGGTTCAGGAGCTGCTGGGACCCTCCTGATTCAGGCCACAATCCCTACAAGATTCAGGCCACAAACTACAAGAGCATAACCTAATCTCTCATGTGCATTGTCTTTGGCTGTGGCCTATTTCTTCCATTCTGGCTTAGAAGCCACTTGATAAATCCAGGTCCTGTGTCTTGAGGGCTCTTTGTCTGGTTGACAGCATGAGTTTTCCATTTGGTTTTTAGTTTTGAAAACGTTATTCAGAAAATATCTTGTATTTTCCCTGTCTAAAGTGCGGCCTTCCATCCTCAACATCCCTCTTCCCAGGTTCCCCGGACGTCAGGATACACTCTCTACTTCAAATGGTCAACCATGGCTTTCTTTTTAAATTTTCATTAAGTGCAGATGGCATGCGATGTCCCACTGGCTTCATGGTGTCTCGCCCTTGTCCTTGTCCTTCCAGCTCTGCTACTTATGCTCAGAAGGTACTGTTGGATGTGGCCGGGAAGGGAGCCCTGAGCAGGGATCTCCAGGCTCTTCTCTGCCCCACCACAACGGGTCCCCACTTCCCCATTAAAAGTGAGCTTTATAGAATGTCATTCATTTCTTTCCTATTTCACAACACCACCCTCTTGGGAAGCAGGATTGTGTCTACATTTCTCATGACATCTACATTTTATAGCTTTTGGTGAATACTCCTCAAAAACGAATGGTATGATACCAGAGAGATCCCCTAGAGTTGCCTTAGCAATCTTTCTTAACCATTTCTATGTTTTGTGTGTTTGTTCATTTGATTTTTAGTTGAGTGTGGTTTGGTGAGAGGTATATTAGAAATCCATGTTGAAAACCCCAACATTCCTGGAATTTTATTGCTTCTTCTTCATATTCTGATCATGCTTTCAGGCTCTAGAGTACTTGTTCTGAATCCACTTGGCCCTTGTAAAATGTTATACATCCTTGTTCTCTCAGACTCTGGGAGTACAAGCCCCTGCCTCTGCTGCTCCCCCAAGGGAGCCCCACCAGACACTCACCTTCACCTTCTCCAGCTGGGACTCAGGCAGCCATCCCTCTGTCCCCAGATTCCAACTGTCCGATCCTCTTGAGAACCCTCTCATGCTCAACTCTGAGTGGTTTATGAGTTTCTGCACCCCAGAAACCACTGAGGTGGGGATGGGGTTCCCTGAGGGTTGACAACTCCAATCTTCATTGGTGGATGTCTCAGAGTTTCCTCACCTCTCATGAGGAGAAGCAACCAGATACAAAATAGTCACTCCACTCATACAAATTCTTTTAAAATGTTGTGTCCTTGGTCACTTTTAAGGGTTTTCTTAAATGGGCTAGAGGTAGGGACTATGGGGACAGATGGTTTTGAACACCCATTCGGAGGCCTGTACATACGAGTCTAGCTTTTCTGCATAGACACAATTACCTGGGTTATAACTCAGTTGAAACTCCAGAACAGCAGGACAAGTGCCTTTTCATACCCTGACACCCTGGCCTTCCCCTGATCTGGGCTTTGCCTAGACTGTCACTGATTGTTCCTCACCATTTTTCCAGACACCATGTTCTGCCCACCTGGAAGGCCGCCGTGTAGCACCAGAGCAATGCAACTCGCAGTCCTATCATGAGGCTTTTAAGAGAATATGGATGTTCAACATAAAAGACTATATGGTATGCGGTGTTGCTGAGCTTGTTCACCTGATCCCAGCTCCCATGTCCATAGGCATGAATTTACACTCCATCACCGAAGGACGGACAAAAAAGATGGGCAGGAAGCCAGTCCTCTTCCCCTCCCCATGCTGGGCTAGAAGCTGTCTGGAGGAGGAATGAATGAGCAAAGGGGGCATTGTGAACACCTGTCTGGAAGGAAGGGTGAGAGATGGGGAAAAATGGGCGTGGGTAGCCAGAGGTAAGCTTGACAGCACTGTCAACAAAGTGTGTAGCTTCTAGGACACCTGCCATCCAGAATGCATGCTCTGAAAGATCCTGAGCATTTTTACTTTCTTTTAAATATACTTGTGTCCATTTAACAGAACCTCTCCCTAGTTCTAGTATTTTCCTTCCCCCCCCACCCCAATCCAGTCACAGGGCTTCCCCCCCTCACTCTCCCTGGAAAGACTTTCCAAAACTGGCAACAGCCTGGTTCTATGAAGCTCATGAGACTTTGCCCGGGTGCTTCTGCAATGAACCAACCTAGGAAAACCCACCGTGTGTTCCAAAATATCCCCCAGTGAGAATCTCTTATGGATCTAAACTTGGAACAAAATGCTCACTGATAGAATTCAAGAGCCAATTAGGATTTGGAGCAGAACTACGAAAGATCCCTGCAACTCCAGCGTTTCAAGGCTTTGATCAGAGAAACCAATCAATTTAAGGGTTTGGAAGCATTCCGGGGCCTGGCCAGAGAGGCCCTGCTGGGTGAGAAGGCCCAGGAGCCCAGCCCGGCCTGCAGTTCTGAGGTATCCGACCTTGGACCTCGTAAATTCCCGGAGCCACGCTTCCTGCCGCGACCTCTCCCAGCAGCCGGGTCTTCCCACTAATGCCTTTTCAATGTGGGCCAGGCAGAAATCACCCTCCGTGGGGGCAGAAATCCATCTATCAGCTCATTTTCAGCTGCATATCTGGGTGATCACAGAGTGTCTTACACATACCTACCTTCCTAAAAATGTTCAGACTACAGCAGAGCCTGGTAGACATGGCTTTGCATTGGTTATGTGTGTGTGTGTGTGTGTGTGTGTGTGTGTGTGAGAGAGAGAGAGAGAGAGAGAGATGACACTGGAAAATTGACTGCATCTCAGAAGTTCACTTCCATGACAGGCGCCCTTGGTTTCTTTCCAGGACATGGCTCAATAACTCATGCCAAGCACTGGTCAGAAGAAAAAAAAAAAAAAAAAAACTGCCAGCTCTGCTCTTTACATCAGAACATGGGAACAATGCTTTTTAATAAAAAGCATTTTGTTTATAGGCTAGTGACTTATGCCCATTTTGCAAAATCATTTATTCTGGGTACTGAAAGCCAATGTCAGAGCATCAGCTGGGTTGCACAGGCTTCCAGGTCAGTTTTAGTCAATGGGCCTCTGGGGTTAGGTTGGCTGTGCCCTTCTATGGTCAACGGTAGAGAAGTCATGTTGCTGCAGGGACCCGGGCCACCTCCAGAGCATGGCACTTACTCGAAGGCTCCCACTAGGATGCTTTGAGATCTGAGGACTGTTTCTGAGAAGTCCCATGTTTGGTGATTTCTCTTCACCCAACCACTGTTATACTTAAGGAGGTTAAATTAGATGTTTCAGATGTATACTTGAGGTGTGCTATTGGAGAAAGAATTTTCCATATAATATTGAAACAAAAATGGAGTGAAGTTTTGTGTGACATCACAGTACTGGACCAAGAGCTAACATGGGTTTAAGAATTAACAAGCTATGTACTCCCTCGTGGGCACATAGTGGAGGTTTTTAAAAATATACATGTAAATGTAGATAATCCTCCCACCCGTGGCCAGCTTTCTAAATGAGACCTTTCCCCAGAATCCCAGGCTCAGAGGCAGCTACTGTAGACTTTGGACTTCACATTTTCTAATATGTGATACCAGCTGTCTGGCTCAGGTTCATCAGACCAAACTGTCCATGCAGCTGCTACCAGATGGCAGGCGATGCCACAGCCATCTGGGGTCACAGCACTTCTCCCTCAGAATCTGGGACACCATGTGATGCTGCGGCTCCCTGACCCCACGGCCGGGCCTCCTTCGGACACAGGCTCATTGGCTCCAGCCTGAGTCCCTAGTGGACTTCATTTCTTGTCCCCTTTACCTGAAGCAAGACATGGACACACACATTTCCCTCTTATGAAAATCAGTTTTAGGATCCAATGTCGAGGAACAGTATATGGAACAGCACAGTAGACTGTGTCTAGCTCACTCAGCACAGTGAGGTTCATACCATCCAGAAAGGGCCATTGCACTTCTCCGCTGTGTGTAGCGCTGGGCCACAGCCTAGAGTTAGGGCAGGTGCTGCTGACAAGTTCACGGATCCTGGTCTCTGTTCAGTTGACTATCTTCTCTTTTTTTTTTTTAAGTATTTTTTTAAGATTTTATTTATTTACTCACAAGAGACACACAGAGAGAGGCAGAGACACAGGCAGAGGAAGAAGCAGGCCCCCCGCCCCTGCAGGAAGCCCAATTTGGGACTTGATCTTAGGATCCTGGGATCACGACCTGAGCCGAAGGCAGACGCTCAAGCACTGAGCCACCCAGGTGCCCCAGTTGACTACCTTCCCAAATGGCTTGCTTAGAAAAGGCAGGAATACGTGATACCTGATTAAGTGTGATTCTGAATTACCTAAATTGCACTGGCCAATACAGCAGCCACTAGCCACATGGGAGTATTCAAGTTTAAACTTAAATTAAATTTAAAATTCAGTTCCTTAGTGGCACCAGAGGCATTTCAAGTGGCCTGTCAGACTGCACGTTCAGAGCACTTCTGTCGTCCCAGGGAGCTGTACTGGGAAATGCTCATCTAATGGCGGTTACTTCAAATTGTCCAATGTGACTCATTAGAAAAAAATGGCTGATAAACACACAGAATGGGTTTCACCAAGAAGATAAGCAGTAGAACAGATGTATGCAAAAGAAAATTTCATTTTATTTCAAAATTTAGAATGCAAGTGCCCTGGTGAGCTCTGGCCAGAGTGAGGAAGAACCTTGTGGATGGGCAGTTGCTTCTAAGTCAACAACTCAGTAGAATCTGAGAAGAGGAGTAGGTTCTCTGGGCAGAGATTTCTAGGGTCGGACATAAAAGGGGAACATAAAACAAGAAGCCTTCTATTTATTGTGTGTCCGCTCTTGTCGGTCCCTGCCCTGGGTGCTGTTCATTGAGTGGCGCCGTGATGTGTGCACTCCTGCTCATCTTGTTGAAATGAAAGGATCATCCCATTTCACTCTCAGAACAACCTCATGAACAGGATCCCCTTACTTTATGAAGAAGGAAACCGAGGATCAGTGGGCCCATGGTCACGTGACCAGAAGCAGAACTTGAGGGGTGAGCTCTTCCTGTCCTGATACACACCCAATAAGCTCCTGAAGATGTGAACCTGGTCTGTTCTGTTTTGGTTTCCCAGAGCCCAGGATGTAGTCAGTGCTCAAAAATGTTCAAAGAATATAGGCATGAAGGAAATCCTTTTCTTTCTTTCTCTTTCTTTCTTTCTTTCTTTCTTTCTTTCTTTCTTTCTTTCTTCTTTTTTTTTTTTTTTTTTTTTTTTTGACAAAGGGAGTGAGAGAGCACAAGTAGAAGGGGCAGCAGAGACAGAGGCAGAGGGAGAAGCAGACTCCCTGCTGAACAGGGCTCGCAATGCAGGACTTGATCCCAGTACCCTGGGATCACGACCCGAACCTACAGCAGATGATTAACCAGCTGAGCCACCCGGGCGCCCCAAATCCTAAAATGTTTAAACCGTAAAACAGTCAGGTGGAAACTTCAAAATGACTGACATGGTAGTGCGGTGGCCACTAATGTGACATCCTACAAAACTTAGCGACTGCAGGGCAGCAACCGATGCTCTCACTGCCATCCTCCTAACACAGGGTCTAACAAAGGCAAGTTGTGTATCTTGAACCAACTCCCTGAGCATCCAGCTCTAGCTAAGACCCCACTGGCCATACGGGGTGCTTTCTGGGTAGAGGTTCTGCTCTCAGCCGCCTGCAGTCATAGACCCAAACCACATCCTGCACTTCAGGGAAGGGAGGCAACTCCATCCCAGTGCTGCTCGTGCCCCATTCTACTCTGTTCCCAAAGACCAGATCCCAAATCCCGACAAATGCCTTCCTTCAGTCCCTCTATATGATCAGTGAAAGAATTTGGGAACATGTGGAGTTTGTCCTGTGGCAAGATCTTATGGCAAGATCACTGGGTTTGGACCCACAGGAGCTAAGTGAGAATTGGAAGAAGCCCCAGTAAACCCCAGGCCTGCAAGCCAGTCACAAAGTTCTGGAATATTACGTTCTCCTCCATAAGCCAATGATGCTGTTTACCTCAGAGTATTGATTCAAAAAAATTAATGAAATAAATCATGAAAAAGTGCTCAAGAGATATTCATTAGATATAGTAACGGATACACATATCTATTGGTTTACTCTTATTTATTATTTATTTGTATACTTTTATTCCCCCCACCAAACAAGCCCTAAAACATAGGGCTATTTTATAATTTGTTTTCTCAATACTTAAACACGGTGCCTAAAACCCAGTTGGTATGAAAGGTATTATGTACTTGTATTTGTATTGTGTAATAACAGCCCACATTCATTTGTCACTGTATTTTGCTTGCCGGGGTATCAGAGACGCTGATCACAACCCATCATCCCACACTCCCCTCGCATAACATCTGCTTTTCCCATAGTTCCTGCTGCCTCCAAAAGTAATTTTTTTTAAATAAGAAATATCTCTGTTTAACCCAGATCACAACTGACTAGACTAGTGGGGAAGGCAAGACCCCGAGACCTGGCCTTGCCCCACAGTCACACATAAAAGGAAAAACAGGCAGATCAGCTCTCAGGAACTTGATGTAAAGAAAAGAACAAAGCTATCCATTACTGTTTGGGTGTTGCAGCCGAAGGCCACGTGAAGTCCAGGATGGGGAGCAATGGCTTCCATATGCTCCCCAAAGTTATGGAGAAGAAGAAACGAGGAGAAAGGAAAGAGGATGAAAGAGCAGATGTACAGTAAATCTGAGATGCTGTGAAGGGAGTCTTCGCTCCTCCCTTCATTCGGGTTTCACTTCTAAATCTTAAGAAGCTCAGGTACTGTGGTTACATCTTTTTGATACCTGTGCCATCGTTTTGATAGCCTTGGGCTATCTTGAGTGCTTCTCCACAACTTGGATCCATGGGGCTCTAACCAGAGCAGGTGAGACGGTAGCAGGTGGCACGAATCCAAGGCACAAGAGAACAGCTGCGCATCTTGGCTCCAGCTAACTGTTTTGGTCATTGAGTTAATTCCTGAAAGATAAAAGAGAAAGTACTAGCAAGTGGATGCTCTATAATTTGTAAAGACTTTGGTTCAGAACCTCCCTGGAAAACACTATACTCTGGAGCTGGCCTGGACTATACGTGAGACCAGGGGATTATTTTTCTCCCTCTAGTTTAAGACAAAGACTAGAAACTAGCTTGGGTTGGTTAACGTATAGACCTAAAATATATCTAGGGGCTAAAATAAATATTTCTCTCTCTCCCATGTAGTTGTCCGATGTGGATGCTCCTGGGTAGATGGGTATTTTCCTTGAAAGGACTCAGGGACCCAGGCCTCTGTCAGGTTAACAATGTCATTGTCACCTGTACCTAGCTGGAGAAAAAGTCCAGAGGACACTCTGGAAGCCTTGGCCTGGAGGTGTCACTTCTCGCATCGGCTACACCCTGTTGGAGGACACTGCTCTCAAGGGCCAGCTGTAAGGGAGGCTGGAAAAAGGGGTTCCTAGTTGTGTGTCCATTAAGGAAAGGGATTGTGGATGTTGGGGGTCAGCCATCTCTGTCAGGGCCCTGCTTCCAGCCCTCTCTCCCCTGAGCCCAGCCCCAGGGCCCCACTCTGCTTTTCTAGGGTAGTGAGCCTCTTCCAAACAAGAGAAACCCCAAAAGGGAGAAGAAAGAAGACACTGTTCACAAGAGAGAAGAGCAATCTGCGATGGGGGTTTATAGCCCAAGAATAACTTGAAACATCTTTCACACTACAGATTCCATCGTTAGTGCCATGAACACAGTGTTCCCTTTGGCCTGAAATACATCTCAGAGAGCCCCTTTTTACAGGGAAGGGTGGAGAAAATGAGATCTTAAACTCCTTGTCCAGATTTGAGGACCCCACTTACACGTATCACATACAGAGAATTTCCACACCATTGACAGATTCTCACAAACATATCACGAGATAGGTATGATCATCACCATTTACCAGAACACTGAACTACATTTGAAAGAGATGAATGGAGCGGCCACATTTCCCAACCCTGGCGAAGTGGGGATCTACACCTGGGTCTTCTTACTCTCCATCGAATGCTTTCCAGTAATTTGGGCTGATAATAGTTTAATAACCATCATGCTTGAGGCTTAGGTCTTTCATGTTTTCCAGAAAACTGCACAGACCCAGCCTGGCAGGTCTAGGGGAGTAGAAATCCAGAGGTAAAGGTGTCCCAAGTAGCAGAACATCAAACAACTGGTTTCCCCAGCCCCTCATGTCTGATGCCTGCTGGCTGCGGGGACACTGGCTGCTGGCTGCAGGGGCAGTTGGGAAGTTCCTGGTAGATAGCACCTGGAGAGGTTTCATCATCTGATAATCATCACAGATCCTATCTCTGAGATTCTGTTTGTTGTTTTAGCCTAGTGGATGCATCATCATCAATTATTCTGAATGAGCCATACATTCAGTTAAAGAGGATTTTCAAAGTCCTTGCTTTGTGTCCAGCTACAGATTCTGTAGGCTTCATAAAAGCAGTCTTTTCACTATTCTCTGCCTTCAAAAACTTGCAACTTATTTGGAAAAACAGGCCAACCAACGCACATCTTCTGGAGAAGAGAGGAGGAAGGCCTTCCTTCATTTCACAGACAGGATCCGCATGCCTACTGTGTTCTCAGAGTTACCCGCATTCTGGGTGGTCTCTCCCTCGGGGGCTGACCATCTCATGTCATCACTGTCTAGGTCTTGTAAAGGTGATCAAAATTCCTGAGTTGTTTCAATTTGGAAGTAGCTAAGATTCGCCAAGTGTGAGGATTCAAGTCACTTACTCAGAGCCAGGTAAACATCGAACCACAAGTCCATCGGGTGGCGTCCAAACAGCATCCTTGTTATTTGGATCATGGTAGGATGGGGCTGCTGCTGGTCAGCCGCTCTTGTGGGCCATGGTTCTGTCAGAGATTCTCCCCTCTGTTGCATCTTCACCTTTTCCCTCCTTGCTGGCTGGTTCTTGAACACACTCTGCCCTGGCTTTTTGGACTCCGTGCACTCTTGATTCTCATACTGCATTTGGCTATCCCATCTCTTCTCCACCTCCCTGCCCCCGCCCCTGCCACCAACACAATACTTATTCTGGAGTAGATTCTGGGACTTGATTTCATTCCTCTTCTTTCCATAAACACGCTCTCCCAGAGTCGTGGCCATCCACTCCATGACTCTAATCACCATCCATGAGCTTAGGGTCACCTACCCAATCTCTTCTTGATCTTTGTCCCTTATATGAGACTCTGGGATCAGGAAGGTCCATGCTGACATCTTGAAGACACATTAAATCCCATAGAGTCCAAACAGAGTGCTGGTCTCCCTGTCATGGACCTTGTTCCTCTTCCTGTGCTTCTGTCTCAAGAAAGAGATGCAGCACCAATGGCCCCGCTCTTACTCGATCATGGGGGAATCATTGTGCTGCTCCGGATGTGCACAGAAGTGAAGGTGGGAACTTCTCTTCACAGAATGAGGAAGCTGGACTAGAAACTCTTCTGCCAAATTCCAGATTTTCCTGAGGTATCGAAGCCGGATCATTTCCTCTTTTATCTCTTCCATGTCCGGAGTAAAATTGGTTTTAAAACCATTAAAAACCACTAGGCTATGCGATTTTCAATCCCCTATCTTATTTTGAGAATGCAGATGTGGGAAAAATTATAATGACAATGATAAGACTAGAAAATATAAGCTCAACACTGATCACTTAAACACGGAAACATTCTATCTCTGCTTCTCCTTTGTCTTTGCATATTCTGCGAATTAAGGGCACTGTTCTCTAACTTTTTTAATTTTTTAATTTTTTTTGCTTTCAAGAAGTAGATGCTGTAGAAATTGATTCATGCTGATTCATGAAGAAGAAGAGGAGGAGAAGGAGAAGAAGGAGGAGGAAGGAGGGAGGAGGGGGAAGAGGAGGGGAAGGAGGAGGAGAAGGGGAAAGAAGGGGGAGGTGGGGGGAGGAGGAAAGGGAGAAGAAAAAGAAACAGGCCATCAGACACAGGAGTCCCTTTGAAATGGTTTTCTTGAATGAGGTAATCAGCTGCAGAGAAGTGCAAGATGGACCAGGAAAGGAGATCTATGGGAAGAAGATGCTTCCCGCTAGGCTGGAGACACCTGATCTGGAAGCATTTGCATCCTGGTGGCCAGCTACAGGTGGGTCACCTCCTCTGCACACAGCCTGCGCCTGAGGGCTCCCTGCCGGCTCCCTTCCTCGAGGAACTTTGAATGCATAGTGTACTGCCCAGGAAGCACATTCCATTCCGTTCGATTCCATTCCGTTCCTTCCAAAGCTCCACTGCAATTCACTTGATTTTTTTTTTTTTCTAGTGCTTTGAAAATAAGGTATCACATGAGTAGTTTTCAGGAAATGATCGGACCAAATAGGGCATTAAACAAAATGCATTATTGAAGGTTATTCTACTGCTTCACGTGTATCCTCTCTCAAATGTGCATTCACGTAGAAAGCTGGAGGGAAAGAAAACACAAGCCACAAAAGCCTGTCCAGATGCATTCTGCTTTTTGAAGCTGGGAGATGTACAGACAAAGTTCAGCTTTGAATATTTCAAAATAGAGGACAGCCAGTCTGGGGTGATTTTCTTAAGTGGCTTTTTATCTGAGCAGCATATGCCTTCGAGGAGTAATTCCACCTCCTTAGATATGTATATATTTCTCCAAGACAAAAATACTAGTTGAGGTTAGGACCTAATTCCAGTAGATTCCATTAATGCATGTGTGTATTTTAATTGCAATTATCCACAACCCCGCCATCACCAAAAATGCCTTCACATTTACAAGAGGGAATTTTCTTGACTTGCTACTTTTCTTTTGATTTAGGGGGACAATGAGGCCTGAGCTGCTTCCAGTCGTCATTAAAATTTAACAGAACTTCAAATAAAAACGATGTTCCCTGGCCTCTGTGTGTGTGTGTGAATGTTTTCTCATTTGTTTAAAAAAGTAAAGAGCTTTCCTAGATCTGGATTCAATATCCACCCAGCATTTTTTTTTCCCTGCTTGGTACAGGACTAATTAGTTTATTCTCCCCCGAAACATGAATCCTTTTACAACCCCCAGCACCCTGGCTTACATGCGCTGGCTCACCAAGGGTGTGGGAAAAGCAGGTGCCTGGGTGATGGATTGGGGTTCCCAGAAAGGTCTTGAGACATGATCATCCTTTATGGGAAATGGGATTAAAATTTGACACTTCTACAATCTTCCCTCTTTGTAGTGAAAATTTCATTTTTCATCAGTTGGCCAAATAATTCCACGTGCGGCCATCCTTAAATTAATCTTGAATTAATTTTCAAATCTTCTGCCTCCCGACATATAATTTGCCATAAGAAAGCGCAGGCCAGTCAGTCTTCCATTAGAGACGGGTGAGTGGGGTCAGCAGACACCCCTCCCAGGATTGACGGAAGGCCCCACGTCGTCGGTGGCACTCACCGGGCCTGCGGAACAGAGGGCTTCCCAGGGGCTGCAGGCTGAAATCTGAACCGGGGGCCTGGGAGCCAGGAGCTGTGTGTGTGCATGTGTGTGTGTGTGTGTGTGTATGTGTGTAGCCCGTTTATGAACCAACGTGCAGGACTGAAGCCACAAGACCACAAGACATCTCCCTTCAAATTGATCTGTGGCCCATGTAACAATCTGTGTGTCACGGAGCCCATCCGATGCAGAAAGAGGGAGAAGCATTTCTTCCGGTACAGGAGAGACCCAATACTGGGAGCAAAGGCATGCTCTGGGTGTGAGGACGTACATTATGCGCTGCGGGCTCTCTGATGTCAGACAGAAAAGCACCCATGTCTGTTACCTGTGACTGAGCTCTGCAGGAGGACAAGCTTCCGACTTTGTGCTCCCTTCTTCCTCCACGTCTAGGCAGCTCCCTGCCCACGTCCTTCTCCATGCTCTGCCTCACACTGAAAATTCAGTGCAAACCCCAAGGTTACCCACATGATGACAGAAGAGGGTGTAGGTCTGAACTCGGGGTGCACGGGGGGCTCCAGTGCTCCGCCACCTTCGCACCTGTCGGGCCCGGCGGGTTCTGCGCTGGGCAGCTCAAGTGAGGAAGGTCCAGTGCTAATGGAGGTGGGGGGGGGGGCTCACGCGTTCAGTCTCTGGGGGAGCCAGTTCCCCTACAACTGAGAAAATCGACTCAAAACCCAGGGACATCTCCTGACCCCAGGCCCAAGACAAAAACCATCACAGAAGCAAGCTCAGTGGGCTCCCTTGGGGACAGCAGTGAGAGCCACCGCTGCTTTGGGTGAAAGGGGTAACAAAAACAATTTTCACAAAGCCCCTTGGTCAATGTTTGGGTTTCCAAGACCGGTTGCGTGGCCCAGGAGATGCTGGGTCCCTCCTGCCTGGGGAACGAGCCCCTTTGGTCTTTGCAGGCCAAGCTCCAGGTCTTGCCGCTGCAAAGAGATTGAAGCTCCTAGTGGCAGAGGCGGAGGGAAGGCGGGGGCGGTGGGCCCCACAACCTGGCCGCCTGCAGGTCTGAAGGAGAGAGAGAGAGAATGTGGAACTTCCCAGACTTCCGGAAAAACAGGCAGGAGGGGGCCAGGCAGGGGGAGGAGGGGACAGCGTGTTTATCCAAGAGCCAGGCTGGAGAGGGCCCCTGCTTGTGTTTATGTTTTCCGAGGGACCCGCAAAGGTTGTGGCTACAAGAGAAGGCTACTCATCTAGTGTCCGAGGTGTTTGTTTCTGAGTCCAGTTTGATATCTAAAGACATCCCCCGAGTGACAGAGCCTTGCTCACAAACCTTCAAACTAGCCAAAGAAAACAAGCCCCCAGCGCAGCAGTGGAGGGCAGCCATCCACAGGAAGTCTGAATGAGGGGTTTGTGGATCGTTAGTTTGCTCAGGGAGCTCAGAGAAGGAAGCTGTCCAGATACGGAGCCCCCCCACGGACTCGACACTTGACATATTTTCTCACTTCCTCCTCAAAATAAACTCGCGAGAGCCCATAGCATTGCCATACTGCAGGTGATGACAACACAGAGGGACACTCTCTATGGCAGAGAAGGATTCCGACTTCTTCCTGCTAACAGACCCAAGGTTCTGGGGGCAGTGCAAATGGAAAGTTTTTTTCAGCTTTATTGGAGTTGCCAAAATAAATAAAGTAATATCGATATACAGTGTTAGCCCCCCCTTCCTCCTTCATTATTATAGAGATCAGCAAACGCATCATCATAAAGCTCTGGGAAAATCAAACATTGCCATAAAAGAGCACAGTCTTCGTTGTTTTTAAATTACAAAACAAAGTAATCATGGGTTTTGTGTATGTCTTTAACAGAACAGGTGAGGTGGGGGGGGGCTGGCTGTTTAGGGAAGCCGTGGGATGGTCTGTGTAGGCACATCCTCACAAACACGTATGATCAATAATCCGAGAAAATAGGAAACAAAAATGTCTTCGTGAAGAGTGATGTGTCAGCTGAAATGAATGTGACGCCCAAGGATCCATCCCTATATCTAGCAAGGGGATGCTTCCCCCAGAGCCATGTTGTATTTTATACACTCGTGGCTTGATAGTGGGGGAGCTGGCTGGGCCTCTAGGTGCACAGTTCACCCCAGCCCGTGGGCTGAGCTAATGAACCCCAGGCCCATGAGGCCAAACACCTGACATACAAAACCCATCCTTGATTATTTCATGTATGTATTTATTTTTCATTTTCAAAGGTCACTAGGAAGCCCCTTCCAGCTCAGATCCAGGATACACAAGACATTGCAAAGATTGAAAAAAGCAGGTGAGGTCTAGAGGTGACTGGATCTTAGAGCTAAGAGTGTAGGGACGTGAGCCCTGCACACAATGCTGATCATACTCATTATTCACAAAAATCAGAAGAGGAGGCCTGCGGAGAGCCTCCCGATGACATCTGCTCTTCTCCCCGCATGAAGAATGTGTGGAATCCCCATCCTGTCAGACTGGCTGTCTGCTGGGGTGTGTGTCTCTTTTCCCCAGGTTATAGTTAAAACAAAAACAAAAACAAAAAACACCTTGGGTTTCAGGCAAAAAGAGGCAATAAAAGAAAAGAGGTAGAAGGGCAAGCAAGGAAAGACAACAGGGAACCAAAAAAGGACGGGAACCCACCCACCCTGCTTCACACCCTTCCTCAGTCTCCGAAGTAGGGGAGGCTGTAGTGAGCCCACTGTGGTCCACTTCCCCGTCCCTGGTGCCCTCCACTCGCAGTCAAGAACTGCAAAAGGAACAGGGCCTCAGCATGAGAAAACCCTAGGTTCAAATTTAGGCTTGTTCCGGATAGAGAGGGAGATTCCCACAGCTTCCAGGATGGTTGTGGGGATTTTCTTTAAGAGATTTTATTTATTTATTCATGAGAGACACAAAGAGAGAGAAAGAAGCAGAGACACAGGCAGAGGGAGACGCAGGCTCCATGCAGGGAGCCCGACGTGGGACTCGATCCCGGGACCCTGGATCATGACCTGAGCCCAAGACACACATTCAACCGCTGAGCCACCCAGGTGTCCCTGTGGGGACTGATAGGAGCTTGAAAATGTAAGATCCTAGGTGGCGTTGTGCACAGAACAGGCTCTTCACATATGATAGCTATCAAATTTTTTTCAGTGTTCGGCATTCTGGTGAATACATAACAAAATGTTACGCTCTCATTAACTGGATAATTCAGTTGTTTCATCAAAAAACACAGATCTAACCATCAGTTACCACACAGTCTAAACTTTTACATTGTTTTTGTCTAAATTTTCTAGACCTTGGCAAAGTCTAGAGAAAACAGTGGCTTTTCCAACAAACCATGTGGCCGCTGGGTGGTATAAAGGATTTCTCTGATGGAGAAAGAAAGGCACAGAAGGACAAACCCTAGACTATAAGAAGATGCAAGGTGTGGGTTGATGGGACCCCTGGGTGGCTCAGCAGTTGAGCATTTGCCTTTGGCTCAGGGCGTGATCCCGGGATTGAGCTCCCCACAGGGAGCCTGCTTCTCCCTCTGCCTGTATCTCTGCCTCTTTCTCTGTGTCTCTCATGAATAAATAAATAAAATCTTAAAAAAAAAATACATGGGCTCTGGCCTCACTGCTACCATCCGAGAAAGTCACTGGCCTGTCTGATGGCAGCAGGCTCAGCCATATATGCAGGATAGTGTATCCTTCCCACTCAGGGCCAAGTGATGGAGAAAGCTAGTGTTCACCAAGTCTCCAAAACTCTATAGTCCCCAGAATATATTCTTCCATTAAAACCTTATAACATGAGGGCACCTGGGTGGCTCCATGGTTGAGCATCTGCCTTTGGCTCAGGTCATGATTCTGGAGTCCTGGGATGGAGTCCCTCATTGGGCTCCCTGCACGGAGCCTGCTTCTCCCTCTGCCTGTGTCTCTACCTCTCTCTGTGTGTCTTTCATGAATAAATAAATAAAATCTTTAAAAAAACCCTTATAACATGAGGTTATAAAAGACTATAACAGACTCATTAATTCATAATTCATTAATTCAATAAATATCTGAATACCATGGTTTATGGACTGAATATTTGTGCCTCTCCCCAAATCCGATGTTGAAGCCCTAAGGAAAGCCTAACTCCCAATGTAGTGAGATCTTTGTGAACTGAATAAGTGTAGATGAGGCTATGGGAGTGGGGTCCTCATAATTGGGATCAGTGCCCTATAAGAAGAGATACCGGAGAGCTCTCCCTGTCTCTCTCGCTGTCTCTCTCTCCCTCCCCCATGGAAGGCAGCCATCTGAAAACTAATAAGAGAGCCCCCACCAAGAACTGAATCTGCGGGCACCTTGATCCTGGACTTCCAGCCTTCAGAATGTGCAAAATCAGGTCTGCTGTTTAAGTGGCCCCGTCCGTGGAGTTTTGTTAAGATGCTGACATGACTAAGACAACCGGGTACCTGCACCGAGTAGGACATCATGTAGGATCTGGTAAGATACACTTGCCTCTTCAACTCAAACAGGTTAGACTCTGGCAAGAAAGTATGTTCCAAGAACTCTAAGGTATAAAATGATGAGTTTTACAAAACAGCCACATTCAAAGCACCAAAACATCAAAACTCAGAGTTAGGAGGGAGAATTTCCCAGCTAAGATGACCCCAGAACATCCTAAGAAAAAGATATTTTGGGAAAAGCTAGAAGGTGGGGAGGAGGTATTTTGACTTTCAACAGAGAGGGGTGGAGTAGAGAGGTTGAGAGGGAGAGTGAGAAGGGAAAAGAACTTGACAGGATAAGCACTGGGTGTTATTCTATATGTTGACAAATTGAACACCAATAAAAAATAAATTTATAAAAAAAAAGAGAAGGGAAAAGAGGTCAGGTCTAAAAGTGGTATTTAAGAAAGACTGCTAAACTTGAGATTTTTGGAAAAATTTAGAGATTGTAAAACACATTAAAATTGGCTTCAGTCTTAACCATGTAACTTTGAGCTCCCTTAATTCATAATGAGGGGTAGTTTTTTTTTTTAATTGCCCTACCTTATACCCCAAGACAAACATATATATTAAAGAAATAAACATAACTAGTTTTTATGCAGCAGGGAAAGCTACATTTATGGATGACTTAATAAAATTCATCGTAAAGCAAACCGTAAAAATTGGTTGGCTATTACTCACCGACTTGCTCATCGGCATGACTCAAAACTTCGACTAAACGCTGCAGAAAAGCCACCTCTCTCTCCCTGCTTACCACAGCCTGAAGAGGCCAGAGACAAATGTGGATCCTGGAATCCACCTTCTGATTTCATCCAAATGATTGATTTGAAGCTGTCCAGGGACTGGTTTTGTACAATAATCAGAGCACTGGAGTGCAAAAAGCAAAGCCGAGTTCCAATTCTGGATGTCATTAAATCTCCTAAGATTCAGGGTCTTTGGGGATTAAAAAAAAATCGGGGTGGGGGAGGAGAGATGCAATAGATTTCCATTTGCAAAGGGTATTTCTAAAAACACGGAGGGGGATCCCTGGGTGGCGCAGCGGTTTGGTGCCTGCCTTTGGCCCAGGGCGCGATCCTGGAGACCCGGGATCGAATCCCACGTCGGGCTCCCGGTGCGTGGAGCCTGCTTCTCCCTCTGCCTGTGTCTCTGCCTCTCTCTCTCTCTCTCTGTGTATGTGACTATCATAAGTAAATAAAAATTTAAAAAAAAAAAAAAAACACGGAGGGATGAGGTGGGGAGAAAGGCTTTCCCACAGCACACCCCACAGGCATCGGGGGATTGGGGACAGCCACAAAACTGTAGAGAAGACGCCTACTCCCTCTGTTACCAAGTGTATTTGGTCATGGGACCGAACTTGTGGTATTTGCGTAAATACCCATGAAGATCTCAAGTAAGTTAACTTGGAAAAAACAATCCTGGATCGGATCATCCTGAAGGTTATTTTGAACTTAACAGCATGTGTCTCTAGATCCCAATTTAAAATCATGAAAGTACCCAGACCAATTTACACAAATAAATTCAATCGTTTGTTAAGTTTCTCTCTTGGTAGATAACTAGTTCCTCAAAACTGTCGCGTAAAGGAAGAACAGCCAACCCCACGGCCCCTGGGACCTACGAAAGTCATCCCAGGGATGTGCAGTGAAGAGTCCACCCTCAGTTCCAAGAGGTTTGCTGCTCCTCCTGCACTTGGTGGATTGTCCCCACGAAGGAGGCAGGAGTGGGGGCTCCGTGTTGTGTGATTAATTTTTAATAGAAGGATGCAATCTGGACATTTATATAAAACGTGCCCACTTAAAGAATGTCGATAAATGATTAATCAAAATAATCCTCCGCGGGCACCTGCTGTGGCCCGGGAGTGGTTCGCTGCCATGTGCAGGTCCTGCTGTCTGGTCTCCAGCCGTCCGTGCCGAACCTCAGGGGTGGCACTGCCGGGCCTGTGGAGTCCACTCCGCACCCCGAGTTAAGCAGCCGCAAGGTACCAGCGTCCTTGTTCACCCAGCACTTTAAGGTTTGTAACAGTTTCTTGATCCTATAAAGATCCTATAAAGGAGATCCTATAAAGATGTTGATTCGTGGATCCCACCACGGATTGTTGGAAGAGTCCGAATTTCTTAGAAAGGGACCCAGGACCTAAACATCTGGTGACTTCCATGTGCACCAAAATTCAGAGCTCGCACCTGCAATAGCCTCTTCCACCCGCACCAAAGTGGGGAGTCAGCAGCTCCCTGAGGGACTTCATCAGTCAGTGATTCCAGTGGTTCTGGCTTCAAACCGGGGGTGAACAAGGCGTGAGGAATGGACTCTACTAGAGACACTGCACAGCCGGGCGGCAGAAGGCCACCCAAGACCTACCAAGGTGGTGGGCCTCTCCTGAGACTCCATGCGGTGTCCCAGGTGGATCGTTTCCGTGGCCCTGACCACGGAATTGCCTGGTGCGGAGGGCACGGCATGGGGACGTGCGGGAGTGAGGCCTGCTCTCCAGCTAGGTCCCAGAGGACGGGGCCTCCACACGAGAACACCTTCCTCCAGCAGGCACGTTTTTAAAAGTCACTGGAAGCGACAGGGGGTGAGTAATTCCAGGATGGGCCTGTGCTCATGACCGTCCCCTCCCACCTCGGCTCACCTACAGTCAAAGTGCCATCTGGGCCCGGGAGCTCGGCATTTGGGAGATATCAGACACGACCCTCTCCTCCTCAGCACCTCGAGCATCTCCCGCTCAGGAGGAGGCAGCGGGTCCCCTGCTCCTCCCTTAGACGGTGGCTCCAGTGTAAAGTAAAGGTGGTGTGTGAGTTTCCGCAGGTCCAGAAGGTTCTGGTTAATTTTCAGGTGACCCGAGACCCAGGTGCCACCTTATTCCACGTGGTCAGGGAGCTTGGATCAGCCTCCAAATGGTGGCACTCTGACCGAATCCAGAAAAAGCCAATCTCAGGCTGGCGTGGAAGGTCATGCCTTTACGTGATGGAAGCTTCCACCACACGGTTCCCCGATCATCTTCTACGACGTACATTCTCTTTTCAAAAGGAGGAAGCGGGTGTTGGAGGCTGAGGGACCCGTCCACGGCCACCTGTCTGGTAGTGGGTGTATCAGCCTCCGTATAGCAGGCCGGGCCCCACAGGGAGGTTCACAAAAAGCTAAAAAAATTCCCAGTGAGTTCTCCGACTAGCTTTTTTTCTTTTTCGATTAAGAACAACAGAAAATGATAAAATGAAAATCACGTCTTTTCTCCGAGTAGAATGCTCTGTGACTCAGATAGAACTCTTCAAGAGGAAGAAATGAAAGGTGAAAAAAAAAAAAAAAACTTAAATAAACCAGAGAGGACATGGGTCTTCACTGAGTGATTCATTTGAAACCAGGCAACCCTCAGACGCAGCACAGATTTCAGCTTCTTTGTAAATCACGAAATCCTGGGCCACAGTCAGAAATGACCTCAGCCATATGAAAAATCCCATCGCCCTCCCTCCCCCAGCAATCAATCCAGAAGCTCCCAAGGGAAAATGGATTGCAAATTGAAAATATTCAGGAGAAAAAAAAAAAAAAGGTCTGTGTTTCTTGCCAGAAAAGAAAGCTCTCGGCTTACAAATGACATTTACGAAAGTGCTTGTTCAGAGCCGGGGCCGCGCGCATGTGATGTTTTTGGTTGGGATTGCTAAAGTGCATTTTCTCAATATTTGAGTGTAAATCACTGCAGTTATTATCCGTGGTTACCAGCCGAGTGGTCCCCACCCACCGCTGCTGGCCTGGCCATGCGCTGTGGCCTCGGGACCACACCGGGAGGGCCCGGGCCGCCACCTCCAGCCCCGCTCTCAAGTCGCTTCCCTTTACCCGGACAGCCCTTCCCATCCTTTGCTTTCCCACCTTCTTCAACGGAGACCTTTAAGAAAACCCATTCTTAATCGCTTTGCTTTAAAAGATGTCCTTGACAGCTGTGGGGACAAAAGGGGGGTGACCCTTGGCCTGTTGGACAGTGTGCAGCTCACGGGACACACCCGCGCACACAGAGCAGGGGACAAGAGGAGCCTGCATTGACCTGGATTTCATCTTTTCTCCATCAATTGGTGCAGCTGAAGGCATGGCCAAGGCCGGTGGGTACCAAGCACCAGGGCTGGGGTGGGGCTGGGGTGGTGGTGGGAGTGGGGCTGGGGTGGGGTGCTGGGTCGCTGAGGCTCACCCTCGGAAGCCTCACAGAGCAGCAGCAAGAGCCCGCCTCCGTCACTCCAGGGCAAGACCCACCACCGCACGTCCGGCCCACACCCCAAGACTCTGCTGAGATTTAGACCTTCCCCGGCGACTGCGTGGTCTGCGAACAGATCTGTGATGGTTTTCTAGTTCTCTTAACCCACTCTACTGCGTAAATCAATGGGAACCTAACCTTCATCCGATATGTCTAAAAAAAGTGACTATTTTTGTTATTTGTTTGCATGACCATAGATGAGAACTGAAGGGTCATTAGATATCACCTACTCCAAGCGCATCTGTCTACAGACTTCTGGAAGGAAGGGTGGATTCTAGGGCTCCTGTCCACCTGCCCCCTTACCTGGCGATCTTGCCTCCAGGGAGCAGAATCTTCGGTGCAGGCTGGAATCTTCCGGGGGCAGGGGAAGGAAGGGCTCTGCCTCAGTTTCTAGCTCTGGATCCCACCGTGGAGATTCTTATTCGGTCACAGATGCAGATCCAGGAACCAGCATTTTTACAGGCGCAGGTTCTGACTCAGGTGGTCTTTGAAACACAGCAAAGCCTGGACACACATTACTTTTCAATTATCTATAGCTTTTTCTCCCCACCCCCCAAAATAATTTCTTGTTCTTATGATTAACCCAGGAAACAATATGAATTTCCCAAGCACTTCCTTTTACAAAAATTATTTTTCACTGTGGTAAAATAGCTATAGATTATAAACCCTGCCATTTTAGCCATTTTCAGGTGTGCGACACATCGGGGTTCGGCACATTCCCATTGTCACACGACCAGCACCACTGTCCGCCTCCAGCGCCTTTTCTTTCCCAGAGACAGAAACTGCCCGCGGTAACCAGTTACTCCGGCCCTGCCACCTCTCATCCACCTCCTGTCACTATGCCTTTGTTTATCCTAGATATTTCCTACGATCATACAAGATTTGTCCTTTTGTGTCTACGTTATTTCAGTCAGTACAATTTTTTTCTTTTTTTTTTTAAGATTTTATTTATTTATTCATGAGAGACCCAGAGAGAGAAGCAGAGGCATAGGCAGAGGGAGAAGCAGGCTCCCTGCGGGGAGCCCAATGCAGAACTCGATCCCAGGACCCCGGGATCACGACCTGACCCCAAGGTAGACGCTCAACCACTGAGCCACCCAGGTGTCTCTACAATGCTTTTCTTATGTTGCAGTATGTACCAGAATCTCATTCCTTTGTGTGGCCAAATAGGACTCCATTGTGCGGACACGCCGTACCTTGTTCATCCTACTCTGCGGATGGTCACTCGCTTGGTTCCCACCTTTTGGCTCTTGTGAACAGTGACGCTATGAACATCTTGTGTACAGGAGTCTAATGAGTCCCTATTTTCAAGCTTTCATGTACGTGCCTAGGAGCAAAATTTTGGGTCATATGCTAATTCCTTGTTCCACTTCTTGAGAAACTGCTAAAGAGCTTTCGCCTAAGCATTTCCTTTTATAGATTCAAGGGAGCACATGACATGAAGTGCTGATGATACTACCTATATTTATTTAATGAGTAGACATGTGATCATTACTCTTGCATTTTATTTGCTAACATCCAAACACATTCTACAAAGACCTGAGCTGACTTTCAAGAATATATAAAATAAAATAGAAAATACAAATAGATATACATGGTATGATGATATAAATGCGACGGAGAGAAAAATAATACTTATATAAGCAGCCCATAGGAGCCTACACAATTTGATTCTGAGTTTCCTGGCAACCCAGTATAAGAAGTAAATACCATCACTATCTCCACCATCCCTACCAGTCCCACCACCCTCATCACCATCTGTACCATTCCTACTGTCCCCATTCCTACCACCTTTACTATCTCCACCATCACCACCATCTCCATCCCCACCATCCCCATCATCCTCACCATGCCTACTATCATTATCTTCATCATCTTTATCACCTCCACCATGTCCCCTGTCCCCACCACCTCCCCCATTCCCACCATCTCCATCTCCACCATCCCCACCATCCTCACCATGCCTACTATCATCATCATCTTCACCATCTTTACCACCTCTACCATGTCCCCGGTCCCCACCACCTCCACCATCTCCTTGAACTTCATCATCACCACTGCCACCATCTCCTCTTGGTGCCTCTCTGCCTGTTTCTTATCCTCAAAGAATCCTGTGGTTCTCTGCAATGAAGAGGGATGTCTAAAGAAAAAAAATATATTTTTCTTTAAGTGAAGGGCATTTCAAATTTGTATTTGTCCAAGCACTCTTCCAACTCAAGTGGAGACAAAGAACATAGGCCTCTGGGCCACTCATCCAAGCCTTTGCGCATGAACCTGGCAACTGGCCACCCTCAGGTCAAGGCATCTCCCTGACCACCTGGCCAAGGCTTCAACCCTTGGAGGTGAGGGGGAAGTAGATGGGGCAGTTAGGGAGGCAGCAAGGAGATTCAAAATCAGCCACTTATGCACATGACAGAAGTTGGGAGGCCCAGGGTCGATGAATTCCTGTGTCACAAGATGTGTCTGATGCAGCTTCTCAAGCTGAAACAGAGAGGGAGATACCAGAGGCACCACAGCCCAGAACTTGCCTGTAACTCACTCATAACTATGGCGCCTACGTGGGGCGTCCGTGAGCCTGCACACACACACACACACACACACACACACACACACACACACACAGGTCAGGGAGCTGAGAAAGAAAATATGTACCTGGGACTCACAGGTGGACCATCTGCGTGATGAAGGTGGACACAGTAGGCCACATTCCCAAATCCCAGCCCAGAATGTGGCCTGCTAAGTGCAAGTGGATCTGAACTGAATCATAGCTGTGGACACCACTCCTTCTATTCAGTACGAGTGTGAAGATCCTGTTAGAATCAAAGAGAAAAACCCAGTGGGAAGGGGATTCTGAGAATTCCCAGGAGCACCAGATAATAATGCGGCCGGCTGTAACTCAGAAAAATCACGCAGCTTTCCGCATCTCGCTGGTACTGGTGTAGACAGACCTGGAACCCAGGTCAATGTGACTACAAGTTTATGTTTCTAACCCTATAGTAAATGGCTCCTTTGTGTGTGCATGTGTTTTTTTTTCTTTGCAAGAATGACTCTGTAATAAAACACTGCCGTTTTTCCGACAGTTACTAAGGCCAAAACTTGAATTTCCACCAGCTAAGTGGGGTGACCAGGAAAATTAAGAGTAAAATTAATAGGCTGTCAAAACAAAAACATGACACCGGGAGCTATATGAAGGCAGAGCACATTTACTCAGCAGATTAATGCACATGCCCTCGTGAAGGGCGGGCCGAGGAAGCTGTGAGGGCGTCGTCACAGGTTGGTCAACATCTAGGCAAACATCTGGTCAGGCACAGGCTGCTAAAATCTACCAAAATCTTATGGAAAGATAGAGTCCTAAAAACTCCCCTATTAATTATTGAGATTTTGCTGGATTTGACTTATTTTCATATGTAATGAAGTGTTTTAGGTCTTTATCTTTCAAATAATGTTTATCCTTTTCTAAAACCTCAGCAGTATTATTAATTTTTAACATCTGGGAGACAGGATCTCGGGAAAACCACCGGGTCCATCACGGTGCCTATTGTGTGACATGCATGCTGCCCTTTCTCGGGAGCCGGGTGGGAGGGAGCGGGGGTGGAGGATGGGGGGTGCTCAGCGGCAGGCCACCCTGGCCGCTGTCACTCCTCCCCATGACTCAGCTGTGCTGAGATGCTCACAGAAATGAAGTCATGCCGGGGCAGCTTCAACCAGAATTAATGTACCTGTGCCTTCTGAGAAGCAGAAGGAGGCGGAGGGGGAGCAAGGGAGGCGGGGAGGAAGGGCCTGGCAAGCCCCTGCTCAGACACCAAGCAGTATCTCAGGTGCCTCAGGAGAAGGGAGGCCATGAGGAGCCTGCAGGCGGCCGAGCCCTGGCTGGAGTGGCCGTGGCGACCTCAGTGGGGCCTGGCCCCTGACAGAGCAGCAGGGCAACGTGGGGCCCGGGTACCCATCCCCCGGGGGCTCTGTCTACAGCCTCAATCGGCTCACACAGCGTTCACAGGCCCTCAGTTCCAGAAAGACGTGAAAGGCAGAGAAGGCAGGTTACATAGAGGTGTCTTTGCTCCAGGTAGGCCCGGGGAAGGGCCAGAGAATGATGGAGCTCAGAGGTGGCCTGGTTAGGAGAGGACCGCGCAGGCCTGGTCGGGTGGTGGGCCAGGGCACCCAGGCCCCAGGGTCTGCTTGTTTGGGCCTATGAGGCGAAGTCAGTGAGGTCGTAAGCCATAGGCGCTTGCTGCAGAGCTCTGTACCTCTGGGCTCACCATCTGGGGAATCCTCACTTTGGAAACGCTTTACCTCTTGGGTGTGCCCATTCATTCAAAAGACACAGGATTCCAGCAGGCACACAGTTAGCACATAATCAGTGCACTAAGCCTAGGCCTTGGGCCACTAAGGCTGCCCACCTCCCCCATGGCCAGCTGGGAGGGCCAGCCTGCGGATGGGTATCATAGACTGGAGGGGGTTGTGGACGCTAAGGGGGGAGGTGGGGGTTGTGGGGGCACTAGGAAGGGAGGTGGAGGGTGTGCAGGGGACACCAGGGGAGGAGGTGGGGTGGTGGGGATGCTAGGAGGGGGGTGGGGGTGCTAGGAGGGGGATGGGGGTGTGGGGATGCTAGGAGGGGGGTGGGAGTGTGGGGGTGCTAGGAGGGGAGGTGAGGGTGTGCGGGGGACGCCAGGGGAGGAAACGGGAGCTGAAGCCGGTGCAGGGTAGAGTGGGGGTGAGAGCTGCTCCCGAATCCACCTCCCCACTGCCTCCCTGGAGAAGGGCTGAAGCGAGGAGGGCCAGGCGAGCACATCGTCCAGGGACGAACACAGCAAAAGTAATGGGGCCGCACTTTCCATAATCTTATTTTGGGACTGAGGGCGCTTTCGCTGAATGTTCCAAGAGGGCACTGTTGTTCCCCTGCAATTGTTGAAAACATCCCTCCTTCCCACCTGGCACCTACTGCAGAAACAGAGTCCTAAAGAACAAAGTGAAACAAAGGGAAGGAATCCGGAGCATTAATTTGCATGTGTGCAAATGCACATGCGATTCTCTTTACTCCTTATCTCAGACCAACAGACTGGCCCACTAGAGTGTTTCATACACTCTGTGGCCCAGCTCCGTGTATGCATGTGTGCGTGCGCGTGTGTGTGCACATATACACATATTTTTTTAACCGAAGAAACCAAAAGAAAAATTCTTTCTAAATGCAGAGCTGTGTTTTGGCACATCCGTTCCGTTCTGCACGCAGATCACCGATCCATCCCCCTTGCCCCCTCGATCAAGGTGATGTGCTTAACCGCGGCCGCCGAATCCCTACCAGTGTCACCAGCTGCAATGGGTTGAGCTCAGTGATTTAAGATCTTTACGGCATTGTGGCAACAGACTTCGGCATTTTGTCTACAAGTTAATTAAAATGGGCTATAAGTAAGGCTTTACCTTGAGGTCTTAAGTTTGGAACCAGGGAGAAACACATGTTTGCGATGAAAAATAAAATCATTGAATTTGCCAAACTAAAAAAAAAAAAAAATGATGTGTGTGTGTGTGTGTGTGGTGTGTGTGTGTGTGTGTGTGTGTGTGTGTGTAGGGAGCCTGATTCGAATGTAATTGATCTTTTCTGTCTTGCCCTATAGGCATATGTTGAGTTAAGTAAAGGAAAATGTATTAAATTTAAAGGTTTCGTAATTTCAACAATAAATACGGTGTGTAGCGAAGGTGTCCAGCAAATGCTACTTTCTTCGAGAAAGAAAGAAAGAGTTAAAACAAACAAAACAAAAGCAACAAAAGTCTAATCGGGTCCCAATCCCTGATAGATGTTGCCGCCAAACCTCGTATGTCAATGACAGGTCAACTAAATTTGCCCCACCTGGAAACGTTTGGCATCACAGTAGCCAAAGAGTGTTGTGGTTTACCGTTGTTCACTTGTGCTAAAGACAGAGCTCAGGAAACCCAGCAGGCCGCTTGCTGATCAGATGGCACGCATGCGGCTGAAAAGGAAGGGATGAAAATCCACCCAGAGGACAAGACCAATGGACTTTTCTTATGCATTAAACCACTCGGGTTCTAAGTGCCCAGAGTAGTTGGTTAGAAGCCCTGGTCGTCTCCAAGCACATTGTCACATCTTTGTTTCATTAGACACGGGTCTTTCAAAGTAAAGGCTATTTCTGGAAACTGTGGCAGCATGTTTAAACTTCCACTTTCCATCTTATAAAATTTTCCCTTCCAGTAAGTGGTAGCAAAAATTCAAGGAAACTGTGAAAATAAGCAGGTTTTGATTTATCTGCTACCCATCTCAAATCTCAAAATAGAGTACCCTGGGTGACATAGAAATAGAAGGTTCATGCAACAAAGAAAAACAACAACAGAAAATGCATTGGGAAGGCCCTCCCTCAAAAAATAAAAATAAAAAAAATAAAAAAAAAGAAGGCCCTCCCTTAAACAGGCACTTTTTTTTAAAATTGTATATTGAATCAAAGTTCAAAAAGTGAACTCACAGCACCTAATATGTGAATTGCTTTAAAAAGCCACTTTGCTTTATCTCTGGATGTCTCACACGATGACGTGGCTTCCGGACCAATTCTTGGCTATCTGTTATTCAGCAGTGACAAAAGTGTTGTGAATCTGTACTTGGGGCTTTATTTTGGGGCTTCCCAAATGGCATTATTTTGCCAGCATTGGCAAAATAATGCCAGCATTGATACTCGCAGATTGAAAGTCCGGGGGGATGGACGCGCACAGCATGGACAGCCTCTGGCTGTGTGAACTACAGCTAGGCCGACCATTGTCACACCCGGGGCTCGTGCGCACCTCACTTCTCCAGTGTTACGCTTTCTCAGTATGATGGTTCCATCTCCAGGAAGAGAATCAAGCACCATGACTCAAGCTCCGCTGTCACCGTTGACACAGTCACTTCACCGACTCGGTGTTGGAAGAGTTACGGCTGGGACTGCCCCTCCCGAGCTGCTGGAGGCTGGCCATCAGCACACTCACCCTTGGTCGACCGTTGCAAGAGGCAGCGGTTTCTGGTCTGTGCACTTGCAGACTTCCAGAAGCTTCCAGCCAGCCATCATCCCTTCATACGGACTTGCTCTGCAGCTTCAATTCAACAGCTACCTTTTCCGTCTTTGCCAAGCAGACAACAGCATGTCTAAGTGTGCTTGCTCAGTTAGACTTTGTAGTGGCCCTATGGTGTTATCACTGGGTGGTTCCCCCAAATACTCCACACGGCCTGGCAGAAGGGATGAAGGCCCGTGAAGACAGAGCCCGTTGGACATGCTCTAAAAATCAGCACTCATGTCCCCCTACAGAATGAATGATTAATAATAAATAAGAAATCCATAAGTACATAAATAAGTGGAGGAGAGAAGATAGGGAAACAGTGGGTGAGGGCTTGCAGGGGGAGATGGAGAATTTTCAGCATCACCAGCTGCAGATACTCAATATGTTGGAGCAAAGTGTCCACTCAGTTCTGCTTTGCTGTCACCACTGTTGGAAGAGGGCTCATCAGTGGGCATCTAACATTGTTTCATATATGTATGTGTAAATATATATGTATGCATATGTATACTAAAGTAACCCATTTTAAATACATTTGTGTGTGTGTATGTGTGTGTGTGTGTGTATTTCAGGAGGGCATCTTATTTGATTCTGATACTCATTTTTTATGAAGTACAGCAGACATAAATACCTAGTAAAAATCTCACTTTTTATATTAATAACAGGAAGAACCAACCATCTGGCAAATTTTGCTGCCCAGCAAATTGAGGAGATTAAGATAAAACCACATGGAGATTTCATTACCAAGTGCAATTTCTTTATTGCCCTCGGACAAGTGAAATTTCATTTTAATTATTTATGACACTTACCACGCATCTCTCCACAAGAATGATGAACTTCAGAAATGTAGGAATGCTCTTGCGTCGTTCACCATGAACATAATCTCTTATTGTAAACCTGGGGTCATAGGGCAGCTTCCCTGACTCCACAAACATGTACATTCCATTGCCCTGTTTGGAATAATCTTCTAGTTATTATCATTTGGGCCAACTCAGGGAATTGTTCACACTGTGAGATTTCAAAGCAATCATTCCATAGTGAAACACAGTCACTAACATGGAAAACAGGTTGCGGAGGATTGCCGCCCACGGGGCAGGCCCTGAGTCCCTAAGACCATCATTCAGGGCAGTTCTCCAGAGCATGTCTCTTTCCCAGAGCTTAGTCCAGCCTCTCGGAGGTGTTCACGCACAGATGGTCTACGTCTGGAACCAGAGAACATGGGCTGGCCGAAGGCTGTGGATAAGGGATGAAGGCAGCGTCTTCCCTTTAGTCTGTTTTCAAGGATGAAATGAGAAGCTGGGCTGGAAGGGAAAAGTGAGGCAAGTCAGAAACAAATTTCCACAACGGGTGGTAGGGAGGAGCGGGCAGGCAGCATGCAGACCCGTGTGTATGCAGCCGAGATTGGGAATCAGTGAAGGGCGCCATGACTCTGGCAGCAGGGTGTGCGATATTTCATTTCTGTAAGTCCCCTGCTCCACGAGATGCTGTCCAGAGGAGACCCTAATTCTTCCCAGCTGGCAGGGCCAGAGCTTCCCAAGCAAACCTGTGTGTGGTGTGTGCATGTGAGTGTGTGAGCACGAATGGGGTGTGTGTGTGTGTGTGTGTGTGTGTGTGTGTGTAGATCATGAATGCAACCCAACACAAGACCCTACTGGACAAGGGTGCTTCTCAGGGAGAGATGGGCACACTTTTGCCAACCTTGGGAAATGAAGGGAGAAGGGAGTTCAAATTCCCCTCTAAGTGGAGATAAGAATTCTGGGAGTAGCAGCAGGGGATGGAGTACCCGTCCAAGCAGGCAGTAAAGGCTGGGGGTCAGGTGCTCAGGTTCTAGAGGGTGGGGGTGGCGGATGGTTTGAAGTGAGGAGTAGAAGTGTAGACTGTGCAAGGAAACCAGCCTCCTCACAGACACATCACACTTTGTGTCCCGGTGCCCAGGGACCATAGGGGGGCCACCCGCACAGTGGTTCTCAAGACTCTTGCTGGAGCCATCCATTAGCTGGCCCCAGGTGACTCCCAGTGATATTATATAATGGCAGTCTTTTATAAATTTTCAGGAAATTTAAGCTTTGAAACCCTGAAAAGCTCTTTATCGAAAAGCTTAACTTTTCCTGAAAATTGAGATAAAAATAGCGTTGTTTACCTTACATGTTCATTGTCCTTACAGTTTTGTAAACTGCTGCCACGTGTGTAAAAGATCTTCTACTTATACATTAGTTGTATCTGATTTCCCGTGGAAAATACTTCTAGCTGTGGTGTATCAAGCTTGCTGGTACTGACAGGGGACAGCCTCAGGGAGTGGACACCAGTAGGGCTCCCGGCGGCCACAGCGGCCTATGTCTTGACCTGTGTGATACGTGACCTTTGTGAAGATTCAATGGCATGTGAGTCAGTTCATGAACTTTTCTAGAATGTATGCTACACTTCAATTAAAAGTTTAAAAGAGCAATTATGATGTTACATGAGTTGCACACTGACATCTCTCCAGATAGCGCACCACTGGACCCATGTCAGCCCAACTGCTCGACTGTGATCAGCTTCTCAGGAAAATTCTTACTGAGCGAGCCAGGCACGCCCCTCAGGAAAATTCTGTAACAAAAGTATATCTGTTCATAAGCCAAAAACATGGTCTTATACATTTTTAATATGCTTTCACTAAGTATCAAAACTGGATTTTGCTTAAGTCTGAATCCATTAACAATTTTCGATTTTCAAAAAAACCTTTATTACCAAAACCTTCAATTAATTGAAGTTTTAGTGAATATACAATATGTTCACAGTGAGTGAAAGATCTTAGCTACAGAGAGACACTATTTTTAAAAATTTATTATTCATGGTTTTGCAAGTATAGGATTATTCTAATACTGATATTATAGGGATTGATTTCTTTTGAGCAAAGCCAAACTTCGGCCATAAAAAAATAGAGTAATTAGATTTTATTACAAGATTGTATTTTATAACAATGTTCCTCAAACTCTTGGCATTGATAATCGTACATCTATATATTTTTTAAATGGCATCTCTGGTGTACAGAAAGGAAATATCTTGTGGTTAATTTCTCTTCTTTCTTTTCTACCTCCTATTTATTTATTTGTTTGTTTGTTAGAGAAACTTCCCATCTAGTTTTTTTATCAAAATATGCTCATGAGGAGCACCTGGGTGGCTAAGTCGGTGAAGTGTTTGCCTTAGTCTTGGGTCAGGATCTTAGGATCCTGGGATCAAGCCCCACGTCGGGCTCTCTGCTCTGCGGAGAGTTTACTTCTCCCTCTACCCCTCCCCCTGCTCCTGCTCTCTGGCTCTCTCTCTATCAAATAAATGAATAAAATCTTCAAAAAAAATACATTCATGAGATCTAATGCATCTGCCCAGAAGATCCCGACAATATTGAAAGCAAAACACTCAAAAAGTATCCCTCAAGATTCATAGATAGATTTATTTCAGGAGCACTTGCCCCTCAAAATATTTGGGGTCAACAGTCTCCTAAACCTAGAGAATTGAGTCCAAGAATCTTGCTGCTTCTACTTCTTCCTCAACACATTCAATCCTGAAAAAGATGCTTATTGAATGGAACTGAGAGAAAAGATTCAGCGGGGAGAGAAAGGTTTAAAGTATACTTGTTGCCAAGGTTGCAAAGTGTAGACAAATTGCCATGTGCACAAAATGCTCTGTGAAATGCCCTGATTAGCTCAGTAAGTACAATTCAGATCTTGGCATCAGTCGAGAGGGGATCTGGTTATTCACAAAGCAAATTCTATCACTTCAACATTTATCACTTGCTCTTGAAGGGTCTTCATGGGTTGAGAGTCAAGATCCAATCCTGAACCTGCTACCCACCAGCAGAGTGCCTCTGACCACCTGACCGTCTGACTATCTTTTTAATTGCTTTATTCCAGAAGATGACTGGGCCAGACAAACAGAGTGAAGTTTCTCTCGTAATTTATTTTCTGAAAGAAAAGTATTCACATGGCCACTGATTTTAAAAGAAAATAGTTCAACCAAAAATAAAATAATCTTTAAACAATAGTGAAATGAGAGGAAAGCGAGATAGATGCTGACTTCATTTCTGAAATATGATACAACCGTAGTCAAGTTTATCAAAAGCTTCATTTTTTTCAAAGAAGTTGAGATCCATGTGTGTCTGAGATAAACTACAGAAAATTGGGAAATGGGGCAAAATTGTGGGGGGAAATGTGGTATTCATTAATTTCTTTATAACATAAATCCATGTGTTTTTTTTAAAAGGAAAATTAAAAAGAGTGAAAGAGAAAGAGGTTCTAACTATCCCTTCTGGATATCCAACTACAATTTGAATAGCAGAAGTTACATAAGCATAAGCTAAACATGAGTCATAATATGTAAAGCCCCAGGCTTCTTAAAGTTCTGGAAGAAAGGGCTACGGAAACCATAAAAGTCATTATCAGGGAACCTTTTGTCATGACCCCTGGTGAATGGAAACCTAATTTAAACCAATCAGTAAAAAACTGGAAATTAACCTAAAATTAAATTTTAAAAACTCTTGGCTGAAATGGAAATGTCATTATCCATGTGGTTTAGGAGTTCATGTCTTCTGTTACTATATCAAAGAAGAAGGAGGAGGAGGAGGAGGAAGGGTAGGGAGAGGAGGAGGAGGCAGGGGGAGGAAGAGGACAATTGTGGAAGACCGAGGCATAGGAGATGGTGCATTTCTACATGGGCTCATCACATGATAAGGAAGACCAATGAAACTACGAATTATACTCCAACAAGCCAAATGTCTCCAACAGCCCACCCTGTGAGGACTCTTGGTAACGTCATTTGGAAGGTTCACCTCCGGGAACATGGGATCCATAGACCTTTATCCCTCACTGACCAAATTGTAGGACCTCAGATCTCCTTCCCCCTTTCTTGTGAGGCTATGGGGGCACCCACCAATCGTGTTAGCCTGTGTCCAGGTCACATTCTATCAGCACCTCTGCAGCGGTGACGGTTCTTGTCCGTCTGCATCATGTCTCATGTAGATGTGACCAGCCTGTATCTGATGAGCCGCCTGTGATCTGCCACATGCACTCACGAGGTGGCATTTAGCCACCCTTGACTTCCGGCTCGTTCACTCCATATCCTGTAGGGGACGACTTTCCTGTCTCAGCTCCTGGCATATGAAGAGGAGAAGGAGGAGGACGGGAAGCTCCCAAAGAGGCCTTGCTTGGGCCCTGAGCTGGCATTTCCTCCAGTTTCCTACATGTCTGTCCCCTGCCTGGTGTTACAGGTACCCCCAGTGAGGAGACGATGGAGTGAGATCACGTATCAGGCATCGCTCTATATAAGAGCTCGATTTCCACTCTTCCCAGGGCCCACTGCTTAGTGTCAACACTGGCCACACTCTATCTATACCGGGGGCGGGGAGTAAATGTAATGTATTTTCCCCTCTTAAGAATCCTACTGTTCCTTTCACGGTCTGATTTCCATTGCCAACTCCCTCCCACAGCCCCAGCCCTTGCAGCACATCCGATGCTGAGAATGTAGTTCAACTTCTTGTCCAAGGACCCTGAGTGCCACTTTGAAATGATGAGAGGGGGCTCATCAACTGTACCTAACTCCACAAGTCATGCTGCTGAGCCCCATCACAACTCAGCCAGAGAGGCCAATATTTCCATAACAAGAACTGTCTGCTTCTTTTGGTTTAATTCTCTCTGGAAAGATTGTTCTCTGCCACTGAGATTTAGTCAGTTCACTTGAAGAACAGTAACAGGCTGTCCTTAAGCAAGCAGATCTGTGAAATTAGTTCTGGTCATCAGTGGGCCAGCCCGTATCCTCCACCATCCAAACAAGCACAAATTCAATAAGTCCTATTTTAGGGGTACAAGCCAAAGGAAAGACATGATGTCTTCTGGCTACAGGGAACAAAATAGTAGTTATGGTAGAGATGTCACTCACCCTGAAGCTTGAAACAGAGGAATTTATGACAGGCAGAAAATGATATTGTATTCCGTGCTGAGAACAACAGCTTCAAAAAAAAAAAAAAAGAAAAAGAAAAAGAAAGAAAGAGAAAAGAAAGTGCAGAGGCCTGAAAGCAACTGCTGTGCTTGGAAAATTGGCAAGTAGTGCACTGTGGCTAAAATATCATGTGTTTGACTGGAGACACTGGAAATGCTGGCAGGAGCAGATTCTAGAAGCTTTTCGATGCTGCGATAGGGAGTTTGAAGCTTCTTTCAGAAAGCAAACTGGCAACGTGATATAACCGGTCTCAGACCAGAGTGATGTATTTTGTGATATATTGACTTTGAGATGGGTCCTCACACACGGAGGGAGCCTTACCCCACCAGTCCCTCAGAGGCTGACCTGCAGATATGACAGGAGCCTTGGGCTGATGAGCATGAGTGATTTGGCTTGCAGAGTCCTGGGTCCCTGAGATCTCTGCTGTGCCACCCTGACTCAAGAGTGTGCTGTCATGGCGAAAAGCCTCCCTTTTGGGCATTTCCTTTGGATTCGAGAACAAACTCCTAATGGCTGAATTGAGATTGTTGCCATAGTAGTGCTGAAGCTGTTGCAAAGAAGCTGTGTTGGTTGTTAATATGAGCATTCAAGAAAAGGTCAAGCTGTCTTCAAGAAAATAATCAAATTAAAAGAAGCTGGAGAGCACTAGGGACCATATATGAGCATATGGGACCATATGAGAATTATTTACCCCGTAAAAGGCTTCACCAAGGACTCTGCATACTGTCCATGCTTAAACATGAAGGACTTTTCACCCCAGCCAGCCAGTCATATTCTTTGCTGGATGAAATGTTTGTGTTCCTTCAAAATTCATATATTGACGCCTAAATCCCCAGTGTGTTAGTATTAGGAGATGGAGACTTTGGGGAGGTGATTAGGCCATGGGGGTGGGGCTTTCATGAATGAGATCTGTGCCCTCATTAGAAAAATGCCCAGAGAATTTGCTTCCTCTCTCTCCCCACATGAGGAAACAAGAAAAGATGACTGTCTCTAAACCAGGATGCAGGTCCTCATCAGACAATCTGCCATCACCTTGATCTTGGACTTCCAGCCTCCAGAACCATGAGAAATCAATGTTTGCCACATAAGCCACATAATCTATGGTAGCCTGTTTAGCAGCTTGAACTGCCTGAAATATCCTGCAAACCAGCAGCAGCAATTTGGGGCACGTGCCCATCAATTCGATGTCACTTGGCATGGCTGTCATTAGAGCTGCTCATCACATAGTGTCAGAATGGCTCCTTCCTGGCATAAAAAGAGTGTAGTTCTCTTTCTCTCTGACATTAAGTGGGAATAAGAGCTGCTTTGACCAGTAAAATGAAAGCAAACGCAAAACGTGTCACATCCAAAGAGAAGAATTAGGAGCCAGTGTGCATCAGCCTGATTCCCATCCCATGGATGGACTGATCGCAAAAGCACACATCAGGACGGAGCATCCATTAGCCTGGGACCCGGAGGGACCAAGAGGAATGGAGTTCAGATGCTGACCCACACGGGACGTGCTGTGGGAGCAAACAGTGCGT
This sequence comes from Canis lupus familiaris, assembly GCF_011100685.1. Lineage (NCBI taxonomy): Eukaryota > Metazoa > Chordata > Mammalia > Carnivora > Canidae > Canis > Canis lupus. The sequence goes on from NC_049238.1 coordinate 3,491,383, forward strand.
CTGTGTGGTACGAAGCAACCGAAAAGTTCAGATTGCTCGTTACTGCGCTGTAGCTAACCGCGTGCTGACAAATACAAACGGCCGTCTTCCCTTCAGCTGAGTACTATGTGGCAAGACTCTCCAAGTCAGGAAACGTGAGGATGAAACAAATTTGTCAAGCCATCAGATTGTTTTGAAAGACCTTAGACATCTGTCACTAAAGGTACAAAATAAATAAATAAGGATTATGCAGAAACTCCGTCAAATAGATAGAAATTGAACATTTCTTACTGGGGAACAATGAAAGACTACACATGGCAGGTGACATGCTGAACAGACAGCGATGCTGGAGGGAGGTGGACGCTTGTCTTTTATTTTAAAGTGAAAGCTAAGAAACATATGGAAAAGGTTACAGACGAGCCCGTCAGAGGCAGCAGTATAAATGCGCTCAAGAAGACGCCCATCTTCTTCTGGAAGAGGAAGGGATTAAAGCAGAGTGGAAGTGCAGGCAGGCAGGGCTGGGGTGAAATGGAGAGTCGGGAATGACGGCCCAGATGGCCTCTGGCTCGTCCCAGAACTGCTTACGGAGTCTTTGCGACATGCCCACCGCATCAACCCCAGCGCAGATAGAGTGTTTTCAGAAAAGGCCCCTATTCCATTCCTGAACCCGAACATCTCACAAGTAAATCATTCTCAGATGTTTCCAAATTAGGAACATCTATCAGGGAAGCAAAGGGTTGCTTTGCTCTCTGAGATGTGTTTGATCTTTTCCATTTTATCAGTTAACTGTCCGTGTTTCTCTGTTCCCTCGTTGCTCAGTGAGATGATCTATACAAAGAAAATGACCTCACGTCATTTTCGCGGAGACCACGTTCTGCTCCCCATGATCTCTGACAGCCCACTCTCCCCGCGCAGATCTGCTGGCGCTTGCTCGCTGAAGAGGAGGCCAGGAGTGGCAACCAGACACGCCGAGGTCGGGAGCCTGCCGTCTGCTTTCTTACAGGACACCGAGCGACTGTGAATGCGGAATTTTGCACATGCTCTGAGGGGTGTAAATATGACTTGCAAAATTAAAGAAGCCATTTTAACAGAGTAAAACATGGCTCGCTCAGTCTCCTCCTCCTTCTCTTCCTCCTTCTCCTCCTCCTCCTCCTATCCTCCTTCTCCTCCTTCTCTTTATCCTTCTCCTCCTTCTGCTCCTCCTTCTTCTCCTCTTCCTTCTCTTCCTTTCTCCTCCTTCTCTTCTTCCTACTCTTCTTTCTCTTTCTCCTTCTTCTCCTCCTTCTCTTCTTCCTTCTTCTTCTCCTGCTCCTCCTTCTCCTCCTCCTGTTCCTCCTTCTCCTTCTCTTCCTTCTTCTCCTTTCTCCTCCTCTTGCTCCTCCTTCTCCTCCTCCTGCTCCTCCTCCTGTTCTTCCTTCTCCTTCTCTTCTTCCTCCTCCTACTCCCCCTTCTCCTTCTCTTCCTTCTCCTCCTTTTCTTCCTCGTTCTCCTTCTCTTCTTTCTTCTTCCCCTTCTCCTCCTTCTTCTTGTTAGCATGTTTTGTTTTTTTTTTCCCCCTTGCAGGATATCCCAGCACATAGATGAGGGAATGGAAGTGATATTTGTTGTGTGTGCCTAAATGTGTTTACCTACACTTAACATTTTTTTTTAAATCTTTAACTCTTGCAACAATACTATGGACCTGACAGACATATATGGAACATTCCATCTAAAAACAGTAGAATGTAAATTCTCAGGTGCACATGGGACATTCATCATGATAGACCAAACACTAGGCCAGAAAAGACTCCTGACAAGTTCAAAAAGACTGAAACTGTACAACGTATTTGTTCCAATCACAATGGAATGTAACTAAAAATCAATAGCACAAGAAAAAGCTGGAAAATCTACAATTTGTAGAAATAAAATAAATAATAAATAGATAAAAAGAATGTGTTGTTTAGCATACAATTGCTTACACGGCAATTGAGTGAGGGGTGGCACAAGAGAAATTACAAAATAACTTAAGACAAATGAAAACAGCATATTGAAACTTATGAGAAGCAGTAAAAGCAGGGCTGAGAGACAAGTCTATAGTCAATACATGCGTTAGTAAGAAAAGATCTCAAATTAACCACCTACCTTGCCACCTCAAGAAACTAGGAAAAAAATCAATCCTGAGGCTACATTAATAAAAATAAGGGCAGAGATAAACAAAATAGATAATGGAAAGACAATAGAAAAAACACAACAAAACTAAAAGATGTTTTTTTGAAAAGATGAATTAAACTGACAAACCCTTAATGATGATCGAAGACCCAAATAACTAAAACCAGAAAGGAAAGAAGGAATGTTTACAACTGATGCTGCAGAAATGAAAAGATGTATGAAAGAATACTCCTGAATAATTTGGGTAATGCAGCAGAAATGGATAAATTTTTAGAAAGAAAATATCAAGACTGAATCGTGAAGAAATAGATAATCTAGAGACCAATAACAAATTCTTAGACTTTTGATAAGATTCGTATTATTTATTCTCTGTGTGCTTAAAAAAATCTACCAGCAAAGACATCTGAGTCTGGATTACTCTTTGTGGGAAAGTTTTTAATTACGAATTCTACTTTTCCCATACATATAGCTTGTTACAATTTTCTATTTCTTCTGTGTCGGGAATTATGTTCTTCAAGGAATTCATCCACTGCAAATTTATTGGCATCCAGTTGTTCGTGATATCACTTTATTACAGTTTTATACTGGCGGGACCTGCAGAAGCCCACAGCTCATCCCTAACATTGGTTATTGTGCTTTCTCTCTTTTACTCCTAACCAGTTTACCTGAGTGTATTCAAATTATTAATTTTCTCAAAGAACCAAATTTTAGCTTCATTTCTCAAAGACCCAAATTTTAGCCTCAGTAATTTTCTGTGTTGTTTGCTTACTATTTCATGGATTTTGGCCTTTCTCTTATTATTTTTCCCTACTTATTTTAGATTTCCTTCGCACTTTTTTTTTTTCCACTCCTTACTGTATAATCTTAGGTCTTTGTTCTTAATTTTTTTATTCCATATAAATATTTAGAGATTAAATTTCCCTCCAAACTCTGCTTATAGGAGCATCCTCCACACTTTTAATGTTTTGTTTTCATTTTCTCTTAGTTTGAAATATTTTCTAATTTCTCTTCTCGTTTTCTTTTTTTCTTTGACCCAGGGGTTATTATGAAGTGTGGTGTTTATTTTCAAACTATTTATGGCTTTTTTCATGTATACCAACTGTTGGTTTGTAATTTAAATGTGATAAGAGAACACAGTTTGTAAGATTTCAAACTTCCTCAAATTTAATAATGCTTATTTTATGGCCCAGTGTATGTGCCAGCTAGTGAATGATCCCTGAGCACTTGAAAGGAAGCTATTCTATTATTTTTAGTGGTAGTGTTCTATGATGTTAACTAGATCAATTCAGTTAACAGTGTCATTCCAATGCTCGGGCTTTATTTATGGTGAGCCTCTTGTTTTGTGAAATACTGAGAAAGATGAAGAGTACTGCTTGCAAGTGTGCATGTCATCCATTTGTCCCTTAACTTCTGTGAACTTTTCTATGCTGTGAAGTCTGCGATGAAGTGCACACACACTTTTGGGATTGTTATACCTTTCTGATAATCAACGCTTTTATTGATATAAAAGACAACCATTAGTTGGGAGTGTGAAAGATGCAGTCCGAGGACAAGCAAACCCTGTGTTAGTGAAGATCCTTAGTTCCCATGACAAGCTCTGAACATCCATGTGGGGTGAGCTATTGTCAGTGTATTGTTCTGTTGTTCTGTCTAGGTGGGACAGAGGGAAACATGAGGTGAAAAGCTGCCACCGCTTTAACACAGGGACATTGCATTACAGCCTAAGAAGTCAATCCTACAGGGGCACCTGGGTGGCTCAGTTGGTTAAGCACCTGACTTGATTTCCACTAGGTCACAATCTCATGGTCACGAGATTGAGCCCCATGTAGCGCTCTGTGCTCAGTGGGGAATTTCCTTGAGATTCCCCCTCTCCCTCTCCTTCTACCCCTTTCCCCTTAATGGAAACGAAAAAGAAGAAGAAGAAGAAGAAGAAGAAGAAGAAGAAGAAGAAGAAGAAGAAGTCGTCATCAAGCCTGGAATACAGCATTCTCAGATGCAGTGATGAGGGATCTTTTAAGTTTGCTTTTCCTGTTCTAACCAAAAAGCCAGGTCTTTGTAGGGACCTTGAGACCTACAGCATAGTTCTCAACCATGACATCTGTGCAAAGGTGAATATGAAATAACTTGTTACTGATAACAAACTGTTCACATTTCAAGAGAATTTATAAATAATGGCAGCAGCACTGTGGTATCCTATCACACCATTGTCCTCAGACCTTTGTGCTTCAGCCTGCTTTCTTCAGCTAGAATGAGTGGAATGGAGCTAGGATGAAGGCTCAACCTGACTCATCTCTGTCCAAGCCCAGGGCGGGTCCCGAGGAGGTGGGGGGGAGGTGAAAAAGGGGGAGGTAGTGACATCAGCGGACATGGAAACATTTTTTAAGAATTTGAGAAAAGATGAGAAAATATAACATTTAACACCAGTTCTTTCCTTAATTTAACGAACAACACACCACTTCCCCTGGGCTTTAGTTTGTGCATCCAAAAGTAGGTTGTTATAGTGATCATCTTTCAGATTAAACCTACCTCTGATATTCTATCACTTTATGGCTCCTTTTTAGTCTTGGAATCATGCCTTATATACATATTCAAAGGCTGATCATTTTTTGGCATTTTTTTTCATTTCTTGAATTCTAATGCTGTTCAGATAACTAAAGAAATTCTATTTTTTGTAAAGAGGTCCACATATAATTTTATGGTTTTGATCATAATATATATATATATATATATATATATATATATATATAACTTTGCATCATGCATTTATCATTCAAAATTCTATCAGAAAGAACCAATAAATTCTTTATAATCCCTGCTTTAATGATTGTATAATATTCTGTTGTGTGATTAAATAATAACATATTCAAATATTCCATTACTATTGGACATTAGCACAATTTCCACTTTTCCTCCATGATAAATAACACCAAAATGAACCCTTTATGCAAAAAGCTCTGTCTGCCTTCCAGCTCTTGCTTCTTCCAGAGGAAATGCCCAGAAGTCCTGACTCAGAATCTGGACAACTTTTCATATTAAGGTGGTTTGCAATTAACCTATTTCCCTCTCAAGTCTATGGACAAGAGTGCCCATTCTACATTGGCTCCTGCTCCCTGGAAAGCTAGAGTTCTTACATTTTGGTTATTCCTTCTTCTCAGATTCATGATGCATGCTTCTCCTTAAAGTTGGCACTCCTGAGGATTTGCCATCCTGGAACTTCCACACAATTGTCACATGAAAACACTTGTTCATTAAGCTAAAGTACACATAAGTGCCTGGTCTAACATTAATGTCTCTGTCCCTTACACTGCCCTCAAGGACTATTTGTCAGTCTCCCAGGAATTAAGGCTATGGAGATTCTTGATACCATCAAAGGCATTGCCCCCCCCCCCCCCCAAGATGTTATGGTTCAACCAGCTACTAGCAGAAGCCCTGACACTCTTCTCCCCCTCAAATTTTCTATTATCTCTATTGCTCTAATTTCAGATCAAGGAGACCATACATTGAGTTAGTATTAACCCTACATGTCAAAGAGCCTTCCATATTACTGGTAGACATCATCTTTTTCCCAATAAAGCCAGGAGAGCTTATACAGTTGCAATCCTGACCCTGTAGAACTGTGTAATAATCACCCATCCTTTGATATATCTTACTGCCATCCATCCCATGAGTTCCAATCAGACTTCAGTGGCCAATTCACCTTGCATCTTTCCTAAGTAGGATATAGACTCAGGCATTCAGGTCAACACTTGCTCTTCAAGATAAATGCCCTTGCAGAACATTTTTTTTCTTTTTCTTGACTTAATTGATTATGAATCAAAGCAAAAATAAGTATTATTATTTACTGAGCACCTCATTTGAAAAAGAAATAGTTCTAAAATATGTTCTGGCATAAATTTGGAATGAAAAATGACATAGAAAAATGAGATAGGTAGGTTTCCCAGAATTTCCCAGTAGAATGATTAAAAATAAGAACTTCCCAGTCAAACTTGTTGGTCATATCTCAGCTCTTCCATATAGAAAATGTGACTTTTGGCAATTTGCATATCTTCTTTAAAGCCTCATTGTCCTCATTTGGAAAGAGAGATTATAATCATAGTATATTCCATGAGGAGCAATATGGACTAAATAAAAAATATGTGTAAAACATATATGTAAAAAATATATATGTACAATATATGTAAAATATTTAGCAAACTATCTGACATATAGTAACCACTCAATAATTTCTATAAATTATCATTTATTTTCTTATATATATTTCTAATATATAATATTTCATATATATAAATATAAAAATTGACTAATCCAACAGGGACACATCTAGACTGAATGCAAATAGAGTTTCAACTCCTTATTTTGTATATGTCAAAACTGAAAAAAATTAAAGAATAAGGAAAATGACATTAATTATTACTATTAGCCAAGTATGGTGGCAGTTCCTTTTTCATTTTGTAGAAATGCTAACTTTGCCATATGACTCTGGAAATTGAAAAAGAACCAATTATTAAGTACACTGAACATCATTCCTCTACTTTTATAATAAAACAGGAAATCTGCCTGAGATAGTCAATTAAAGCAGAAGTTAGTCTAGATATGGTTTCTTCATATTTTCAAGTCCAGTGTGCCTCAACATCTGCAAGACCACTGCTATTACAGAGTGCCCTGAGTTTATGAAGGATTGGGGAAATTATCTTAATGTGTTTCCATAATAAGGCTTCCCACTCCTCCCTCAGAAGAGATGCTATCTATGGAGATCAGTTCCAAAAGGGGAGAGAGAAGTCTTGGCTCCTTTGAGTTGATATCCAGGTAGTCAACAGTGGCAGAGCTGAAGAGAAGGTATTACAACTCATTTAAAAAATGAGAAAAGAATAGTCTTTCAACCATTGGTGCTGGGAAATCGGAGTACTTGTACAAAGAAGGAAGTTGAACTCTGACTTCACATACTTTGCACTGAAAATAAAAGTAGTGCAACAGTAATAATAGACCTAAATGTAAGACTAAACCTATAAACTTTTAGGAGGAAACATAGGAATACATTTTTGTACCATTGGGTGAGATATGATAGCAAACATACAAGCAATGAAAGAAAAAAGAGACATGTTGAACTTCATAAAAATCAGACACTCTTAAGCCTCAAAGGACAGGAAAATGAAAATATCGTCCACAGAATGGGGGAAAATATTTACAAATCATATACTCAATGAGGTACTTATATTAAAAACACATACTTTTTAAAAGGCAAAGGATCTTAAGATATTTTTCCATGAAAGACATACAAATGGCCAATAAGCACATAGAATGATGCTCAACATTGCTCATCATTAGGGAAATACAAACCAAAACCACTGGGAGTTACTGTTTCACACATATTAGGATGGCTATCATCATACAAACAGACAACAGCAGAATCTGGAAAAATCGGAACCCTCATTCATCAGTGGCATGCAGGTAAAATGGTGTAACCACTTGGAAAGTAGTTTGGCAGTTCTTCAAAATGTTAAACATATAGTTACCATATGTCCCAGAAAGTCCATCTCTAGATATAGACCCAAGGGAAATGAAGGGAGAGTCCACATAGGACCCTGTACATACACCTTTATAGTAACATTATTCACAATAGCCAAAATGTGGAGACAACACAAATGTCCATCAACTAATGAATGGATGAACAAAATGTGGTACATCCTTCCAACATATATTATTTGTTTATAAAAAGAAATATCATAGTGATGCATAGTATAACACCTGAAAACATTATGCTAAGTGAAAGAACCCAGGCACAAAAAATTCAAAGTAGGCAAATCCATGCAGAGAGTAGATTACTGATTTCTATGGATTGGAGAGAGGAGTAAAGGGAATAAGTGTTAATGGGCATAAGGTGTTTTGGGGGCAATGAACATTTTTTTAAAGATTTATTTATTTTACAAAGAGAGAGACAAAGAGCATAAGCAGGAGGGACAGAGGGAGAGGAAGAGAAAATCTCAAGCAGAGTCCATGCCAAGCTTGAAGCCCAACATGGGACTCAATCTCACAACTCTAAGATCAGGACCTAAGCCGAAACCAGGAGTTGGATGCTTCATCAGCTGTGCCACCAGGCACTGTGAACACGTTCTTGAAATAGATAGTGGTAATGGTCACAAAACTCCGTGGTGATAGTAAAATCACTGAATTGCACACTTTTACAAAGGGAACATTATGATCTTTAAATATATAAATTGTAACTCTGTAAAGCCATTAAAAACTTGATCTACAAGGCTGATTATCAACATTGGAGAAATCAAACTTTATTCAGTTATAGGAACAGAGTCAAGAATGGCACTTGGAACCGAGCTGTGATAAGCTAGGAATATAGGGAAGTGGATAGAGGGAAGATTAGCAAGTGTGGAAATACGATAGGAGGACCCATGGCCTATGCCTTCTAAGCACCTAAATTAAGGGAGGGTCCAGTCATATTAGGGTCAGCCCTGGGGGTCATGGAAGTGTTAATCCAAATCAGTGGCTCACAGGGTATGGTCCAAGAACTTCTGAGACTCTCCAAGACACTTTTCGTTGGTGCTTGAAGACAAAATGATCATCATAATAAAACTAAGATGTCATTTGCTCTTTTCAGTCTCATTCTCTAATAAGCATAGAGAGGAATTTTCCGGAAGCTTTCTAATGTGTGATGACATCATTGCTCTGGCAGTGAATGGAATGTGTGCTTCCTTGTTCTTGTATTTTAAACATTTCTCAGTTTTAATTTCTAATACATTTAATTTTGATAGGGCATGCACAAAGTAAAGATCTTTGAGATCTTCAAAAATCTTTAAGAGTCAATGGAGTTCTGAGATGAGCAGGTCTGAGAACCTCTGGTCTACCTCTGAACAGTGGGTTGACATGGGTACTGAATGCTTTTACAACGAGTGGTGGTCCCATGGGGATCCTGTGCGTGGATGTCAATGGGCTGTGTGCGGGCTGTCTTGTTTCCTGAACTCTATGGCACCACTTGGCCTCCACTCTTAATTCGATTTTGCCAACACTGAAGCCCTGTGAACAATAAGGCTAACGTATACTGGTCAATGGGCTGTGTGCGGGCTGTCTTGTTTCCTGAACTCTATGGCACCACTTGGCCTCCACTCTTAATTCGATTTTGCCAACACTGAAGCCCTGTGAACAATAAGGCTAACGTATACTGGTGCTAAATGCCAGAGATGCAGAGGGAAAAATCAAGCAGGCACAATCAGTCTCTATCTGTCTAAAGCTTAGACTCACACTCTCATCTTCTCTTCCTAGACTTCTTGTTCTTCCTCCCAGGGAAAGTCTGCAGATTTTCATGGTCATGGCCAATTAACATGTGTTGTTTCTCACAGAAGCATTTCTGGATGTCTCCTTCCACGTGGGAATACTGAAGTACACCTTAGCCATGAACGTGGGGGGTCATGTTCTCACCTGCATCCTTGCACTAGTGAAACTGTATGTTCCTGGGGGTTGCATCACTCAGTACCCAAAACCGTCAAAGGCAGAGATCATTTCCTACTCAGTGCTGTATCCTCGATGCCTACCTAGCACCATACTTTGTATTTCATGAACATTCAATAAAGCTTTTGATCGAATAAATGAAACAGCTTATTTTCCTCCTACAGGACATAATTATGGGGCTCTCAGACTATAAACGAGTGCGGAAATGCTCTGGATTCTGCTGCTAAATGGCCAGAGTCTGAATCATGAACCAGCAGCCCTCAATCCAGACCCACCCGCCAAGGCGATCTACTGTCCAAGATGGCAACACCCCAAGAGCTCAGTGAAAGGTTGGTTTCAGGCAAAGCTTCCATACTAAGCCAACGTAATGGACTGTGTTCACCAGAATCTCCTGCAGCTACTGCCCTTTGGCCACTTCCTCCAGGCTCTATGGTGTTGTTCTTTCAAATGCAAAAGTGAGGACAGACTCTGTGACAATAGCACCAGTGCTTTGGGCATAACCACAGGGATTTTATGTTTGACTCAGAAAGAGTATCAGGAAATAATGCTCTGGTCCTGGACGATGCCACCTACTTAATGAAAATAAAATGTCAGGCTATATCCCAAAATGAAAGATGCCAGAAGCATCTAGTCTTTGTGCTCTTCTCTGGACATAACATCTTCTATTTGAAGAATAGTCAGAAAGAAGTAATAGTCATGTTCTTTTTTTTTTTTAATAGTTATGTTCTTATTCAAGAAACATTTTTTTTGAAGATTTATTTATTTACTTTGGGGGAGCATACCATTTCTCCTCAGACAAACCTATAAGGTCCATACTGTGGACCCCATTCTAGAGATGGGGCAACTGAACGACAGCCCGCAGAGGATCCAAGTGACCATTGGTGCCAGAGCAAGGCTTTGAAGCTTCTTTCTGTACTTTCATGCTGTCTGCCAGCGAGTATGGACAGGAACCCCGGGACAGTGTTTTGTTTGTTTGTTTGTTTGTTTGTTTTAGATTTTATTTATTTATTCATGAGAGACACAGAGAGAGAGAGAGGCAGAGACCGAGGCAGAGGGAGAAGCAGGCTCCATGCAGGGAGCACGATGCGGGACTTGATCCCGGGTCTCCAGGATCACTACCTGGGCCAAAGGCAGACGCTCAACCGCTGAGCCACCCAGGCGTCCCTCTCCCTGAATTTTTAAATTTCACTCCAGTGATAAATTGATCCACCAACCTGATTTTTTTAATTAAATTAATGCCATAGATGAAAAGAAATAGCGTGTTTTACCCACGCCAGGCGACCTGGGCGCCCACCTCCCAAGGGCATTTCTGAGAAGTCAGGGTCCCCCCCGAGGCCAGCCGTCCAGGAGCCCGCAGCCAGAAGCAGCCTGGCAGTCAGGCGTCAGGTGCACGGAGATGAGGACTTCAAGGCCCATGTGAATCCATGGTGACAGCCGGCAGAGGTCTGCCGCCCCCACCACCGCCCAACCCGCTAGCCGCGCATGCGCGGGAGAAGGAGGAAATCAGGCGCGGGGTGCACCAGGCGCTGCCGCAGCTCCCAGACTTCTGGGGACCCTGAGGGGCCCCGCTCTTTATCTGCGGAAATTCTCAGACGGATGGAAGAAACGGAGCTTGGCTCAGGGACGTTCCAAAGGCCACCCAGAAGTTTCCACAGAAAGCAAGGCAACATCTGGTATGGTCCCGGGAACAGTCGCTGAACGCAGACATGAGGTGGGTGAGTCACCTAAGCCCTCTGAGTATCGGCTTCCCCCGGCCTAAGACACGGAGGTTGTCATATGTCAGTGGATTTCAAACTGGGTTCCACGGGGCCGAAGTGTTCCTCTGGGGGCCAAGCAGCAGGGGAGGCAGGAAGCGGGGAGGCCACCTACAGCCTCCCTTCCAGCCCCTCCAGCAGAGGAGCAACACCTCGCCATTGTGCAAGCTGCAATGCTTTGTAGTTTTTCCTTCCCCCTTGTAGGGGGAATAAATAGTTTAACTGCAAAGAAATATGTGGAAACACTAGTCTAAGGGGTACTAGCGCCCTTCCAACCGTCTGTGATTTTGAGATTTTCTTTCTTTTTTATCTTGCTCTTCCCTCTGCCAACTGCAGCTTTTTGTATTTAGATTAGACATGAAAGGGGAAACGGGAACAGAGAGGTCATTTGGGGGGTAGGCTATCGAAGGTCATCAATTGGAAATGTCTGCTGTCGTGGGGGTGATGACGGCTGCAAGGTGCGGAGGCACTTGAGCTGTCCTGTGAGTTTTACACACTGAATATTGAGTGTGAACTCAAGGTGGCCAGATCTGTGCCTGCAGCAGAGGTTGGGAGGAAGGGGAGAACCTGGGGGAATGATCCAACTGAGAGGGGCGCACAGGCAGTGGGCTAAGGGCGAGGCATGGGGCATTTCCCAAGACAGGAAGGTGGTGGCGTGGGACACACTGGACACTGAAGGGCGAGTTCCGAGTCAGTGACATGCCAACCTAGCAACAGCGACAGGTGCCTGGGGGCTCAGGCGCAGAAAGGCTCTCAGGGCCATGAGCTCACGAGCATCCCAACAAGGCCCAGAGGTGGAAACGCAGGGAAGGGTAATCTGTGCCCACGGGCGGGGTTGTTCCCAAACCATGTGGGTTCCTTCCCCCACCATGTAGGAGACACACTCTGCGCTGTGCAGGACGGGCACCGAGAGAGAGCGCACAGTTCTGAGTGCGGATGCGGTCTCAAGACCCATCAGTCCCTTGCTAACATTTTTCACTATGGCCACAATAGATTTGACTTCTCCATGTGTCCATTTCCTCATATAAAATGGGGACACTGGATGATGACACAGGAGTTACTACCATCATTGGTTTTTAGTCAAATAGCAAATGGACAAGAATGTGCTATGAAAAGTGATTGAAGAAGAAGGAGAAGGAGAAGGAGAAGACGAAGAAGAAGAAGAAGAAGAAGAAGAAGAAGAAGAAGAAGAAGAAGAATCATCACCAAGGTGGCTCAGTGTCCAACTCTTGATCTCAGCTCAGGTCTTGATCTCAGGGTCGTGAGATCAAGCCCTGTGTTGGGCTCCTTGCTGAGCGTGAAGTCCACTTGGGATTCTCTCCTCCCTCTCCCCCTCCCCTCCCAGCCTCCCTCTCTGAAAAAAGAAATTATTGGAATCCCAACCCATGTTGGCCACAATGTCAATACTGCAATATTCAGCGCCTCTGGACTGATGAGACGTACTGCGGTACCTGCGGAAACGCTAAACAGGCAGGACCGCTCAGCTCTCTGATTTTTCTGGGAGAAACCAAAATATGTGTCACATTTATAAAGAAGCTTTACTTGGGAGCTCGAGGCCTGCTCTGTCTCAGGCAGCAGGCAACCAAGGAGGTTGCTGAAAATTTTACATGAAATAATTCTGTGTGCTTTCAAACCAAAATGTTTCTGTTTTCATTTTAACTAATGACTTTTAAATGAATGACACAAGCCTAGGGACTAATAAAGAGCAACCACAGAAGGGGAGAGAAGAAGCAGTTCAAACCTTACATTCTGCTGGAATTCATTTAAGCACACAACGAGGAATGTCCGTGGGCAAGCCACCCAGTAAAACAAACAAAGGCTCTCCTGAAAATTAAAACACAACGAAAAGCAAAAGCATACTATTAAAAAAAAAATCCCTTCGGGTGAGACAAGTATTCTAAGCATCTGTTTCATTAAGAACAAAATGATTTAATATACTATCAAGAGATTCCTTTCCCCAAACTCATAATAGGAATCCATTGCTTTCTCAGGCGTTCGTCTTGCTATGTCTTACGGAGAGCAGACCTAGAAACATATCCCCAAACAACACATTTCCACCCTGGCTGACGCGTTTCCGTGTTTGCACAACTGAGCTCCTGCTCCGAATCATAGCTGCGATGAACCAAATGGGTCCTTCAAGAACGTCCGCGGGACGAAAGGACGAACCAAGAGAGATCCAGAAGGACTCTTTCCCTCACTGGCAGCCCTTCGTGTTGGTATTTCCATAGGAGAGAAGACTTTTCTCCCAAGTGAACTGCCTCTGCTTTACGTACCTAGGATTGAACCATTGTTATTGGAATAGCAACATTACACACTTTCTTAGTCCCGGTGTTTTTCTACTGTTCAAAGGAAATTAGGACGTTTCCACTCCAGACACAGCTCCAAGTTTCCTAGAGCTTGTGTGCACACCCAGGAGTGTGGATACAGGATGGGTGACGTGAAAGAGAGATCCTGGACCGTGGCCACTCCACGCAATCATTTCCCGTGTACACATGCATCTTGGAGATACTGGGTCCCTTTAGGATCTGCATGTTGTCTTCCCCTTAGGGAAACCCCATGAGCTCAACTTCAGCTCACCCATAGTCACGGTCAGGCCCAGCTGGGGGGTCTCCTGCTCTGCAACAAGTCTGAATCCACTTGATTCCATCACACACACACACACACACACACACACACACACACATACACATGTTTGCACCCAAGAATAGACACACATCGTCTTAGTCCATTCAGGCTTCCATGATGGAAATACTACAGACGAGGCAGCTCAAACAGCAATCAGTTATTTCTCATAGTTCTGGAGACCAGGGAGTCCAAGATCAAGGTGCCAACAGTGGCCAAGTTCCTCTTCTCTTCTTGCTGTGTCCTCACATGGCAGAAAGAGGACTAGGGGGCTTTGGGGGTCTCTTTTGTAAGACTCTAATCCCATTCAGGAGCGCTCCACGCTCACCACCTAATCAACTCCCAGAGGTCTATCTCCTCATATAATCCTTCCAGGGATTAGGTTTCCACATATGAATGTTGAGTAGACACATTCAGTCCATACCCTGTAGTCTGAAGAAATCAATTAAGTTACATTGCCTTCACTTTTTAAAAACCCGAGGAAACATCAGAAAATGTAAGTTTATTAATACAGATACTTGTGAAAACAGAATAGAAAATGGGGAAATGCTCAGAGGAAATGCAGTTTTGCTAGGATTCCTCTTATTGCCCCAAAGAAGCACTTCTCACCAAAATAATGCCTAAGATGCCCTTTTAACAACCTCAGTCTCAAATCGTCATGTTTCGGACTTTGAAAATAAGTTTGCTCAAGACAAAAAAGACTAAGAATATGGAGTCTCCGTCATAGATTAGTCTATAAGGTAATGTATTTGGTTTACACCACCACGAGTAGTTGCTTTTTAACTATCCAGATTTCACGTTGTGTACAACAGATGGTTCTGTGAACTCATCCCAGCGCCGTCATACCGCCACTGCGAAGTCAAGCTCCTTCAGTCTACAGTAAGGGCTCTCAAGCTCACTCGGGTAGTAGAGCACTCAAAAGTCATAGCACTTTTTGTAAGACATCAGAGAGTGTTCATGCGTACTTCATCTTATTATACAAATGTGAAGAGGGTTCCCACAGAAAACGTGACTATCTCAAATGCATGCAATGTGGTATTTCTGTCCTGATGATATGCATCAAAAAAACCCCAGGTAAACCGAGTCTAATCATCTGGTCTTGAGTGTCTTAATTACTATTTGTTAGCTCTTCAAATTTGTGTTATGTATTGGATTCATTAGCAACGAAGCCTAAAAACTTATTGGAGCAAACCTTAAAATAAAGAAAAAAGGGGATCCTTGGGTGGCTCCATGGTTTAGCGCCTGCTTTCGGCCCAAGGCATGATCCCCTGGGATCAAGTCCCACATCAGGCTCCCTGCATGGAGCCTGCTTCTCCCTCTGCCTGTGTCTCTGCCACTCTGTCTCTCTGTGTCTCTCATGAATAAATAAATAAAATCTTTTTAAAAAATTAAGAAATAAAGAAAAAGTTCCTCATAAACTAACCATCTGAGCATGGCGTGAGTGTGAATGTGGGAGTGCGTGCTGAGGGCGATGACAAGGAGGGGGTACTGGGAAAATGTAATTTCTCCTGGCGCATCTCTAGAGACTGCTGATAGAACTACTGGTCGATCCCCAAAGTGTGAGAAACATTGCTTAAAAAGAAAGAAAAAGCTTGTATGATCGCAGGTCAGATAATCCCTTGCTAGGGCCACACAGTACACCCGTGAGCAAACACATTCTGCCTGGCCCCTCTGGGTCGGAGCCCTGACCCTCACCCACCCAAAGGCCACACGCAGGCCAGGCTCCACAGGAGCTTGTGATGGGCCCGGGGAGCCCAGACACTCACAGGGGGTCACAGTCTGGGAGGGATGAATACAGAACAGAAGTTTTAGTAATTCAGAGAAACCTAAACTTAATGCACTATCTAGAGATCCCACTCTACCAAACTGATAAAAAGAAGCAGTGACCCTAAACTGTAAAGGGTTGGCTGCTTTGGGAGGGGAGGGGAGTCAGGGCAGGTGGGACAACAGCACCTGCCAAAGGCTGACCTCAAAGCTGGACATGGTCCACCTGCTACCGATTCCAGGAGTGACCCTTTCTGACCAAGGAGTGCAGCCTGATCAGCAAGAGAGTAGCTTCCTTCTTGCACACAAGACCCCACGTGCAAGTGGACCTGAAGAGGGCATCCAAAGGTCACACAGCTTTTAATCCGATGGTGTGTAGGTGGGGTGTTGAGTACCCTCATACACCGATACCACACACTTTCACGGAGGGATTGTTTTCATTGTGACAGGAAACAAATCATCGGCTGGAGCGCAACAGAGTCTATACCTCGAGGTACGTTTGATCCAGGAGCTAGGGGGCATTGCCGGGGCCCGGGTGTCCTCACCTCTGAGCTGGCCTCCCTCTGTTGGGTTCCCTCTCAGTTTCTATGCAAAAACTCCATCCTCCAATGCTCCAAGGCTTAGGAGAAGTAGAGAAAAAAACCTCTTTCTAGTGGCCTCCACTCAAGTGTTGGCATCCAAGAGGTTAGGAGCCTCTTGTGTCACATTCCTGTTCTGTAATGATCATTGTTGCCCATGAGGGGATTTCTGCCCCAACTGCTGCCCGACTCTGTTCCATCACTGGCATCTGCTGCTCCAAGTCCACTCGCTGTAAATCCTTGCTCACTTCACGGAGTTTCATCAGTCCTGAAAATAACACTGAACATCAGGTGCAGGCCTTTGACCTTTCTCTGGGAAGGGGCGGAGGCCCACTGCTCAGTGGGTAAACGTGATGCTCTAGAGCCATTACTGGATGCAGTTACTCTAGAACGGCGTGGAGGTGGAGGTGAGTGGGGGCAGGTATCCCTCAGCGACCTGTGCTGGGTGACTTTGCAGCTCCCTGAATGGGAAGGGCTGAAAAGAAAGCAAAAAAAGCAAAATTCACTCAGAAGGGAAGAAGGGAAAAAATGTGAAAAACAAGTATGCGGAAAAGAAAAATCAGAAGAGAAATCTCTTAAAAAAAGAGAGAGAGAGAGAAATCTGTTTGGGAAGAAGTACATACACTTGATATTTGACATGTTGAGTTTAAAGTGATAATGGGCCATCTAACCAGGGATGTCTGAAAGGCACAGAAACGTCTGTAAGCTATTGAGTGGAGTCTTTGTGCCAACAGTTTTACAAGACTTATTTCTAAGCCTCCCAATAATCCTGTAAAGTAGGTGATTTTGCTCTTGTTTTATATAAAAAATGGAGACAGAGAGATACATTATCATGCTCAGCTTGTGAGGGGCAGAGCTGGAATCTGCGCGAAAGGTCTGCCTCACTTCAAAGTCTGGACTAGATCCAAAGATCAAATTGCTTGGAAGTTGCAAAAAGCTAAATCTACCCGGATCAAACCAAATAAACTCTAAGTCTAACCCCCTTTCCGCCAGGACTCACTGTTCCTGCTGGTAACCCACTGTGTCTGTGACCTTTGCATAATTTGTGCACCAGAGATGGGTGTGGATGGTGCTGTGGGCTGCTCCAGAGGTGCAGATCATCTGCCCCTGGGATTCTCTTTGGGGAAGGGAGGGCCATTTGACCCACTTCCTCATCACTGTCTTCCATCCTACCCCCAATCATTTCCATTCCGCATCTGGGGACTAAGGGCTCAATTCTGACTGAATTCAAGCCTGGTGACTGCCTAAATTAAGCCCACCAAGACCTTTTCTATCTCTGTTTGTTATATACATTTCAGGTCAGTTCTGAGAAAGCACAAAATATTCTTGAAACACAATTATCCCCAAACAAAAGCCAGATGCAAGAGTTTTATAAAGACCCAGTTGCTTAGGGGAGCCACAATTTATGTCAGGAAGAAACTTCAAAACAGAAACCAAAACCAAACAAGAACAAGATACCTTACCATCTCCCTGCCTATCCAGGGTGGGCAAATACTTTCCAAATGGAAACTGCTAACAACTTCAAACATAAGAGAGCTCTGTAGGATGTAGGATTCTTGCTCATAGACCCCAGGAATAGAATTCAGGCAGAGGGAAAAATTCTGTAACAAAGCATGGCCCCAGTGGGATAAAATGTGTTACTTTACATACATAGAGCATCTCTGATACAGAACAACTGCAATAATTAAACTCTGCTATCAAGAGTGAAATCCCACTGCTTTAAAGTTTTATTGGTAAAATGAAGGCTTGTATTTGTTAAAGATTTGCCCAGGGCCACATAACACCACAGTTTGGATTTAAAACCAGGGTCAGTACCCAGTGTATATGCCCGATCCCGGAGCGTTTCAGGGCAAGCTGGCCAAATTCTAATTGGCAGAGTCCACACTGGTTTTGTCTGAGGGCTCTCTCTGGCTGTCAAAGCCCACTCTGTCTGCCCACAAGTGGGGCGGAAGCACCAGAGGATGAACATCTCCTGAGCCGAGGCTCACGTGACATCTGACTATATGATGCCCCGATGCCCTTGATCCTCTGGTACATGAACACTGAGGCATGTGGTCTACACTGCACGGGCTCTCAAACATCCCCAGAAGGATCAAAATGAGTTAACTGTGGTAGTAACTTGTTTGGTAACAAACCCTTTATTGGCTCTCCTCCCATCCCTGTCTCATACCTAGAGTCACTTCCCAAATAAACCTTACAGTCAAAACTCTGTTTCAAGGCTGGTTCCTCAGGGAACCTAAAAGAACACAGCTGAGCCTATCTGATTCCAAAGCCCAAACTAACTTTCTCCAACATGCTGTTGAAGTAGGTAAAGGCTGTGCACGATGACCATTTCCCTAAGTGGGAAGGGCAAGATGGGGAAGATAGGAAAGGAGGGGACACCCATGCGGGCAAACACCCAGAATATCACGACAAAGCCAAGTTAAGTTTGTAAAGAAACATCTTATTGTAAGACATTTATGAAAGATGATAATTCATTGTGAAAACTTTGGGGAAATAACCAAGGGTTTCAACCAGAGCACCAAATTGGCCTCTCTAATTAGCAGCTGACATGGGGACAGAGTGGCAGGCGGGCAGGCAGCCTGAGCACACACAGAACCCTAGAAAAATGGGGTCTTGACTTGTAAGATCGGAAACCAAGTCCCAGCAGGGACTGCTGTGCTAGGGCTTGGGCGGGTCCATATGAAATTGCTGCTTTTGTCAAACAAGGTGAACTGTCAGAAATTCGTCTGGTCAACCTCATAGACCAGGCCTGAACGTCTTAGTTTTGGACTTTCTAGGATTCTCCAAACAGAGTCTCTCATAAAGCATTTTGCATTGCAGAAAATGAGAAGATGGGTTCAACCCTTGACGGGCTGTGTGATGGCCAGCCAGTCACCCATCGCTGAGTCTGGTGCTCTCATCCGTAGAAGCTGGGATGGCAGAGCCATCCAGAAGGTTGTTGGAAGAATCAAGTGGATAATCAGAGGGAAACCTGGGTCACCGTCTCTAGCACAAAGCTGGTGCTCAAGAACCAGGACCCGTCCTGCCGTGCCGCTTCCTGCTGGTCCCAGTCTGCGCCTGGAAGAGAGCAACCCTTCCTGTCAGGGATTGGAGCCCCACAAAAGCAGAACTGACAATGAGAAGGCTGTGTTGATGGTCTATGGTTTGTGTACGGTGAGCTAGCCACATTAAGACAAAAGTAAATTATCTGACCTGATCTGGAAGCTCCCTAGGAACATTTTTGGTACAACATGGCGGGGGAGGGTCTGTGAATGGCCGAAGCCAAAGTTTTAAACTGCAATTGTAAGATTTCTGGCATTCGTAAATAGTCAAGGGAATTGTTTGGGGTAGAGACAGAAGTTTCATTTCAGCACTTTGGAAATCAAAATGCCAAAAGAGACTAAATATTTGGGACGGAAAGTTCTCCAAATTTTGAGATCCCTTTGAACTAAGCTTTGTACACAAAATTTATATGGAAGGTTCTAGAAGGTACAATATAATTTGTGGACAGCAAGATTTAAATTCATAGGACATGAGTCCACGTCCTCCCTCTCCCACCTCCTTGTGTATGATTTTGGACAGCTTTTCAAAATATCAATTTTTGACATGGTAACATGGGAAGACTAATCTATCATCATGCTTAATATGGTAGAATATATTACACAGTCCAGGGGTGATTAAATAAGAGAATGTCCAAAAATATTAGTTTAGAAACTGAATGCAATTCCTTATTTGATAAACCGATGATCCGCACACCTAAAACAGGCTGCTGCTTCCTTCGTAGTGCGTTATCCGAAGCCACAGAAGACACAGTTTAGAAGAGGAATGGAAGTCGCCATTCCCAAGAGGGCTAAGCACACCTCAGTTGCATGAGCAGGGGGAACATGTGATAAAATCGAAAGGGCAAGTTACTTATCTTCCTATCTATAAAGCAAATTGCGTTACTTTACCCTCACAAAAACATTGAGTTTTTTAACTGTCACGTGGTAGATGTCATACACTTCTTATATATCTGTGTAGCAGGTGTGAGGACTTTCCTTTTGCAGACAAGACAACTACAGAGCACGGGAATGGACGACTTGACTCCTACTCCATTCAACGCATAGCTCTCACGTGTTTAACTTGGTTTGGACTTACCCCAAACCAAACTCATGATCTTTTGCCCAAAACCTGAAATTTTCCAGATGCCACTCTCTCTGCCTGTACAAGACACTTCTAGTTACATAGGGGTCCACACTGGAGAGTCCTGCTGCACACTTTCTTAGGCCTTGCTGCATACATAAGATCAACTTTCATGTTTCCTTAACTCTGTCTCTAAAATGCACATCAAACGTGTCTGCTGCTCTTCATCTCCACGAGTGCTGACTCGTCGGAGTCACTGTTATTCCCATCACCTGGGTCATAAGAGGGCATTCTTTTCATCTCCTCCTATCTCAGACTGGGTTTCCCCTCAGCAGTGTCCTAGGCAAGAACTTGGTTATGGGCAACTTATGTGGGAGTGGATCCCAGAAGCGGACAGGAGGGAGCAGTCAGAGAGAATGGGCACCAGAAGAAAGACAATAAGGCAGGCATCCTTGAGCTGATTCAATCACAGCCAGCCGCAGTCTGGTGCCCTGTGGATGCTCCACAGAACCAGAGACACTGAGTCTCTGACTTGTCCCTACATGATGGAAGACAGGGGCATTTATCTGCTAATTTCTGGCCCCATCAGTAGACAGTTGCTCCCTTCAGGGTGTAGCACCCCTGCACCTCCACCTAGCCTAGACCCCCCCCACCAAGGCTTTGCATTGATCCCCAAGTCAGCCTTGCAAGAGATGCTAGAAATGGGAAGTCGTCAGTGCCCTAGATCACTTTGCTACACCGTGAGACTACATGAGACTATGCCTCCCAAGAGACTACTGCCATTGCCAGAAGCTTCTAGGAAGCATAAGCCAATTTTCAGGATAGAAAACTTCAGAATGACTGACACTTCATGGAAAGGGGATAATTTTTGCTGATGATGCATAAGAAAACTGTCTTCCTGCTCATATTAACCTTGGGAAGATTAAAAATAAAACTTTAGAAGCTGGACTCCATCAAAAATATCTGAACGTATTGTTCACCCTTCAATACAGTCAACATTAGCCAATGTAGCCACTGAAATTTAAATTCATTATAATTAAATGCAATTAAAATTCACATTCATAGTTAAACTCAACATTTTTCACGCACTCAGTAGCCACATGTGGCTGGAGCTACAGTGTTGGACGGCACTTCCATCATTGCAGAATGTTCTGCTGGACAATGCTGGTCTTCATCATCCATGCTTGATTGCAAAAATAGCCATGAGCTCTTGCCTTCTCTCTCTTGAGGCCTTTTTTATTACGTAATTCTGCAGGAACTCTACAGAGAGATGATGCCTATTTCTTCACCACTCAATTCCAAGCTTACTATGTGCCTTGCTTCAGCCAATGGGAATTCAGCAAGATGGGTGCCTGTGCAGGGCTGACACGCACTTGTGCATGGAGCTTGCTCTCCCACGGCTTGTGGTTCCCATCAGTTCCTGGCACATGTGTCCCCATGCTTTCTAAGTCTCTGAGCTTTCCCCTCATCTCGAGATTTCTTGGGCCTGAGCTCACATCATTCCCTCTGCCAGAAAAGCATGTTGCCCCTGGTCTGGTCTACCACAGGATGTTTGCATGTGGAGCCCACCCTTAAATCTCTGTCTCTTTCTGTGAAGCTTTTCTGGATTCCCTACTCCAATGACCCCTCAGTGAGAAGGCCTCTTGTCCGGGCTTTGTCTTGTCCGGGCCTTTACTCTCGGCACTGAGTAGGCACCTCCTAAATCCCCAGGATATACTTGGACATATTTCACAAATTTATTCTGTAACTTATGTAACTCCTTGCAAATTTCTCAAATGGATGCAGTTCACACACTGAGCACATCTGCTGCCCATCCTCCGCCCCAATTCCTAAATGTCGCTCTGCTCACCAGGAGCTAACAGAAGTTCTGTGCATTGCTTTATGTACTGATGTTTAGCCAGGTTCTCTCACTGTGACATCCCAATAATTTCAGACCACGAAGGTAAAAACTGTGGCCTAGCAGGCTGAGCCTCAAACTCAGGACATCCCAAACACTGCTCGTGTATTAGTGCTGGCTCTGAGATGTCCCCATGCACTCCTACCGTCCTCCTTCAAAGTCATGATGGGAGAGACTTGTGGAGTGTTCCACCAGAGAAAGAACTCCTAGCATGGATGAACGAGGTTTGAAATAGCCTGCTTTCTAATTCGGTGTCCAGAGAACAACTGTAAAAACAACTTTAAATCTTGTGTTAACCTCAGGTTTCCTACTTGCCAATTTTGATCTTGAGCAAGACACTTACCCTCTTAGTGTCTTGGTTTGTACATCTTCAGCTGGATATAATGACCTCCCTGCAGAGCTACTCGGGAGATACAGCCTATGTTTGCCATGTGTGTAGCAATGTAGCTAACCCCATGTCTGGCATTTTGGCACAACTCAACAAGTAGCAACTTGGAGAGAAAATCCAGATTCCAGAATCCATTATTTGTTAGGAACTCCTGAAGTGTGGGATCCCTTCCTTAGGAAGCATCCTAAGGACAAGGAAAATATGTCTTCCTGTCTTAGAAGCTCAAGCCATTCCACCAGTGATCAAACCTGACATATATGAGCCTTTTTACATTTTGCTTGACAGGTGCTTCTCAGAAATTTCTCTGGATATTCGAGCTGAGGTCACGCCAGGCCCCCTCCCCCCTACAGGGGTGAGAGTCAAGTCCTAATATAAGGGCTATTAAAGTGAGGCCAGAGGGAGAAGTCTAGGAAACTATAAAGAAATTCAAATCCAAATCTGCCAATTCCAGCCAACATTCTGGATAGGGAGACCTTCCAATCAAATTTCTAGTACCTCAAAACAAAACATGTATGATATTTTGGCCAAATGTTCAAAAATCTGGTAACAGGTAAGTGTAGGGAAAATTAAAACCCCCTTTTCTGTGTACCTGTAGAAAGAACAACCATAATAAAAACATAACAATCACAGTGCAGTTATGCAGATGGAATAAGATGAGGGAATTAGACCAGTTTGTCCAGAAAGAAAAGGAAATATTGAGAAGCGATTGACCTTCGCTGCAGGGCTGATCTTTGTATTCCTAGCAGCTGTGGTTCCAGCTGGATGATACCTGGAAAGGTCTCTTCTCCACCTGCACCCAATAGCTAGTCTTGCCATCCCGCTTGGTGATAGAATTTTCCCTGCCCTATGCAAAACCACTTTCTAGACTTTGAGTTAACTTGACTTTTAATAAGGCTTTTCCCCCCATTAGGATCAACTTGGTAAAATGCAGTGAATGATTATGAGCAATCAGTGATGTTGGGGTTTACTGCAGTTAGTACATGTACTTGCTCACTGATATTTAAGGCTCCATCAACATGTGCAATGCGTTTGGGCAATGGTGACGTATCTGTGGGGCAAAGTGGAAAGTCAAGAAACTCAGGCTGTGCTCTTGGCTCTGTCAATGGGGAGCCCTGTGGTCAAGCCACTTTCCCTGCCTTGAGTCAGTGTCCCCAGCCATTATAAATTGAAGGCCTTGGATAAAATATCTCATACCTCCTTCCGCTAAACATTTCTTGAATGTAGAGATTCCTGGCGACAGCCCAAGAGAAGGAAATACTGGTTCGTTTGAATTCTGAAGAGATAGAAGACAGAGGACAGAGAGAACGAAAGTTGGGGAGGACGGGCGTTGGGGAGGAGGCCATGGTGAGCAAGGCGGAGGCCAGCCTCGTGAGCTGATGCTCTTGGGTGGAAGCCCCAGCACACAGGCAGTGGGAGAGCACCCATCATGGGACATGTGGGAGGAAGGGAAATGGGAGTGACCCCGAGACAGTCTCTATCTCCTTCTGAGGCCATCCTTGTGGCTCTATTCCAGAAGGATCTCACCAGCATTACAGGAAGTCGTATGTGTGGGGAGGAGTTGACGTCCCAATATGTTTTTTTCAAAGACTTAAAAGTAACAGTCGAGACCATGGTTATTTGAGTGAAATCATAGATATCACATTGGGAGGGTCGTCAGAACTCTTCTCTAGCCCTCACATTGGGTAGCAGAAACACTCAAACCCAGAGAGGTAGATCGACTTGCTTATGGACACACAGCTAGTTGGCGAACAACACAGTCTGCAAATAAAATTTTAATTAGGGGGAAAAATTCACGAGGGATTTAATTCTCAG
Organism: Canis lupus familiaris; assembly: GCF_011100685.1. Lineage (NCBI taxonomy): Eukaryota > Metazoa > Chordata > Mammalia > Carnivora > Canidae > Canis > Canis lupus. The sequence goes on from NC_049238.1 coordinate 3,515,887, forward strand.
GTTCAAATGGTGAGCCAGAATGTACTTTTTGTTTACATCTCTTAACCGGAATCCTATGTATTAAGACAACGTGCGAGGAAAGTAGAGCACATGGAATCAGCTTAGCCCTACTCAGCTGGCCAGTCTGATGTGCATAAGCTTTTACCCTGATGACAGCACTCCCTCTTCTAGTGTTGAACGTTATCATCACAACAATAAATGTCTTCCACTGGGGGCGAGAGGCCAAGGCCATGGCTTTCTTAATTCCAGATGCAAAATAAGCAAACAACTCCACATTTTGACCTTGATCATATGGAAGACTTTTCTCTTAAAACCAGAAATAATAGTGATTTAGATAATAAGACAGAGTATAGTAAAAGAAGAGGGAGGAGGAGAAGCTGAGGAGGGAGGAGGAGAGAGGGACGGAGAGCAGAAGGAAGGCAACAGTCCACAGAAGAAGGAAAGCCTTGAGTACTTGAGGTTGCCATGACATTCCCAAGCATAATTAGAAAAAAATGTCATTTCCCAAAAGAATAACAAATATTTTCTCAAGGCAGGAACTCCTGCCTGCAAAGATATAGATCTTATGTTTTCATGACACACACAGATCGAGTGCCGCCTCATTTGGGGAATTTGAGGTTCCTTGATTCTGAAGATGAATTGTTTCAATTTGGCATTTCCAAGGTAAAAACATCAGAGACTCTGCGATTTCAGATCGTGGTGCTAGCGCCGCAGACGGTCAGGGGACCATTCAGAGCAAACCATCCAGTCTCCTGCTGGCACGTGTTGGACCTGGAGCCTTCCCCAGCAGCTCACAGTCCCAGGACCGTGACCTCAGGTGCCTCCCAGCCATGATTCCCCAGAGCCCGCCGCCTCCTTAACCTCACCTCACCTGCTTCCCTTGACTGGGGCTCTGACCAGTTACTTCTCATTGGCTTTCCTGCTTTCTATCTTCCCCTCAAAGCTTAAAAAATAAAAATAAAAGTGTTCTGGTCCTAGAATGCCTGGGTGGCTCACGGGTTGAGCATCTGCCTTTGGTTCAGGTCGTGATCCAAGGGACCTGGGATCAAGTCCTGCATTGGGCTCCCTGTGGATCTCCTTCTGCCTGTGTCTCTGTCTGTCTCTGTGTGTCTCTCATTAATAAATAAATAAAATATTTTAAAAATGCTCTGGTCTATGAAGGGCTACTGGTCAAGCAAAGCCCCTTTTCCTTCTGCAATGTGACAAAGAGACAGACTGCACTGGGGACCTGGACCCTGTAGGCAGAGGAGGTGGAGGAGGAGCCCGGTGAAGGCGTAGGGGTGGAGTGGGGAGGGCAGAAGCAGAGCCTGGGCCTGATCTTAGACAGACGTGAGCGAGGCTCTTCACACCGGACCTTAAACCTCATCCTGGATTTTTCGAGGATTCATCCTACTTATCAAAAGCATCCTGTAAGGGAAATACTATTCAGAAACCACCAATATTTGTGGAGCTTTTCTCTGGCAGGTTCTGGATTGAGTGAGTGTTGTATGCATTGGGTCGCTAACACATTCTCCTTCTAGACTTTGCACTACTGCTAAGATTCCGTGCTGGGGTCATGTCACCTCTAAGGACAGTGATTGCAGTGTGACATGGCAGGTAGGTCGGTGGGTTGAGCCATCACCTGTATTCAAATCTGGACTAATTCTCCAGTGACATGGGAATCTGTATGGAATGGGGATGGTGCTAGCCAGCTTCCGGGCACCCTGTCCCTCCAGCTGGCCTCCAGGTGGGCAGTGTGTCCATCCCAGCAGTGTGCAATTGCTCTTCTGAAAACCACATTAGTCCACAGATCCAAGTTTTAGGTGTGGAACATGGAACATGCTACCTCCCCGGACCTCAGTTTATTGTGCCGTAAAACGAAGGTGATCACATCCACCTTGTAGGATTACATAATGAGTAAATTACCTGGTACAACACACACACCACCAACAAACATCTGGGGTCTTCCCCACTCACGTCTTTCATATCATTCTTCTTGCAAAAATGTGAATATTCCCAACATAACACATTCTGAATCTGCTCAACAGATAGACAAGAAAGGGGAGCTCCTAAAAACCTGCAAGACTCGTCATGATGATTGCAATTGAGAAGAGCAAATTGGGTCATAGGTTATTTTTAAATCTTTCCATTTCGAAGAAAAAGGAATACTATTCATTAATTGGACTAATCCCCGACCAAAAACAAACAAAACAAAACAAAACAAAAAAACAAACAAACAAACAAACAAAACAAAACAAAAACTTATTTTTTTTTTTTACAAACAAACAGAAAAAAATCCAATATGCTCAGGCTCACTTCACTGTTCATCTGGGGACTGGATCCCGCCTGTGAGCAGTGCATTCAGGCCTCCCCCTCCTCCACCCCATCCCTCCCCACCCCACTCCAGGCTCCAGGTTGCTGGGTCTGTTCTCAGTTAAGGGCAGGAAAGTCTGGAGCTATCACTACTTGCTGAGGATGTCAATTCTATGGAAGACTGCAGGCAGCATGTCTACATTTTCACAATGCGGTTCTGTATCCTCAGTTTCCATCTCTGGTAGTTTCTGCTTCAAACTTCCCACTTGCAGACCCTGCTCCACATAAGGAAACCTGTCTCACACCCTGCCTTTCCATGAGGAACCTGAGGATTCTCCTGGAGGCCCTTTCTTCATTCAAAATAATCATGATTTAGATGTGCTTCTATAACTTACAAAATAAGAAGAGGATCTGGTGTCTATCAACATAATTTTTTAGTGAAATATAAGCTCCTGTATCTCAAAAACTTCAATCAGCTTTAAATTTTAAGAAGCAGAAATTAGCCATGAACTTTCCCCCCGCCTCCCCCAAAGCCATGGTCAAAACAAAGTATAAACTGTTTCTAAGTCCTTGTCAGGAGAGCAGAGATAGGAGAAAGACTTGCTGTCTCCAAAGACTTTGGGTACTTCCTTTTATTTTTCATTCTAAGCTGATGAATGTGTCTCAAATGTGTCTTTGGTACAGTTGTTTGGACAACTGTTTGTTAGGGCTTCTCATTTTGAAGCACTAAGGAATTGCTAAAATTACAACATCACAAGTCCCCAAGGAAAGTTGGGACAGACGAGTTGTATTTCAAGAATCCCCACCTCTACTTTCCAGGCTGCTGCATACCCACTGCCCTGCTATAGGTGGATGGCATTGAGAGGGTTTGGGGGCTGGTGGGGCTAGAGGTAGGAAGGAGAGTAAGAGTACCAAGTCAGGACCCACTTTCCAGTTTTTACCTCAAAATTTAAAAACAGGGTAGTGACATTGTCTAAGCTTCTAGATTGAAAGAAGAGGAGACCTGGGGGATCTTGAGTTTATTTCCCGCACAGTGACTCTGAGGTACCTGTGGGGCATGTGGTTGGGGATGTTGAAGGAACAGTCAGATATTCAGGTCAGAGCTGAGAAGACTGTTGTTCAGAGGCATTCACTGAAGGTCATCAGAATAGAGGTCACTAAAGTAATTTGTGCAGATAGAAATACTTAGGGAACCAACTTATCATAAATATTAAAGGTGCTCATGAGAGTTTCTTCGTTTTAATGGAAGCCAAGAAAGGCCAGTGTCGCAAGAGAAGCCACCTCAGTGCTGGATGATGACAGGATCATCTAGCAAATAAAATTTATTGAAGGATCCTATAGGATGATGGGGTCAAAGTGTTCATGATCCTCAGCAACATAGAAATTGCTGGCAACCCAAGAGAAAACAGTGTTGGTGGAAGGCACGCTGAGGAATTGCAGAGTGTATGGAAAGAAAGGGATGGGAATGGCAGACCAATGGAAATGCTCAGTGGCTGGACTGAGAAACAGAGGAGAGATGGGCTAGTAGCTGAAGGAGAAACTAGGCTTGGGATCATAATATGCTTTTTAAGATAAGGTAGATCTGAGCATAGTTAGGTGCTGACCTAGAGGCTAGGGGAGGGACTCTCAAGGAAGAGAAATAAAGACACCAATGAAGAAAATAGGACTTATGAAGGGTAGGAAAGGAGAACCTCACTTGGGCAGGAAGCAAGTCCAAGATGGCAGGGGACATGTCAGGTAATGGGGTGGGAAGAGGTCAGAGCAGCACGCTCAGATGTACATGGCTTAAGTCCCACCTCTGGCACTTTCTAACTGAAGGGGTGAAATTGAGTCCCTCAAAAAGATGTTGAATGCTATCTTCCCATACCTCAGAATGTGACTGTATTTGGAAATAGAGTCTTTGCAGGTGATCAAGCTAAGATAAGATCATTAGGGTCAACCTGAATCTAGCGTCCTTATTAAGAGGGGAAATTTGGACACAGAAACAGCCACAGAGGGAACACCATGTGAAGACACAGGGAGAAGATGGCCATCCACTGGCACTGAAAGCCAGGAGAAAGGCCTGGGTTGGGTCTTTCCTCCTTAGTCCCCTGGAGAAACCCATCCTGCCTACACCTTGCCCTCAAACTTCCAACATCTCAAACTTCCAGCCTCCAGGATTGTGAGACAGGGAGTTTCTGCTGTTTGAGCCACCCAATCTGTGGTTCTTCATTACAGTAAACCCAGGACACTGCAGCCAATCCTGGTTCTTAAATTTTAAATTAAATTGTTCCTAATTTTGGTATCTACCTTTGAAAGATTATTGTAAGGGTTCAATAAGAGGCTACATGCAAAGTACTTAGTAAGCACTCAATAAAAGTTTCCTATGTATCTTGATGAGGTTTGGGTGATAATTATAAATGCCTCTCATTAAACATCCATAATTAAGGCCTTTATTGTTAATTATATTAATTATCCTAATAGGAACAGCTGGAGAAACAATCACAACACTCATCCTGAGAAACAGTTCTGGGTCACACTTCAGTTGGCAAGCTCAGGGGTATTTCGACGTTGCCTGATTACTGTAATTCTCACCACCATGAAGCTCGCTGAATCTCGGCCTGAGGGAGAGCAAGGGGGATGTGGGGGGCAGGCCGTCGCAGCGGTTTCCAGGGGGGAAAATCACTTCCTGTAAGGATTTCCATGAGATGGGATGCACGCTGGGACAGTATTTTCAGGGGACTCAATTATTCCAGAAGACGAACCTCCAAGTATTATGTAGCCTTGTTTTTATCAGAAAGGAGTGATGATGTCCTTTCAAAGTGGGCCTTTGTCCTTTCAAAGTGGGCCTTGCCAACCCAAGGACCGTATTACCTACACTTGGCTTGTAAATTGTTCTCATTCTATTTTGGTAACAGCTGAAGAACAGCCTACTTGGGAAACAATAGAAAAAATGAACTGTATTAGCTAACACTTGTATAGTGCTGGCAATGTGCCCAAAGGGTAACACAACACACACACACACACACACACACACACACACAGTTCATATACTTTGTGAACCCTCCACCAGGATGAAAGTACGCTATTATCCTCATTTCATAGATAAGAAAAAATGGGGAACAGAGTTATTTAGGGAATTGGCTCACGGTTGACTGTCACACGGATAATAACCTTCATTGTTTGTCTTTTTTCCTCTCTACCTTTTTCCTGGAAAATCACAACTGAGAGAAGAAACTCCAGAGGAAAGATAGTTTTCCATGTGTTGGGATCCTAATGACAATAGCTAGTGGGAGGTTGATATAATTATTAAGTCTGTCCTTGTGGAGAGATACCAAAAACATGCCTGGAGCCATAGTTCTGTTAAGCCATCAGGATGGTGGAGAACCCTCTGAAAAGACAGAAAGAATACGAATTAAAACTGTCTGGAACCTTTAAGAGCATCCTTAAGATCTGAGAGGGGAAGCGCTGCACAGGGCAAATGAGAATATATTAATTAAAACCCCCGAAGGAAGCTGAGATACTGGGATAGTCATTTTGCCATATATAAAATAATAACGTCTAAATGCCTGATTTTTAAAGTTCAAAACCAAAACTTTAAAATGTTTTTGTTTGTTTACTTGTTCTTAAATCAAGAAGAATATGTTTCCAGAGATATAGGAGTCTTTTTTTCTCTTTCACTTTTTTCTTTTTTTTTTTTTTGAGGTAAATTGAGGTGCAACATTATATTAGTCTCAACATAATGATTTGATATATATTTGGAAGTCTTTCCTAAATGAGACTTTACAAATGCAACCAATAAGTGAAAAAGGAGGTTAAGTTTGACTATATACGTAAAAATTGAAATAAACGTCATAAACAAAATTTTAAGACAAATCATAAACAGAGCAAAGGTATTTCCAACTTAAAGCATGAAGGAAATTAGCAGCCAGCATAGATCAAGAGCTACTACAAACCAGTCAGACAAACAACCAAAACAGGAAAACACAAACAGAAGGAGAATGTCGAATATTGAAAGATTACGTAGAAATTCTCCACTTTTTGAGGAGTCACAGAAACATGAAGTAAAGCAATGAGATGTCACTTCAAAACTACCAAATTGACAGACGTTTCAAAGGTCTGATGGTTTCAATAATTGAAAATTTGCAGCAATAATGTTACTATTAGGAAGGTAAACTGGTACTACTAATTTGGAAAATAATTCTAGTAAAACAAAATATATGTAGACCCATAACCTAAAAATGTCATCGCTGTCTGTATACAACCTAGAAAAGGCCACACACATCCACATCAGGATGGTCAAACATGGAGACACTGTTTGCCCATCATCATCTGAAATAGTGGCAACAATTCTTTGGTTGACCAGATTTTAGTCAGGCTCCTGAGCCTTCTCTTCGGTGCATCTGTGCTCTACATTGTAAAATCCAGTTTTAGCAAAAATTCTGCTAAGTTAGAATTTAGCAAGAGGCCTCCACCCTTCCTATCTCATCACCCTTGGTATCCGATCAGGTTCTTATCCCTTCCCCACCCCCAGGTGATGTCTGCCCACCCTGCCTGTCTCCAGGAATAATCTTGCTAAGTCAGGTTAGTCAGAACCCTGCTCACACCTGTTTCCTTTTACTAGTCTTTCCTCCACTGACCCCCACCATGCTCCTTGGTCATAAATATCCACTTGCCCATGTTGTATTTGGAGGTGAACCCAATGTTTCCCACACTGTAAAATTCTGTTGTAGTGATGCCTCTACCTATCATGATGGTCCTGAATGAGGTCTACTTTACCAACTTTAACAAGTTCCATAAATAATATTTTCTTTGTAATAGAATAAAACATTGGAAACAACCTAAATATCCATCCAAATGACAATGTAAAAGCAAAACATGTGTTCTTCATACAATGGTACCATCTGTACTGGGTCACAGTGCTACCCTACCTCAGACCTCCACACCCAAGATAAGGAACTATTGATCAATCACTCTGAGGCCAAGAACTTCCTTTCTTCACAGAGATGCAAACAGAATCATGTCCTCTATTCCATTTGGGGGGGAATGAAAGGAAGAAAAGTATTGTCAAACTCTGGAAATAACGTTGAGGGAAACCGGAGAAACGGAAGGGTGGCATCTCAGAATCTACAGGAGTAGACAGGATCAAAAACATGGCCAAAGTCAAACAAGATACAGCAAAAAAATGAATTGATTTTTTAAAAAATAGAAATGGCCATAGATTGGAGAAGAAAAGAAAAAAGAAAACTTAGTCCTTCCAAGATGGAGGATCAGCACCTCTTCTACCCAATATGGAGACTCTGTACATGATTGAAACCATAACTGCTCCCCCAAGAAATGTTATTGCCTCTTACTAGAAAACTGCCAGGTATCTGTCCAAGTGTATGTTTCCAAAGGGATTTGCACCATATGGGAGTGTGGGGTATATTTCTGGGATAAGGAGAGAGTGAGGAGAAAGAAACTGAATATCCAACTTAGAAATTGTCCAACTGGATGTTTCATGGAGGAAGATCTCAAAGGGGAAGGAGAAAATAAATGGGGTCAAACAACACATAGGCACAGCACTGTTGTTCACTAGGAACCTATATTCCTATGGTTTGTGGGAACACTATGACCCCTGAGATAAGGGAGAAGGAATCATAGAGGCGGGAGTTATTACTAAATAGGATAAAGGAAAACAAGTGGAGATGTGGACGGGGGTTTACCTTTGTGACTTCTAATATCCATGGAATGAGGAAAAGATAGTATTGAGGGTGTGAAGGTCAGGGATTAAGTTAATGTCACGAGAATGTAACATTTCAATGTCTTGAAACATTGGCATAGCCACGCTAGGGAGTGGGAACCCACCAAGACATCAGTTAATGGATTACTGGAACCAGCACAGCCAAACTGAGTTTGGAAGTTCAAAAATCTGTCATGGATCTCATCAGCACATCTGTGTGGCTTTAGTCATCAGGGTTTGGCAGCTGGGGAGCAGGGCTGGTTTGATCTAAGGATAGAGTTTGGCAATACTGTGAGGATGGGTATGGAGGAGAGGGGATAATCACGAGTCCAGTCCCTTTGATTTGATCATCCTACTTTGTTGTGAACGTCCAGATGTATTGGCTGATAATGAAATTTTTCAGTCCTTTCTCAGAATCTAGTGTAGGTTCAATGATCTTGTATAGCAGCTGATGGAAAAGACTGGCTAGGTGGTCTCCTGAAAGAAATCTCCTGTTTATCCTTTGAAATACTGGCCTCTTTTTTTTTTTTTTTTTTTAAGCTGGTCTAGTTTTGTCATTGTATTGGATTCTTCACTGGAAGATTGGGTCTGCTGTGGGAACACTGCTCACAGCTCTGCATGTCTTGGCCAATATCCTTCCTTGTACCACTTCTCTGTTAGTCCCAGAAGAGTATTTTGCTTAGAATTGCTCAGAGTTAAGAGCACAAATGAAGGAAGCTATGAAAGGAAGCATAGCTCATTTTCACAGACTTGGAAACCTGAATGTCAGCATCAGTAACAGCTACAAGCTTCAATTTCCAGGCAAAAGTTCCAGGGTAAAAAGGAACAAGACAGACTCTGAGAGAGAGAGAGAGAGAGAGAGAGAGAGAGAGAAGGACAGTATAGAGAAGATAAACTGAAGGAAACAAAGAATTCTGAAGGGTCATCAAAGCTCATGTCTCTTCATCCTTTCTAAGTTTACAGATCTCTGCAACACCGTTTTGATTTGAAGCACAGATAACCCCACGGATTATTATCATGGCAGTTATCCTTTTACCAAGCCTGAGTCAGGTAGTTCACTGTGAGACCCAAAGAGGTCCTACATCTTGAGGATGTGTGCTTTATTAAGGGACAGAGACAGATCTTTGAACTCAAGTTCAGATTCTTCTGAATTTACGCCCAACCCCCTTATCCCCCTTTGCTTCATGGCTACAGATGCTTATTGAGCTCCTTCTCTGCATGAGGCATGAGGCAAGATAATTGGCCTTATCTGTACTGGTACTTCAGCCTAGTAGGTTTCCTCTAGCATTGCTAGGATAGCTCATTCTGGAATAGGCCCGCAATTGTACACACTTTCCAAAATGTTCTCAGACCAGTGATCTGCATTGGGAAACAAGACTTGCTAAAACATAAAGTTAAAATCTCATATGGCTTTACTGAAATTCTGAAAATAATAACTGATTAGTCCCAAATAAGTTCTTCTGCCTCTATCAATGATGGGCATCTGATTCAATCACTTTGCTGAAAAACAATATAGCTCTTTTTCATAGACTATTTTCAAAAGCTCGTAACATTAAAAAACTCATTTGCTATTTTATCAAGACCCCTATGGAGTCAATTTGTACAAAGCACTTGAATAGTCTCACATTTCATGAGAAATGTTAAGCTGAATTTTTAATAAATATCTTTTATTATCACAATAGATATTTATACTACATTTGTGGTGGTGTATTTATGCTTGTAAAATGTGAATCTGATCGGTGAAGTTGAAACAGAACCATTATTTTCAATGGATTATAATTATTTTCTCATAAGCCCAGTTCTATAAAAGCATGGATTTGAACATTATTGAACTGATAAATTGGCAGTTCTTTCCAAATTTGGGCTCAACTTACTCAGAATCGTATGAGTCTCATCAATTTCTGTACTTGCCTTTCTAAAATTGAATGTTGTAACATATTCTTGGCCTTCCTCTCATCTCCTTTTAAGCCTTACATATACTTTATTGTCTCAGTGTACTCAGTGACTATTCACGTAAGATGTATACCTCATTTCTCACTCCATAAAATTGAAGATGTCATAATCTTTTAAGAGGCGTACAACATGTCGGATCTAAAAAGAGAACTTGATCACTAATCCTCATGGTAGAAACAGATCCACATATCTAGGAAAGTTTCTCAAAGCCAAAGTACTAAATAGTAACTTAGTTAATAGTTAATGTTAGACCCTGAGACACTAATCTCCCAGACTAGTGGTCTTTCTGTTATAATCATAAAGAACTGTTTATATTTTAAAAACATTCTCCCTTTGTATACAAATTATCTCTTCCATATTTGGCGATTGTTAGAGATTGAATGTTTATGTTCCCTCAATTCATATGTTGAAATCCTAACTCCCACTGTGAAAGTAGAAGGAGGTGTAGCCTTTGGGGATCAGTCAGGTCATGAGAATGGAGCCCTCATGAATGGGATTAGTTCCCTCATAGAGAGACTCCAGCCAAGTCTCTTGCCCCTTCTGCCATGTGAGATCATTGGGAAAAGATGGCCATCTGTGAACCAAGAAGTGGGCTCTCACCAGACACCCAATCTGTTGATGCCTTGATCTTAGACTTCCAACATCCAGGACTGTGAGAAATAAATGTCTGTTGTTTATAAGCCACCCATCCTGTAGCCTTCTGTTATAACAGAAGAGACTAGGACAGGGATGGATTCAGCTTTTCTTTTTGAATCATTCTAAGTTAGATATTCAAAGGTCTATCTCTCTCACTCCTCTTTCCTCATTTTCATCCTTTACTCTTCTTTCTTTCTCCTTTTTCCTCATGTTCTATCAGAGTCCTTTCAACCTGTCTCCACATCATCCCATGGAGCTCACCTTGGCCGCACGTGGCATCACAGGGATGATGGGGGTGGAACAAGTGGAGTGGTAACTGGCATCGTCACGAGACTGACTATTTACTTATGCTTTGCATCCACTCGAATGTACCTTCCAGAGAGATCTAACCTGTGGTTACCCCCCATTACATATTCAGTGACCAACAGAGTGTAACTATGAATATTTGCAGAATGATGTATTAAGCGTTTCTTAGGTACCATGCATGTTGTACAGTCATCTTGTAAAATTTGAAAAGTGGTATACTTTATCCACTCAAACCTGGGTGCTAAGAGGTTAAATAATTTGCCCAAAGCTATGTGGAAAAGCTGGTATATCATACAAAGTCTGTGTTCTCTTCAATATCCCAAAGAACCTCCTAAGATAACATGCGATTTAATGAGGCTTTTCCAAAGCCCATTTAAGGTCTTACTTCATTACTATTCCTTGGCAAGGTCTGTCTTTGTATTTACTGGGCAGAAAAACAATTCGTCTTTTGTCTCAGGGCATTGCCTTTATAGAAATGCCAACAAAAAGAACAAGAAAGAGTGACTATAAAACCTATCCGTTTGGGAATCAGCTTCTTAAAAAGACTAATCAGGCAGCTCCAGTTCAGGATAGACGAATAAACATACACATTTGTTCTTCACCTTCCAAAGACCTCCACTGAAATAAAAGATTAGAAGTTCAAAAGAAGGAAAGAAAAAAAAAAGAGTAAATTAAGGGTTGGTAATAATCAACAACAGTTAAGAGATTTCCACCAATTTCTGAAGGGAGGTGGGAGAGGATGGAAAGATGAAACAAACAAAGATAAGTGACTCAGATGCTTTAAAAAGGAGACAATCTAGCTGTTGGAATTCAGAGAGGGTGTGGGTTCAGAATTAGTAAATGGCACAGAGGTTGGTATTTAGACGTTGGACTAAAAGCAGGAGTGTTAGTTGACAATGTACAAATGACAACCACACCACTGGACACTCATCCTACTTCAATGTCCCCAGCCCATTGAGGTTGTTGGCAGGATTTAGTTTCCTGTATTGTAGGACTGACAGCCCCATTTTCTCATTGGCTATCATGGAGGAGCAGGTCTCTGTTTCTGGAGGCAGCCCACAGAAGACAGGATGCTGAGAGTGGGGGAAAGGCGTGTGAACAAAATTCAGCTGCTCCCAGAGACTGAGCATATGACTACTGATACATATTTAATCTGCAATAAAATAATTAAAAAATATAGTTTTAAGAATCTCCCGGACCTTAGAATGAGATAAAAAATATCAAAGAAAACACAGGCAAGATCTGTGCAAGAGGACAAACACCAAACTGGTAAAAATTTTAGAAAAAAAGTAGAGAAAATGAAATAGATGAATGAGATGTAAATCTCTCAGGCCTGAAGAAGGCCATGAGTCTTCAAATAAAACTCCCCATCAACAGCTCAAGGGCAAAAGAGAGAAGCAACACTATAGAGAATTGATATAACTTCTTTCTTAAATGTACGATAGAATCACCAGTGAACCCATCTGGGCCTGGTGCTTTCTATTTCAGAAGATAACAACTATTGATTCAATTCATATAACAGATGTAGACTGTTTACTTCTTGTGTTTTAGCAGACTGTATCTTCAAGGAACTGGTCCATTTCATCTAGGTTATCAAATTTGTGGCATTACAGGTGTTCATAATACTCCTTTATTACCCTTTTACTGTCTATAGGATCTATAGTGATGCCTGCCTTTCATTTCTGATGCTTTTAATTTGTGTTTTCTCTCATTTTTCTCAGTTAGCTTAGCTAGAGACTTGTCAATTTTATTGATCTTTCCAAAGAAACAGATGTTGATTTTGTTGATTTTCATTATTGATCTCCTTTTTCAATTTCACTGATTTCTGCTCTAATTTTTTTTTTTTTTTTTTTTTGGTATTACCTTTCTTCTGCTTACTTTGGATGTAATTTGCTGTTCTTCATATTTTTATTTATTTTTTAAGATGTTATTTATTCATGAGAGACACAGAGAGAAAGGCAGAGATTCAGGCAGAGGGAGAAGCAAGCTCCCTGCAAGGGGCCTGATGCAAGCCTCCATCCTGGACCCCAGGATCATGCCCTGAGTCAAAAGCAAACGCTCAACTGCTGAGCCACCCACCCAGACGTCCCTTCATATTTTTATTTTAAACATCTTCCCTATTTTATTAACTTTTTATTAAACTACAAATACTGTGCACAAAATACTAGATGTAGAGCCCTGAGTTATGTTCTTGGCATCCTGGAGTTCTTTTTGCAAAGGTAAAATCCACATGCAAATCCAGTAGGAAATAAAAGAAGACTTAAGAAAGTGATAACTGCTTTACTCTGTGTAGGGCAACATCTGGGATTTGGCTTCAAATACATTTGGTCTAGATCTTGACCCTGACACAGATAAATGTTTGGCACCAGATAGTCACATAAACCCTCTGTGCCTCAGTTTCTTCATCTGTGAAATAGGAACAGGAATATCCATATTTTAAGAGGCTTTAGATTTAAATGTAAGGAAATTATTTAGCATTGTACCTGAGGATGTTACATGGTTAGGATCCACAAATTAGTGAAAGAAATACAGAAGTAGGCAGGATGAGAAGGGGGAGAGGCAGAGGCAGGCTATGTTGAGGACAAGAGTAGCACGGGTAGAGAATGCTGAACTGGCCACAATTACCTATAACCCACAGCAGAGAGAAACTTCTTGAATTTCAAATATAAAATATAAATCACTTTAAAATGTATAGCTCTACGTGACAAAAGTGCCATGCTCTCACCCCAAACTAAATCTGTCTTTGTCCTGAATAGAGAAAGACAAGAAGGAGATACAAAAAGGAGTATGGGAGTAACATGTATGTGCATACACGTTTACGTATTTGTATGTTTACATCATAGGAAAAAATTTGTAAAACTGGCCTTGGCACAGTGGAATAGTAATTATTTTGCAAAGATCCCATTGTCACGTATCTCATCTCACAAACCTGCTCGTGTTGCACACTCTCACTGATGATGTATGCTTCATTTTCTCTTGTACTCTAAGAACAGAAGCTGGGGTGCCTGGGTGGCTCAGTCAGTTCAGTGTCTGTCTTCAGCTGAGATCAGGATCCCAGGGTCTCTGCTTATCAAGGAGTCTTCTCCCTCTGTTCTCTTCCCCCGCTCATGCTCTCTCTCTCTCTCAATTAAATAAATAAAATCTTAAAAAAAAAAAAAGAAGTTTAAACATACAATAGCTGGTGATAAACAAAATGTGGTATGAACATCCAGGGGCCCATGACTCAGCCTCAGTAATGAGGTCATTCCAACACAGGGCTATACCTTGAGGACTACATACAAAGTGAAAGAAGTTAGTTACGAAAAGGACCTGTACTATGATGCCACTTATATAAGGTACCTAGAGTTGTCCCATTCACAGAGACGCAAAGTAGGAGGGTGGTTATCAGGAGCCGGTGGGGGAAGGGATGGGAAATTACGGTTTAATGCATATAGGGTTTCAGTTTTGCAAGATGAGAAGATGTCTGAGAACAGACGGAGGTGATGGTTGCACAACAGTGTGAATATACTTAATGCCACTGAACTGTATATCTAAAAATGATTAACATGGTAAATTGTACATGATGTGTATTTTATCTGATTTTTTTTAAAATAGGAAAAAAAAAACTACCCTTCTCATTGGTATTTGAAGAAATGGAAAAATTTTAAAAAGGGAAATCTTTAAAAAAGTAAACTGGCTGGGTGTGTGCTCATGAAAATCAGCCTGTGTTAAAAGTGAGCTCCCTCCAGGACTCCGGCCTACACACAGATTGGGGTAATGGTCTAAAATTTGACTTAAATGTGCTAAGCTTCACAAAACACTCCCCTTCCCTCCATTCACTAAATGGACCAGGAGCAGCTCCCACACGGTGGAGGAGGAGATGCCGCATCCTAGCCCGCGGGGAGCGGGCCCTGCTGCAGATCTCGGCTGTCCCCGCAGGACCTGAGGCTCTTGTCACTCTGTCCCCCCTTCGGATGAGCAGCCTGAGGCTCACCCGGGGCCCTGCGGGGGCGGGGGGGGACCTAAGCCCCAGGTCCCTGCCTGCCCGGCTCCGCAACCCTGGTCCAGGCAGGCCCGGGGAGGCTGCGGCTGCGGGAGCCACAGTGACACAGTGACAGACAGTGGCCGGCTGCTCCCCCAGTGGAACCTCTGCTGCTCTTCTGCACGTTCGGGGGCCGCCTGCCGGGGGACTCAAGGACGCGGGGATGCGGAAGGGGGGGACGCGGGACAGGACTGGGGGGCGGGTGTCTGCAGGGTCTGCCAGAGCAGGGTCTTGCTGGGGCTCCTAGGGAGGTTCCTGGAGGGCACGGGGGGCACAGGGGGCTGTGGAGGGCTGTGGGTCTGGGAGGCTGCTGGGGGGCGCAGGGGGATTGGAGGTCTGCGGGGGTGCAGGGGGCTCCTAAGGGGCTGCTGGGGGGCGCGGGGGGCTGGGGGTCTGCGAGGGCACGGGGGGCTGCTAGGGGCATGGGGGGCTGCGGAGGGCTGGAGGTCTGCAGGGATGTGGGTCCTAGGGGGCTGCTGGGGGGCGCGGGGCCTGGAGGTCCCAGGGGGTGCAGGAGGCTCCTAAGGGGCTGCTGGGGGGCGCGCGGGGGGCTGGGGGTTTGTGAGGGCATGGGGGGCTGCTAGGGGGCTTGGGGGGCTGTGGAGAGCTGGCGGTCTGCGGGGGCGCAGGGGGCTGCTTGAGGGGCACGGGCAGCTGGAGGTCCACAAGGGCGCAGGGGGCTCCTAAGGGGTTGCTGGTGGGGCGCAAGGGGCTGGAGGTTCGCGGGGCTCAGGGGGTTGTTGAGGGTGCAGGGGGTTGCTGGGGGGCGCTGGGGGCTGGAGGGCCGCAGGGGCGTAGGGGGCTCCTAAGGGGCTGCTGGGGGGCGCGGGGGGCTGGGGGTGTATGAAGGCGTGGGGGGCTGTGGAGGGCTTAAGGTCCGCAGAGGCGCAGGGGGCTCCTAAGGGGTTGCTGGGGGGCGCGGGGGGCTGGAGGTCCGCGGGGCGCAAGGGGTTGTTGGGGGTGCGGGGGCCGCGGGGGGTGTCGGGGGCTGGAGGTCCGCGGGGCTCAGGGGGCTGCTGGGGGGGCTGCGGGCCGCGGGGGGCGCGGGGGGCTGGAGGTCCGCGGGGCGCAGGGGGCTGCTGGGGGGGGCTGCGGGCCGCGGGGGGTGCGGGGGGCTGGAGGTCCGCGGGGCGCAGGGGGCTGCTGGGGGGGGCTGCGGGCCGCGGGGGGGCGCGGGGGGCTGGAGGTCCGCGGGGCGCAGGGGGCTGCTGGGGGGGCTGCGGGCCGCGGGGGGCGCGGGGGGCTGGAGGTCCGCGGGGCGCAGGGGGCTGCTGGGGGGGGGCTGCGGGCCGCGGGGGGCGCGGGGGGCTGGAGGTCCGCGGGGCGCAGGGGGCTGCTGGGGGGGGCTGCGGGCCGCGGGGGGCGCGGGGGGGCTGGAGGTCCGCGGGGCGCAGGGGGCTGCTGGGGGGGGCTGCGGGCCGCGGGGGGCGCGGGGGGCTGGAGGTCCGCGGGGCGCAGGGGGCTGCTGGGGGGGCTGCGGGCCGCGGGGGGCGCGGGGGGCTGGAGGTCCGCGGGGCGCAGGGGGCTGCTGGGGGGGGCTGCAGGCCGCGGGGGGCGCGGGGGGCTGGAGGTCCGCGGGGCGCAGGGGGCTGCTGGGGGGGGCTGCAGGCCGCGGGGGGCGCGGGGGGCTGGAGGTCCGCGGGGCGCAGGGGGCTGCTGGGGGGGCTGCGGGCCGCGGGGGGCGCGGGGGGCTGGAGGTCCGCGGGGCGCAGGGGGCTGCTGGGGGGGCTGCGGGCCGCGGGGGGCGCGGGGCCTGGAGGTCCGCGGGGCGCAGGGGGCTGCTGGGGGGGCTGCGGGCCGCGGGGGGCGCGGGGGGCTGGAGGTCCGCGGGGCGCAGGGGGCTGCTGGGGGGGCTGCGGGCCGCACTGCCCACGCCCCGCAGTTGCCGCGGGCGGGGAGGCACGCCCGGAATGCGCGGGGACAGCTGCAGGGTCGCCGCGGCGGCCGGAGGGGATTCTTTGGCAGTGACCACAGGGCCGGCTGGGCCAGCTGTCCCACTCAGCGCGCCAGGGGTTCCAGGGTCGCCGGGCGGGTGTGGCTGTTGTCACCGGGCCGTCACCGCGCAGGGGTTAAGCGAATGTCGCCGATTATGGCAGCAGAGGAAATGACACTTTGAGGAGTGTCCCCGCGCAGGCTGACTCAGGCTTCGCACACCATTCCGGGGGCCCAGTCACTCCGTGGACGCTTGTAAAAATAGCGCCCAGCTCGCCGGGCAGGCCGCAGCCCCCCACCCCGGGAGGAGAGGTGTGGGGCGGGGAGCCAGAGGCGAGGGCTCGGCCTTGGGGACCCGGTGCTGCTGCGGGGACCGTGTCAGGCCCGCGCCCTGGGCCCCCTGGGCTGGAGCTGCAGAGCCCGCACACCCCGCCGGATGCTCCGACCTGACCGTGGAAGGAAATGAGCCTCCCCGCCTTTTGGTGATAAACCCGGCAAAGGGCTGTCACTTCTCGTGGAGGCCAGACACCTCCTGGCCAAGCCCGGGTCTGTGGGCCCGTCGCCTTCATCGATGCTGCACCCGACTGGGGGAGACGGGTATTATCTTTCCACTTGGTGAAGGGCCTCGACTTCCAGTGACAGGGGCTGGAGGGAGGAGCAGGGTGAGAGGGGGCTTTGCGACCCCCGCCAGGCCGGGGAGTCCACTCCACCAGCCGCCCTACTCTCTGTCCCTAAATCAGAGTTAGGCACAGAGCCCCCAGATGAAAGAGCCCCGCGCAGACCACACTGTGCATGATTTCCTGCTCTAGTCTGAAGGCAAAAACCACATTTGTATTTTAACAGCTGCTACTCCCTAAGCAAACATATTCATGTAGAAGATTCGGAATCTCTCCCCCCACACACACAAACACACAAATTCCCTGGAAACATAATTTTCTTAGGTAGCCGCAATTGTCTAACTTTGGTTATCTGTACGCATTTATGAATCGGCCAGTTAAGAACAAGAAAGTGAAAGGCAAGAAGGAAGGTGGGCAGAGAAGTGAAGGGGCAGGGCTGAAGGCGGGCGGGACGAAGGGGGGCCCTGTGGTTGCAGCAAGATGTGCCTCAGGACAGACCACAGACCAGACCGCAGATCCACATAGTGGGAGAGGCTGCCGGTGTGTTCTCCTCCCCGCGGGCACATTCCCTCCTATTTGAGTGACCTGAGACCAAGTTTGGACCCCCTGTCTACAGGCCAGTCAGGGAAGGCTTCCTGGAGGAGGTGATACCTGAGGCCAGGACTTCTCCAGCCCAAGGAGCCAGAAGCCTGGGAGCGGCCGTGGGATATAAGCGGCGTGGAGGTGCGGATGCACAGTGGGGAGTGGGGCCGGGAGGCCAGCAAGGTGGCCTGTAGACCGTGCCCTGCGCAGGGCCACTCTCAACAAAGTCCTGGAGCTCCGGTCTGCAGGCTGAGGGGGCAGGAAGTGGGGGGGATCCTTCCCACTTCCCGAGCACATTGTTCTGGGGAAGGCAGAGTGGAAAAGGGATTGACCCCAGGCAGAAAGGCACTTAGGGCAGGAAGTAGGAAAGCTGGCGGAGGGGGGGTGGGGGGCAGAAATCAGAGGTGGCTACTTCAAAAGCCATCCAGGCGGGGGTGTGCACCAGCGCAGGGCGGAAAGGCCCCCACCCCCGGGTGCCAGCACATGACTGGGAGGTTCCCCGCCTCGTGAGGAGAATGAAGCGGGTAGCAGGCGTGGCTGGCACCTGGGTGTGTGCTGGAGGTCGCGGGGGGACGACCTCCTGATCCCATGACCTTCTGGACGCAGCCCTGTGAGGCCTGTTACCATTTTACAGAAGCAGGAGCTGAGAATCAGAAGGGTCGAGGAACTGAAGAGGTGTCCACACAACTAAGAGGTGGAGGCCGGCTGTCCTGAAGGCTCCCCGCCCAGGTGACTGTCACATCCGTGGTAAGCCGGTGAGATTCAAAGGGCCATGAGACATCCCGGTCGGGGGACCTGGGAGCTAGATGAGTGTGGAAGCGAGAGGGTTCCGGGCAGAGATTTGGTTGTGACGGCTGGGTTAGGGATGGGTGGGAGTTACTGAGCCGTGCAGGCTGAGGTCGAGATCTGGGACACCTGGCGCTGGGGAGGTGGCCCCCGAATGGCTTTAGTGCAGAGTGGGAGCGTGGGACAGAATGGGCCTGGCTCTGCCTGGCCTGAAGGAAGCTCAGCTTCTCTGCATTGTTTTTTGTTTTCTTTTTTTCTTTTTTTTTTATTTTTATTTTTTAAGATTTTTTTAAATTATTTATTTATGATAGGCACACAGTGAGAGAGAGAGGCAGAGACACAGGCAGAGGGAGAAGCAGGCTCCATGCACTGGGAGCCCGACGTGGGATTCGATCCTGGGTCTCCAGGATCGCGCCCTGGGCCAAAGGCAGGCGCTAAACCGCTGCGCCACCCAGGGATCCCTGTTTTTTTTTTTTTTTTAAGATTTTATTTATTTATTCTTGAGAGACACACAGAGAGAGGCAGAGACACAGGCAGAGGGAGAAGCAGACTCCCTGCAGAGACCCTGATGTGGGACTTGATCCTGGAACCCCAGGATCACACCCTGAGCCAAAGGCAGATGCTCAACCGCGGAGCCACCCAGGAGCCCTCTCCATTGCTTTTATGACCTCAATTACTAGCCGTGTTGCTGCTGGCCTATTTTATTTTGCAATTCTCCTAAAAATAATGATCCCTTGTTTTGTTTTGTTTTGTTTCAACAGGGTTCATTTTAAAAAGTTTAGCATCTTATTTATTACTAAGACTCTTTGGGGAATAAAGTGCTATCCAGTATGATTTTTTCCCCTAATAAATGAAGCTTATCTCTATAAATTCCAGAACTTAGTATCAATCATGCCTATGTGTTTTGTTTTGTTTTGTTTTCTATGTGGTATTACATGGTTTGCTTCTTTTCTAAATATAGCATAATTGTGGTCTTCTCATTATGGATATATGTCATTAAATGGAGTAATTTTTACAGTGTTGTCTCTACAAGTGAGGCCTAGATGATTACTCACTACCATTATGAATGATTCCAGAATGCTCTGCATTTATTTCGTTCATTGATGACCTCATTTATTTAGTCATTGAACCAATGTTTGTTATTTCTATTACCAGTGAACAAAAGAAACGAAATACCCTGCTCTTGTATTCTAGAGCTTCTATAGCCTTCTGGTTCCTTCACCCTGCACTACAGGGTTCCCCTCACACTGGTCTGATATGACATTGGAGAACTCCGTGGCTTTACCTTTATAATTACTAACAAAATGGTTTCCAGCAGATGGGAAAGTAGTGGCCTAGTGTAAAGGGATGAACAAGAGAAAAGTCGTTTCCACAGGTTTCTACATACCTACAGAAAGGATTTATCCCATAAAATGGGAGTGATTAGGCAAAAGGTCATGATGTCTAAAATGCCATTGTGTTTATGCGTTAATGTAAAAAAAATGATGACACAAAATTATGTCTATTAACTACATGGTATATCACTTTATATTCTTTTCTTTGAACATCTATCTTTAAAGTCGGCCACTTATGGACAACCGATGGATGGATTTTGCTTGTTTCCAATCTGCCAATTCTACTTCTAATCTGCAGGTTCAGATGATTTAATTTTCATGTAATTATCATGTGACTGTCATCTTTCTATTCATTCTCTACTCATGTCCTCTTTTTTCCCCCCTTTTCCCCACCTTTTCTGCCTCTCTTTGGATTCAGTATTTTTTATGATTCTATCTCTTAAGATCTCTGCTATTTGCTTATTATCAATGCCTCTTTGTTTGATTTTTAGCAGTTGTCCTAGTGTTTACAATATACATTTTTAACTTGCAGGTTTATGTAGAGTGAAAAGCACACATCCAAAGAATTTCGCTTTTTCCTCCTGTTCTTTGCACTATTGTCATAAGTTTTACTTCAAATACATTTATGTGTGCTACACATCCCGCAGTATATTGTGATTGGTTTTGCTTTAAACAATTATCTTTTAAAGAGATGACACAATTTTTCAAGTCTTTTATATTTTTCATGTATTTCCGGTGCTGTTAATTTCCTTTTTTTGTAGAACAAAGTTTCCTTCTGGTATCACTTTACTTTTACTAGCCTGATTTCCTTTACTATTTCTGTAGTCCCAGTATATCCATGAAGAATTTACTCCACGTTCCTGTATCCAGAAAAGGCTTTAATTTCCCTTCATTTTGCTCGGCGGAGGACTCTAGGTTAGAAAATATGTTTGTCATTACTTTAGATTGTTTTTTCTCCATTGTTTGTCTTGGTTCCATACGTTCTGAAAGAATTCTGTGGCATTCTGTGCTTCTCTAATAGGCTTTTTTCCTCTTGTGACATTTTCCTCTCTCTGTGTCCTGTCCTGGTTTTCCAATTGCACATATGTAACTGCTGGACATGGTCCTGAGTGCAGAGCTGGGGAGCAAAGGAGTATTCACAGCCAGCTCAGAATATGAGGAATGGCAAACAGCATTGGATCCTAGCAGACAGTGAATCGTCTTTGCAGGTGCTTGTTGAACAGTTATAATATGGCAGCTTCTACTCTACTGTTTATCCACCTGACTCTGATTTAGGCTCGAATTTGTGTGTCCCAGCAAGCCATCCTGTAGCTTCCTTTCTTACCATAATTCTCTGCCTCCCTTCTCTTACTAGGACAGGTGGCCCTCATTTTTAATTGCATTCAGGGTTTCCCTGTGTCTCTAAATGTATTACTCTTTATTCAGCTCTAACTCTTTATTTCTCTATCGTCCATAGCTGCTATGTCATTAAGAACAAAAACAATGACTTTTGTTTTTACCTCAAATAGCTTGCCTTTTACCCAGAGCATGTTACATTCTCAGTAAATGTTCCATGGGTGAATGAACGGTGCCTTCCACTGGGCTGTGACTCCAAAGGCAGGGTTGTATTTCCTCCAATTTTTGTTGTAACTTCATTGCCAGATATAATCATTGGCATAAAATAAGGTGTTAGTGGTTGTGTTCAGAACACTGAAGGTCTGGATGAATGGGAAAGTCAGCCACCGCTCTTGCTAATTGACTCTGATGTTGACAGAATGATAGCAGAGCCGAGGAAAAGAGGGAAGTGGGTCTCAGCGACTATTCTTGCTCTTCCTCTGTAACATTTCTAGCTGGGAATCTGATCTCTGCCACCAGTTTTCGAACTGTCCCTTTGGCTTATGGTCTTTGAGTGCAATGACAAATATACTTTACATGGTAGCCATAAAAATGGCCATGAAGGGATTGTACTTCCTTCCTGCCTTGCGTTGTATTGCTAGTCTTGTCAACATCCATTCTGTCCCCCTCCAAATAACAATTCAAAAATAATAATAATAATAATAATAATAATAATAATAATAATAATATTTATTGAGTACTAATTGTGCCAGACACCTGGCAAGGTATTTTACAAGGATCATCATGATCATTTAACAGATTAGGAAACAAGATTCAGAGAAGTGATTTGATTTGCCCAAGGAAATATATCAGCAGAAAGAAACACAGCTGAATTTGAGCCCTGGTTGGTGTGCCAGCAAAGTTCACATTTTTATCACTAGATAAATGCTATTCTGTCAAGGTTTCTTTAAAGTACAAAATATAGTTTTATAGTTACTAGCCAATGATATATTAAATGCACAAACCCTAAAGTCAGACCAGGGATAAGTTCTTTATTGCTCTAATCTTCAGTGTGTTCATCTGGAAAACTGAGATTCTGATAGCATAGACCTTTTTGGAAGACGGAATGAGATTACGTGGATGAAAGGTGTTTCTCACATTGCAAAGCACTAGATGCATGTTAGTCATTATTCAAAACATCATATAGTTTGAGAAGCACCAAGAAAAGAACTCCTCCTACCTTAAAATACACTAATGACAAAGCTATGATTTGGGGCCGGTAAATAACTCAGTAAATAACTCCTTGAAAATGTGACTACCTTATTTTAAACCCATTTACTAGGCAACTAGCCATCGTTCCTTACCTAGAATGAATTATATCCATCAGACTGACATCTTGACTGCTAGATAAGGTTAGTTTCATATAATGGTTGGGAAATTTTAAAGTGAAGAGAAAGATAGCTATGGAGCCGAGCATACTGCATCGAAAAAGTCTTGTAAGCAGAAAAGGCAGCTGAAACGACACCTAATCCTCTGGGGCCAGAAACAACGAGGCACAAAACACGTAGAAGGGAGGAAGAGGACAGGGATCAGAAGTGCAGAGAAGAGGGATAACTTCACAACTCCACTCAGGGCTTTTAGAAATATGAACTGGGGGCAGAAATCCTCGTTCAAATCCGATGATCTTGGATTTTGCCAAGCACAGAATTGTCAGAGCGATTGCCCAAAGTACAGGGGAAAAGCAGCAGTTGGTCTCATAGGCCTGAGATGTCAGGCATGGCTCCAGGCATGATGGGCTTTGTGTCACCACGGCCCTGAGCAACCTCCGTCCCCTTTGCCCGCGTGAGTCTGAGGTGGGCTTACTGAAATCCTTCAGTGAATTCTGCTTATGTGAAATGTTAGTAAGCATGGTCTTAATTCCATAGGGATCTTTTTTCCAGTGTTTTCAACTTACACATGTTGGATATAATCAGAAAAAGAAATAACTGGGTTAGAAAGAGGAAAAAAGAGGAAGTGAAAGACAAGAAAACCAACAACGAGGCAGACAGCGCTGGGCAGAGGTCTTGCAATGAGGCTTCAAGAGAGACGGGTCTGAGTCCCCCGCCTGCCCCTCAGGAGGGGGTGACACAGGCATCACTGGGGCCAAGGGCAGATCCCTGGGAGGCTACCTCTGTCCCTGTGGCCTCGCTCATTGGCCATCAGAGTTGTCAGGCGGGCCTCCAAACCACCAGCTCAACAAAAAGCCAGGCCCAGGAGAAACAAAGCAAAGGAAATACGTCTCTCAGTGTGTGTATTATCTGCAAAGAAGCAAAATGAACGGATAAACATCTGGTTGCAACAGTGGGAGAGGGAGATCTGGAGAAGATTTTTCCAGTAAAACATGTTCGTTGGTCATAAGCGTCAAGGAACTCAGTGAACTGGGCTGTGCAGCGTGCCGTGCCTTGTAGGGTCTCTTACATTCCTCCTTCCCCTGTGTCTTCAGTTTCTTGACTGCGGATGTCCCAGCCCGAGACTTTCAGAAACCCCATTCCTGCATCAGGGAAGTCTCCTGTCCTTTAATGGGGTGCTTGTATCTACACAAGAAAAGAGCCTGTCACTAGAAAGGTAACGTAAAGGGAAGCAATACATCCAACTTGTGTATATGAATGTTGTCAGTTTTACTTTCATGCATGTATTTGTTTACAGAAAATTGTGCAGAGCACTAACCCTATAAAAAGGCAGACCTATTGTCAAGAACCTTCAAGTACCCAAAGGAAGACAAAGGGAAACCCATAATATGCTCATTACTGCTTACACTTTTAACTCCAGCTAATCATATCCTCATGTTCCCTGCATGTACACATTAAAGAAAATGTCAGTAATTAGTGGAAAATTTAACATAATGAATCCATGTAAAAACAAGGTTTTAATTACAGCATTTACACAGGTTACAAATTCCAACTTGCTTTTGTATAAGAGACAATCAGATCCATACTTTATTTTTTTTAAAGCTATTTTAGGGAAGAAAAAAAATGAGGCTTTGATATTTGAGTCATGATCATACACTTGGGTTCCAGGATGGTGTTCTGGCATTTTTCAAGCAGATCTCATTCCTTGTTGGGGAGGGAGGGTTATTCTTATAGTTCATTGTGTATAACCATCATCATGGAAAAATACGCATATGACTCCATACCCGAGTACTTCTTCCTACATGATCCCAGTCCCCAAAGATCCCTTCTCAGTCTGGTCCACGACAAGCCAGGGTGGACTCTGCCCTTCCATTTCCACAGTCACTCATATTGACAGTGCTTCAAAGTTCACATTCTAGGTCATCAGTTGGTGGGTGATAGAGCTTATGTCATTCCAGAATCCTAAGAGAACCAAATCCCTAGGATAGACCCAAGAAGCCACTGGACTCACATGTAGAATGTGAGTAGATCTAAAAATGAGTCAGTTTAGCTCTGGAAAGAAAATGTCAGAATCTTTATTAAAATAGGAAAAATACGTAAGTGTTAGTGATATTGAACATGCAGAGCGACTCCACAATCCTCAGTCACTCCTTCCATCAGAGGTTTGCACACCAAATGATCGCCCTGGGCTCCCACAGAGAAATGGGCATTGCACAGGCCAGGGAGTGGACCCCACGTGGACCTCACTCATTCCTTCACAGCCAATCGTTAGGGAGCGCAGTTCATCGGGCCCCCTTAAGTGAATTTCAGGTTTAACTCATCGACTTTTAACTAAACCCACCTTACCAAACGGTTAAGCAGCTTCAAAAGTTTCCTGCAAAGAAATAGCAAATTAAGCATGATAATTAATGTAAGCTGAAGTGAATGGGAAATATCAGACCTTTACTTCTTCAATTAGTCCTACATGCTCTTCCTGCCCCCAGAATGGTTTAAAATAATGACAAGAAGCCAGACCAAAAAAACAAAAAACAAAAAACAAACAAAAAAACCTAAATTATCAGGAAAGCACCTTGAAATATAGGTTGTATCTACAGTCTTCAATATTGACCCTTGTCATAAGGGGATATTCTCACTTGAGGCTTAAAGGTGATGATCGTATTTGGAAAATGTGTAGGATCGAATTACACAGGCTTAAGAACACTTAGACATCTACTTCCAAAATTTAATTAAACCTAATGACAACATTTAAAAGTCTTTTTTGAGAGATATTAACAATAGAAGACAAAAATCTGCCTCCTATTGGTTGAAAACTTTACATAATAACTGAAAAGCTTGTTTTTCCTATTATTTTGATAAAAACAGCAGAAATAATATATGGGAGGGGTGTCTGGGTGGCTCAGTTGGTTAAGAGTCTGTTTTTGGCTCAGGCCATGACCCCGGGATCCTGGGACAGGGTAGGGTCCCTTGTCAGGCTCCCTGCTCAGCGGGCAGGAGTCTGCTTCTCCCTCTGCCCCTCCCCCTACTCATGCTCTCTCTCTCTCTCTCTCAAATAAATAAATAAAATCTTAAAAAAAAAAGGAAAAAAAGGAAATAATATATGGAAAAATATAATGAACTAAATAAATAAAACAACAATATGCTAACAAACTGAAATAGAGTTTTTTGTAGTCTCCTACTGTTACATGATCTATAGGAAATATTATGAATCACGTAAAGAAGTTAATATTAAAACAGATCACACAATGAAAAGTGTTGAAAAGTGTGAAGTGTCCTTCAGGTCTCAGCTTGTGGAAATTTCTAGACTCTGCTTCAGTAATGGATCAATACAGAAATAATTGTTTCTCATTATTACTCATTAAGTGTAAAGAGAAACACGTTAATGAGTAATAATGGAATACTTTTTAATAAAAAATAATGTGTATTGGGAGACAGAGAATGACTATGAAAATGATGTTTTTCAGACAACTGTTGGTTTTCTCTTAACAAATTAAACAAAGTTGTAAACTTAAAAATGAATACTGTGTTTTTCTCTTACAAAAAGAAGAGTGTACAAGAGTTGCTGAGTTGTTTGTGATGACACGTGGCTCACAGTGGCACATTACATAACACACATTTACACATATGCAGCACACACTCACCGCTGATCTAAACTTTGAAGTACAGTGAGTAAGAAAGTAAGTATAACTCAAAAGAACATATGCTATGAAGGGAGCATTGTGTAAAACATTTGGAAATGTTCCTCTTATCTGATTTCTTAATCTAAAAGTGATGTCAGTTTATCAGCTTCAAAAGACTTCTATCTACCTTGGAAAACGGACTTGATTGACATATTTACAACTGTAGGAAGAAAGTTCTCAATAAGGCAAAATGCCCATATTTCCAATGGACTATATGACATTTCTACCTGGATATCTAATAGGCATCTTAAATGTGCTATGCCTAAGACCAAATTCCTAATAAACTCCTGCACCCTTGTTCCACATTCCCCTCTCCCATCCTAGTTAGTGGAGATCACATTGTTTAGGCTACTCAAGCCAAAACACTTGCACAAAACCTTAAATCTTTTCCCCTCCTCCTCCCCCCATACCAAATGCATCCCACACCAAATGTATCAAGAAATCCTCTCAACCCCACCCTCAAAACATATTGGTAGTTGGACCCCCTGTCACCTTATGATGATGGCAAGGCCCCCACCTCTCTTACTCTGCTCCTTTTTCTCCTGATTGGCCTATTTCCCCTTTGTCCTCATTCTCTCTCTTTGTGTATTCTCTTCACAACATGCAAGGCATTCCTATAAAAACGTGAATCATGTGCATCACGTCCTTTCCACTCCTCTGCTCAAGGCCCTCCCATGACTCCCCATCTACACTCTATGGTCACCACTCAGTCTCCACCCTCAGGGTACCACCCCCTTGCCTCTGCGCTCCCACCCCATGCAGACACTCTATGCAATTGCTGGAGCGAAGGCTCTTTCCCTCCGTGGACGCTCTTCCCCCAGCTGCTTGGTGGCAACCTCCCTCGACTGACTTAGTTTGCTGACATCTCAATGGCATCTACCTTGACATCCTCCTTTAGAAGGATATCCCTGTCTCCATTTCCTTCTTTATTTGTTCCACACTTGCAACCTCCAAGTATCCCACATCCCCTCATCATTTATCTCCTGAATCTGTCTTCCCCCACCAGTGCATACTTCCTAGAGTCGGGGATGCTTGCCTGTTTTCTCCCTGCAGCGTCCTGGCATCTAGCCCAGGTGTGAATGGGGAGCCAGACTGGACAGTTCCACCTGCCAGAGAGAGAAGACAGACTTGAGAGGCATGATGGCCATGTAATCAACAGTACTTGGTGTTCAATTGATCTCAGAAGGGCAGAGAACACTTGATCAGGGCTCCGTGTTTTGCAGGCTGATGGGCCAGGGAGCCAGTGATGCCATTACCAGAGAGGGAATGTGCTGGAGAAGCAGGCATGCCACTGGGGAAAAGATAGGCTCCAAGTTTATATCAGTATAAACCAACGGACTGAAAGCCAACACCGTTGTGTTGAACAACTAATTCACCAAATTACAGAGAACAGTGTGAAAGTTTTAGATTTGTACTCCAGGCCTGTTTCCTTTCCTCCTACCAAACTATTACAGAAAGAAAAAAAATAAAAAGGAATGGCGTTTGAAGCTCACAAATTAGATGCATAGGATCCGACAAATTGGGGCCTAGGGTAAAAGCCGAGAAATGTGCTCTTTAATTCCTTGTAATATTCTAGTTTCTCTTACCATGTTCCAAGTCCCTCCTACTGAGGATCTAGCTTATTATTGAACTTGATACCTCAGTGCTCTCTTCTGGTCATTCATTCCTTACTCATTTCTCTGGCAAAGTATTCATCACGAGTTTGCAATATTTTATTTAGATATTTGAAAGAATCTCATAAGAATCTAATGAGATTAAAAAGTGCTTTTTGTTTGGTTGATTTTGCTTTTTTTTTCTCTCTCTTTTGTTCAGGTTTTAAAAAACGTAGCTAGACATTTGATACTTATTTTAACAGGAATGGCTATATGTTTATAACCATCACAAACAAACAAACAAACTCTGGTTCTTGTGATGTGTCACATATTCTTTAGAAAGCATGTTCCTTACAGGCAACAGACATTTAACCAATCAGATAAGGGCTGCTTCGTGGCTCATATTCGTGGAATACATCCTGAAGTTAATGTTTTCTCCCTGAGACTGATGGATTTAGCTTCTTAGAAATTCTTCTGTAATATTTGTTTTGTTTGCAAAATGGAAAGACCCTGAATTATATATAAACGCCACCAGGAACTTGGTCTAACAACCAGATTCTCTTTTCTTCCCTTTATTGTTGTTCTAACTGCATAGAAACTTAATTTTAACAGATGCTTTTCAGATGGGCCAATTTCAAATGGGCCTTTGACCACCACTCCCTGGGTGATGGGATGGACTCAGAAGGCATCTGTGCATTGGAGGAGACTGAGGCAAGCGCCCACACTCTCTCTGCAGGCTGATGGCTGTGCAACCAGGAGAGTGGTAGTATGACTTGAGTCCAGGGGTCCATTCCTTCCTGACCTGGACATCACTTACCTTTTTGATGGTACATCTGTGAGCTTCTGTCTCCTAGTCTTGTGAGAGGGAAGCATGTGAACACAGTGCTTGCAGCCCACCGCAGGGAAAGGCAGATAAGAAAACATAGTCTTTGGAAACTCTCAGGCCTGTGAGAAGGGCTAACACTCACTGCATATAACCTGGCACACATATTCCAGAGGTGGAGATGTGCAAACCCTTCCAGTCCACTCCCCTGCTAAGACCTCTCCAGAAACCCCTGGCAGCCCAGCAACCGCAGGAAAGACCCTGCAGCCTGCAGACCCTGTTCTAGCAACTGCTCTCTGTCCTGACCCGCCAGGGTCTCTCTCTCATGATTTAGTCGATACTGTGGTTATCACACCTGCTGCTTCTTAAAGGTTCCATCACGGAAGGAGACCGGCTTGCCGGCCTTATTCATACACTATGATATCCCACTTAGATTTAACAAATTCTCTTTCATAAATTTATATATATATATTTCACATATTTATATAAATAAATTTCATCTACATAAATTTCATATATTTATATATATATATACTTGCTTAAATCACATAGATAGTAAATAGTTTAGGACAAGCTAAAACAGATAGATATAATGAATGCATTTGAAATTTTGAACTTTGCTTTACAATTTATAAAGGAATATCAAATAAAATGCTCTATTTGCTTCTCCCTCAAATCCTATTAAGAGGACACGTTTTCCCTTCCTGTTTTTCAGTGAGGAAAATCAGTTCTAAAATGTGCAGTCACTTGCCCAGTGTCCCGCCCTTAGAAATGGAAAAGTCTGGGGCATCAGGACACAGGCATCTGTGCCCAGGTCTGTGTCATCACGTGACCTAGTCAAGGTAACTGCAGGAACCAAAGGAAGCCTGCTGCCTCAAGGGGCAGCTAAGACCCTCCTGGGGTCTTCTCCCAGAAGAACAAAGCCTGCAAGCTAGATCCTAAATGCATAAGCATTGGTATCAGTGACTCACAGTTCAAAGAATAAAACAAAATCTCTTCAACAGAATCATGCCAACATCACTCAAAAGAATTTTTGGAGAAACACAAGGTGTGTATTGAAATCAGAGGCTAAGCAATGAAATGAAAGGTGGCTTTGGGTGCCTGAGCCTTCTCTTTGCAAATAATTGTTTTTGTATAAAATAGTAACAAACCCAGCCAATGGCATTCTATTGAGCTGCTTCAGAGAGACTCCTATAAAGTTTAATTTTCCTGGAATCCATGAAAGAGAAACATAAAAATGGGATTTTACTCCCCTTGTTCATTCTGTCCCTTACTGGTTCTTAGAACATATTTATTCACGTATGGAAATGGTTTACAAACGCATGTGTGGTCTATCTTCTCTGACACTCCCCCAACTGCTTCGAGAGACCCAGTCAAGTACAATTTGCTCTAAGCTATGAATGAGAAGACTAACATGCAGAGGGATCGGGTTCATATCCAATCAACTGGCTGTGGAATAATGGAGCATCCACTTAGAGCCCAGCTTCCACTGAACTAGAGCGCCTGAAGTAAGCCACAGCGCTTTATAAACACAGTTAGGGCGCATCAAAGATTCAAACTGTTCATTTAAAGCACCCTGATTTGTTAACCTCATTAGTGATCACGGGCCTATTGGAGGATCGGGGTCTATTGGAGGACCGGGGGTGATTGCAAGGTCCTAATCACACTGGAGGATATTCAGTTTCCTGAATATCCTGAATAAATATTCAAATTTATGCATTTAATCTCTTTTAACTTTGGATAGTTTTATTAAAAAATAAATATTTTTGGAATAGATTTGAGCCTTAGACTAAAGAGAAATCAGTCATGTCCAGATCCTTCGGGTAATTAGGAGGGGGCAGAAAGTGAATAATTGTACTTTCCAATAAAAAGTAAGTCAATCACGCTGACACTGCTGAAAACAACTGAGAAATTCTGGATAAGACAGGAAAAAAAAAAATATATATATATATATAGTAACTGCATCAGAAGCTTACAACATAGTAAGGGATTTCCAGACCAAAATCTAAGTGAAATCAGGATCCTAACAAAGCAAGCAGAATGCTAAGGCTCCTTTGCCCTTAGAGAATTTGTCAAGGCTGAGAATGTGAACTGCACTTTTTAAGGTTTTGTGAAGTAACAGAAGAAGGAGCTAAAGCTCAGGACCCAACCAACATGTGTACACTAGTATAAGACCTCCCCCCCTGTGAAACGCAACCCTGGGGGAGCTGTAACTCCAGGGTAAGGACGTACTAAAAGTTGATCCCCACTCCCCACACCTCCACATGTCAACAGGAGATTTCACGGGGCCCAGCAGGGCCTGCAGGAAACGAGGCTCTTGCATAAACTCACAACCTGAAACACTCAAGCCACAAATTCAGTTTCAGACGATCGAGTCCATAGTGCCTGAAAAAAAAAAAAAAAAAAAAGAAAAGAAAAGAAAAAAGAAAAAAAAAATCCCAGCTCCTCCTATTTCTGAAAGAATTCTCGCAACACTATTCCAAGGAAAATAACCATTCGCGGTAAAAACAATCGGCCAAATTGAGAAAGAAAGCATCATTAAAGAATGCCAGCAGAAACAACAGAGAACAGTTCTACGAAGGCTCCAGATGTAAGAGTAATCAGGAAAAGGTTTGTAAAACAACCCGTCTCACAGCGCACGATTGTAACAGGCTTGGAAATACGTCGGGAGAGAGCATGTGTGAAAAAAGGAAGAGTGTGTGTGAAAAAGGAAACAATGAAACGCCTCATACTGAACGACACCAGTAACCGATGTAAAATTCACGGCTCTTGAACTTGGCCCTGAAACAGCTCGAGTCCGGGGTGGTGGCCAGGAAGTTGGCCGAAGAAGTGACGCGGCAGGCATCACAGGTGCGCAAAGACGTGGAGATCAGTAAGGAACTTAGCAACTCGGACAACACGGGGGAAGCGTCCACATGCACCCCCCTGGGTCCCCGCAGGGGAGGAGAAAGAGCATGGAGCAAGGGTGACCCTGCTGGGAAATAGGCTAAGGTTGTGGCTGAGGATGTCCCCAGCCAGCACACAAGGAGCTCTCCAAATGTGTAGCAGGACCCACAAAAAAAAAAAAAAAAAAAAAAAAAACGCAGTACTTGAACATGGCATCGCGTACTGTAAAAATCGGAGACGGGACATCTAAACACACCACGTGCACACACACGCACACCCAGGACCCTGAGCAAAACAGCTTTCCTTCAAGAGTGATGCTGACCACTGACTTGTCAGCAGTAGCACTAGAGGACGGACACCAGTGGAATCTCAGCTCCCAGGTGCTAAAGTAAAATAAATACCTTCCTAGAACCTCCAAGGAAATGCCTCCCAAGAACAGAGCCAGACAAAGACGTTTTTAGACAAACCAAACGAAGAGAGTGTATCAAGAGCGGATTCTCATTAACGGATACAATTAAGGCAGTGGAAGGCGAAGATTAAGAAAATGGTAAATAAAAAAAATTAAAAAGAAGAAGAAAGCAGTAAATATGTAGACATAAGAGAAATAATCCGAAAGGTGAAGAGAAAGAAGCCAAGTGCCAAATACATGAGTAGCGTAGGAATTGGAAGAAGGTAGAAACGGAGTTAGAATCTTCAAAGGTACTGATTTTCCAGGAGATGGATAAAATTTCGAATGAAATGTATACTTTGAAAAGCTAAATATGTATTTATTGATTTTCAAAGGACCTACCAAAAAAAAAAAAAAAAAAAGAATAGCCACAAAGTGTTTAGATAGTAGGGATTCAGAAAAGATTGCAATGAGAAGATAACCTCTCTCTCCAAAAAAAGCCACATTCAAGTCATACCTATTTTCATTGTTTCTAAACCCATGTACTTTCTAGAAAATGTATCTTTACTCTTTGCAACAAGGCTCATGGAATTCTGAGATTCTGATGTGTGGGGTAACTTGTTTAATACGTTAAATCCATTATTTGCGTGTTCTGTTCTGTTTTGTGTTTTATCATGCAGCCATCCTCATCACCATCTGGGAAACCCCATGCTCTGCTTCCTACGCTTGACGCTGGGGTCCTGACTCGGTGGGTGGGGTGGAACCATAGGGGAAATCAGCCTCAACAGGGGATGGTGGTTTCACTGCCAGCGGGTCAGAAGAGGGCCACCCTGCACCCTGAGGCCAGGTCAGCGCCCGCTGAGCAGCACCAGGCCTACCCGGCGGCGCCTCACACCCCAGGACGCTCGGGCCAGCCACCTGCTGTCCTGGAGGAGTCGGCTCGGCTCCAGCTGCCTCGATCTCCGGTCCAGTCGCCAGAAGGTGAAGTTGGCGCGACCAGTGAAGTTCCGAGGAGAGCCGCCCCGTGGGCCTGCCTTAGCGCGCAGCGACGGCGCTCACCCGTCCCCAATGGCCCTGCCCGGGAGCTCCTGTGCCAGCGTCCTTCCCAGCAGCGGCCCTCGGCGGCTCACCCCGGGCGCCCGGCCGTCCGCACCGGTACTGGGCCCGCCTGTCTCGGAGCCGGCGGTGGCCTCTCTCCCTCCCTTGGTGACTTCACACAGACCGCAGGCTCCCGACTCACGCCCCACGGCGGCCTCCTTCGTCCTCCAAGGGCTCTTCGCAGACCCCGAGGCCCGGGCTTTCTGACCCCGCGCCCGGCCGGTGGCTGACGGCTCCAGGCCAGCCCGCGAACCTTGGGTGGAGATGGGACCCGCGAGGGACAAACGTCCATTGCCTCTCAGACTGAAGACAAGACGCAGGCAGAGCCCCGCTGGCTGGAAGAAGCTGAGCACCCCGTGGCCGGGCCGCGAGCCCTGGACGGCCCCGCTCAGCGCCAGGCCAAAGCAGGACCGACGTGCGGGCCCCGCCGCTTTCTCCAGCACGTGCAGGCCCGGAGACGCGCTCCAGGGCTCTTCTAGGGGAGGCAAAGGCCTGCCCCGCGGCCGTCAGGGGGGGGCCCCTGCGTGTGGACACGGCCTGAAGGCGATGCCCCCTCCCACCCCGAGACGCATAGCTCGGGAGGGCCGGGCCCCATCCAACACATACACTAAATACTTTAATGTATTTTTTCTTTAGCAAGTGGATAAAAAAGTCTCCCTCAAGGCTCTAAGCTCCCTTTCCAGCTCCCTAGAAATGTCCCCCTCGGAGCAGGAAGGAGGCATCTGCGCTTGGGTAGGAGCCGCCCGCCCCGTCTGGTGGGCTCGGGGCAGCCCAGGCCGGAGCACCGCCTCGTTCACCTCTGGACGGAGGACCTACGGAGCCGCCTGTGGGAAGGCGCCCGTGGGGCCCTGGGGGGCTCGGGGAGGCACCTCCTTCCTGCCCGGCCCGGGGCTGCCCGCCCTGCATGCCACAGGCCCCAGGCTGGCCCCTCGGGGCTTCCCCCAGGCAGCGCCCAGGCCCGCAGGCCCCCCTGACCTTCACACAACCACGGAAGTAGGGGGTCAGGGCATCTTAATGCCGCCCCGGGGACGGTCACCTAACAGCTGGGCTGCAGGACACGGGCTCCCTGGCCAGCTGTGGAAGCCTTGCTTCATCAAAGACTTGGGGCCCCAAGGCGAGGGGCCTTCCTCCTTCCTGCCGGGGTCTGCCTCTCCCCACCCCATTCCATCCTGCTCTTGAGCCCCCAACCCCAGGCCTTGTGGGCTGCTGCCTGCACCTGGGCCCCCTGAGCCCCTCAGGCCTGCACACAACCCCCCGACCTGGAGCCTCCTCCTCACTCAGCTCCCCCACCCCTCGCCCCCCCTCTTTGCTGACACTGCCCATCTTTCAAGAATGTCCTTGGCTGGGAAATCTTCCCATATCTCTCTGCCCACACCCACCGCAGGCCCCCACGTCATCTTAGGCATCCTGGGCCTCGCCCTGGCCTCCTGACATGGGGTTCCCGAAGCCCGGGACCCCAGGGTCCATGTGTTGTTCATTCCTAGAGCTTCACGCTGCTTCTGGGCCACAGGGAAATTCAGCCTCGAACACCGAGTCTGTCAGCAAATGAGCTGGAGTCCAGAGCTCTCCGCGGGTTCCCACGTGTTCACACCTGCATCCGCTGCCCCTGACCACCGACCTGCACGGTAGAGGGTGGTGGGAGAACTGCTGAGCCCCGGCCACGAGCAGCTCTCTGTAAAATCGGTGACGTGTTCTGAAGGAACCACAGTGTTTCCAGAGCCCGTGGCCCAAGTGTTTGGGGTGCTCAGAAGTTAGGGACAGCCCGTGAGGAACCGCAGCAGGTGGAACCGCCAGCTGCTCCACACCTGCCCGCTGGAATACTATGCACATATAAACATGACCTTGTGGCCCAGGAATAACACGCAGGGCACCCTGGCTATGCTCTGTGGCTCTAATTTTCTTTGGTTTTTAAGGATTTGTATGCACCCCCCCCAAAAAAAAAGAAAAGATCCAGGAAAGCCAGAATGTGAACGGTGCGACACTGGGGGATTTTTATTATTGTACTTCTGTGTTTAGTTTTTAATCTAAATGTTGATGTTTTTCTGTCTGAATTCCACCGCTTGTTTAATCAGAAAAAAATAAACATCTATATTTAAAAAATACATATATTTTTCAAATAATAAACTTATATATTTTGAAATGAGCATCATAGAAGGAAAAACTAAAATATCAATTAAGCATTATTACCATGACCATGGACCTTTCTACCCACAACTGTTGTTTCTAAATATCATGAAGGAATTTAGACCCCGGAGCTATTTCTGGTCAGGGCACCGCTGGGCTATATCTACTCCCCGTGGGAGGATGGGTGTGAGCTCCGTGGTATTTAGGAACCCAGAAATCATTCACTTGTAACCTCCTCACCAGCACAGAGGCCACATTGCGTTGCAATAGGAATTTCAAATATGAGTACTTTTTTATTGCTGGCGTATTGGGTTTCAGAAATGCCCAAGCGCCACCCCACATGTAATCAAGGAGCCTCTTCCAAGACATCTTAACCTCAAAGAGTCAGGAGCTGAGGGTCACACGAAGAAGAGGGACCGTCGTATCTCCGGAAACAGGCTTAGAACACCGTCCGCATAAACTCAAAGACAAAATTCAAAACTAAGCTCTGTTCACAGTGAAACCGGTAACCGGTGTCCACAGGCGGAACCTGTCAGGGCGCTCAGGAGACGCGTGGAGAAACCCCGGCTTTGTGCAGCCCCCCAGCGCGGCTCCCTGGCCTGGACACCAGCTTTATGAGCCCAACATCCACTTCCCTAATTCACCGATGAGGAATCTAAGCCCCCGAGTGAGTCCAAGATCACATGAAGGTGGAATCGGGATTATGTCTCTCCAATTCCAAAACCACATGCGTGCTAAAAATAAAAAAAAAAAAAAATAGGGCGTTTATAAGAAAAATTAAATATCCTTAAGCATGAAATATTACCAGCCATAATTACAGGCTTCCTTTGCTCCACGAAGCCATCTCTCGTCCATATGCCAAATCCCAGCCATTGGAGGAAACCTTTTCAAACCAGGTTAGGCTACAGGAAGATTTTTGTGGACATGTGACAGAGTCCCTCTGTCCTCCCGAGCAGATTCCAGCGCGGGGAGCTGCGGTTCTCTAACCTGGGCTGCTCTGCAGAGCCCCCCCACCTGCTCCCTCAGGCCTTTTATTACCTCCAGCCCCGAGTCCCGGTCCAGCACACAGGGCTTCTCTTCTCTGCCGGCCTCCCTGGGCCCTGCACCTGGCAGACTGAATCACTCCTTTCTGCCCTTCCTCCCCCTGAAGCCTCCGTGTGGCCACGCCTTACTACAATCCTGGATATTTATAGCACCATTTCCCGGCGGTCGCTCATGTGGCATCATTAAATATGTCAAATAAATTGAAAAAAAAAAAAAGATAAAACTAAAGTCACAATAGCCTCTAAGCACCCCTAAAACTATCATGAAATCAATGCATCCAACCTCATCTTTTGTTCTTTGGGAAAATGGCCCAAACCCTCCTGCCCATCTCACCAACTGCCCACCTCCCGTATATAACGCCCCTACCCTGGGCAGCAGGAACTAGCCCGTAGCTACATGGATCAGGAACCATTTCTTCCTCAGAAAAAAAAATAACACAAAAATCTTCCAGGTGACCATCTTCCAGGTGGCCATATATTTATATAATTATATGAATTTATATAAATTCATATAAATATATGAAAAATGTATATAAATATAAATAGTTGGGCAGCCCAGGTGGCTCAGTGGTTGAGCCCCTGCCTTCAGCCCAGGGCATGATCCTGGAGACCTGGGATTGCATCCTACATCGGGCTCCCTGCATGGAGCCTGCTTCTCCCACTGCCTGGGTCTCTGCCTCTCTCTCTCAATCTGTGTCTCTCATGAATAAAAAAATAATATAAATAAATAAATAAATAAATAAATAAATAAATAAATAAAGCTATATTTGCTGTAATCTGGGGAAGATCTGAGAAGATGTCATCCTTCTATACCCACAACCCCCTCCAGATGCTCTCCGGCCCCATCTTCCTGGAACAGAGACATGTCTTGCATGCGAGCAGCTGTCCCAGGGAGAAGGTCTATAGTAGAGGACACAGCAGCAGAGCAAAAGCCCGGGATATTCAGGAAAAGGGGGAGAAGGATCCAGCTGTCCTGACTTCGAGGCAGCCACATTAACCCTTCAGGGGCCCCCAAAAGTTCCTAATACATAAGGACCTTCCCTCACCCCTTCTTATTTTCGTTTCGCAAGGAAACATGCAACCGGTAGGCTGCTGGGATTAAAACCGGGCAGTTTATCCTAACTTGCTTTTCCAGGGCAGAGGAAAGGCTTCCAAGCCAGCACTTCTATAACCACAAAACGTCTTTCCGCCTTACAGTCCGCCGGCCGGCTCTGGTTGTGAGCACGGCTTAGAAGCTACTCCCGTTCCTCGTAAGCGTCCGACTCCTGATTTCATTACCGACCACCGACGGACCCTGTCGCTTGTTTGCCACAAAACAAAAACAGGTGTTTTTTGCACCCGAAACAACACCTTCCTTGATGAATATGCTCCGCAATGTAAAGCACCAAGTACGCTGAGGGCTCCTGATATCGCGGGCCGGGCAGGCTCTCCTCGCTGTGATGAGTCAGGCCAAGGACGTACCGTGATGAGAGTCAGGCCAAGGATGTACGGCGGAGGCTTCCTGAAGATTTAAAAAAAAAATCATGTAAATACCCAGTTGTCTGCCTCCCCCCTTCCCCACCCCCCCCTCTGTACAGCACCCCCCACTTTCTCAGGGCCTGGTGTTCAGAACCTCATTGCCTTTCCTCCTTCCTTCTCTGCACCTCCCTGTCCCCCACCTCTCTTGTCTTACCCGCAGGGCCTTCATCACCTCCTGCCTGGAAGGGCTTGGTGGCCTCCCACCGCTTTAAGCACCTCGTTCCGTCCTGCTTCACCCACTCGGGTTACGGCTTCCACTGCATCATGTGGCTCTCCGAAAGCCTCCCCAGCCGGAAGAATCGAATCCCGTCCCCTGCGGAGACCGTGCAGCTGGCCATGGGTCAGGGGTACCTGTCACCGTGGAGAACCAGCAAGAGAATGACAGAGGTGGGGAACTTCACGCCTGGGGAGAGGCTGCGGGGGAGCTTACACTTCACGGAGACGTGGGGGTCATGCCAGCCTATGTCCACACACGGACGTGCAGATGCACAATCGGGCAGCTTTTCCCTCTGGGCACCCAAATGACGCAGTGCCTGTGTGCTGTCAGACCTCAGCAATGCCCCTCGGTGGGCGAGACCCAGAGATGCCAGTGAGGGGAGTTTCTATAGGAGTCGGCGTCTGGGCTTCTGTGAGGCACTGCTACGTAACCATTCGTGCATTTCTTCCGTCGCCAATTGTACGTCGATTAATTCTCCTGCTATTGTTTCACTTAGTAGCACATACCTATCCAAATACATTGTTTTGCTATTTTTTCGCCTTTTTCTGTGTTTAAATGATCATTTTTATTGCTGTAACTATTATGTTGTGTAATTTTTTATGTCATTATATGTTTATATTTCAGCGTTCAGAATTGTCTAACATACGATTATTTGATTCTGCTCTTTTATTGTCATTATATTTTATTATTCTATACCAATTTATTGCTATTTCTCTCTGATATATTATTAGCTAATTTCATCTATTTATTTCATGACATTTGAATAGATAAGAAGTACTTGTGTCACAAAATAACATATAATAAATGTAAACCTGGCTTTTATCTCTGTACCCTATCACCCAGGTTGTCAGATTCACGCATATCTTTCCACAGATATTTTATGCACGTAGAAACACACACACACATACATAGTCAAAAGTACAAATTGCAGATTATAGAATTATATAGAAGTGCTGTAAAATCATAGTATTTTGTCTTATATACACTGTTCTACATATTGATTTCTCTTCTAACAAAATATTTTTGCAAACTTCCAGAACAGTACATTTATGGTATTTTACACTATTTTTTAAAATAGACTTTATTTTTGGAGCCATTTTAAGTTTATAAAAAGAATTTCACGGAAAGTTCTTGTATCTTTTTTCTTCTGCACAGTTTCTCGTATTACTAACATTTTGCGTTAGTGTGGTATATTTGTTATGATCAATGAACCAATGTTAATACATTATTATTAATTAAAGTTCACAGTTAGCATTAGGAGTCAGTTCTGGTGTCGTCCATTCTGTGGGTTTGGACAAATGCGTAAAGGCCCGTGCCCAGCTCTACGGGGTCCTACAGAACAGTCTCGTGACCCTAAACTGTTCATTCCTCCGGCCCTCCTAAACCCCGGCAACCACTGCCCTTTCCACAAGGTCGTTTAGTTGGAATTACCCGGTATGTAGCTTTTCCAGATTGGCTTTCACTTGGTTATATGCCTTTACATTTCTGCTGTGTTTTCTTCCAGGCTCAACGTTTGGTTGCTTTTTATCAGGGAAAAATAGTTCACTCTGTGGGTGTGCCACAGCCTATTTGTCCATTGCCTTGCTGAACACCATCTTAGTGACTTCCAAGTCTTGACAGTTATGAATAAAGCTTCTATAAACAATTGTGTGCTGGCTTTTGTGTGGCCATAAGGATTCAACCCATTTGGGTCAATATCTAAGGATGAAGAGGTGGATCACTGAAGACTTTTAGGGTAGTGAAACTTCTGACATGACATGTTGTCAAAACCCATAGGATGGGAACGCCTGGGTGGCTCAGGGGTCTAGGGCCTGCCTTCCACTCAGGGATCGAGTCTTGCATTGGGCTCCTTGCATGGAGCCTGCTTCTCCCTCTGCCTATGTCTTTGCCTCTCTCTGTGTGTCTCTCGTGAATAAATAAATAAATAAATAAATAAATAAATAAATATATTTTTTAAAAACCCCATAGGATGTACAACAGAAAGAATGAATCTTAATGTAGCCCATGGTCTGTGGTTAATGCTAATGTATGGTTATCAGCTTCTCAGTCATGAGGAATGTCCACACTAATGCAAGATGCAAATAGTAGAGAAACTATGTCTTGAAGACAGAGGCTGGGAACTCTCTGTACTACTTGCTTGATTTTTCTATGAACTTTAAGCTGCTCTAAAAAATAAATGCCATTAATTTGAAAAGGGATATTTGGAGTTATTATTCCAAGAGACTCAAATATCTACCTTTTTTTTCAGCTAGATGCCAGGAATACTCTCTTCCTTATCGTGAATGATTCCCAGGCTTTCCACCTGCCAGGACATTTGGGACCAGGTGAAACTGTGGAAAGGTGCTCTGAGGAATTCCCTTCCTTTTAAAAACCTCAAGATCCTGCTTAGTTCACTACAATTTGGTCTCACTGCCAATAATGAAATTATGCAACAATTGTAGAAAATCTTCCCCGGGACGAAGACTCTGCATTGTGATTTATTTGTGTTTTCTCTAATCTTTACCACAAACACATCGCATTAGTAACCTTACTCCCAACATGTAGAGCTGAGCGGAGGCCACGGGGACAATGTTGGGTTTATACCGCTAACAGAGGCTAAGAGAGGACGGCCCCAGAAATCAAGCTCAACTCTTCCTGTTGACAAAACCCAGACTCTTCCCAGTATCTTTCACAAAACCCTAAAGGCTGGAAGCCTTTCCATGTTGATATTCCTCATTATATGCTTTTATTCCCAGCTAAGTAGCCATTAAGTCAATAAATATGAAAAAAAAAAAAAAAAGCCCATGATGTAGCACATTTTAGTCATAAGGCCGCGGAAACTAGAGATAAAACCTCTCACTTCATACTCATGGAAAAATAAGTTCAGTGGATCGTCCAACATCCTAGAGGAGTCCAGGGGCAGGGGCAG
Source organism: Canis lupus familiaris (assembly GCF_011100685.1). Classification (NCBI taxonomy): domain Eukaryota; kingdom Metazoa; phylum Chordata; class Mammalia; order Carnivora; family Canidae; genus Canis; species Canis lupus. Next base: position 3,557,023 of record NC_049238.1, read on the forward strand.
GACTGGAACCCCATTTTCTTGACACCAAATCCATTGTTTTCTCCCTCCGAGTAACAGGGCCCCCAGAGACGCGTCTTCTTTCTTCTTTACCGTCGGCTACCAGGTCAAGTTTGAACTTCCATTGGCTTCCACACTTAGAAACGATATTTCACATCCATCCACAGCCACCACCTCTCCTGAAATAAAGGGAAAAAATAAAAAGGAATTGGAGACTACTCTTCAGAGACTGTAAATTTCCATGGAAGCATTAACACAATCTATTAGGTCACATTATCCTCAATTGTGCAGAGGGAGGAAGCCTACTCCACAACGTGATTTCACGGCGTTTTGATGTGCGATTTGCCCGACACGATGATGAACGCGAGGACTGAGTGATGGGGGGCATGCGAAGCCTACAGCTCTCCTGCGAGGTTTACTTCCCAGGCTTAAATGAGCTCAGCGCTCACGAACGATTTGCCTTGACACTGGAATCCAATTGGAGTCTGGAATTACTGTAACTGTTTTCGGCTTGGGTGATTTAATCAGCAAATCTTCAATAGTGTAATATGCATGTACCGAACGGATTCCAGACTGAACAGTCTGATTTACACACGCTCCTTGCAGACAGCCATTTGTGGCAGGCGTGCTAGCATCTGTTTGCCTGCATCTTTGTGACGCAGATGCCCGTGGTAATGTGTCAGAACAACTGAAGTCTGTGCTTTATATCAGTAAGCCCAAACAAAGAGACATACGCAGGGGACAATTCAGCAGAGAGGGGTTTTTTGCCTTATGATTTTTTTTTTTCTTTTCCTAAGGACTCTCAAAATCATTCACTCACTTGCTTAACAAATAATCATGTGTGTGTACAGCGTATCAGGCATTGTCCTGGGTCCAGAGAAGCAAAAGCAGGAGGTAAGGAAACAGAGAGATAAATAAGATGTGTCTCTTAACGCATGGGATAAAACTGTCATGTTATATTAACAGTTGAACACAATATTTTTTATTAAAGGCTGCCTTAAGATATTAGGACTCCCAAACATTGTTGGAATGTAGGTTTCTCACGGCTGTGTGGTGGGATAGGCACTAACCTAGTCACTGAATTTCATTTTTCTCCATATTTTACACTTTCTTCACCCACCCCCACCTCTCACTTCCTACAGATGGAATGCCCTGAGCTCTTGGCCTCCTAAAAGAGAGGTATCAGGGTCAGGATGAGGAACCAACCTGTCCGGCTCCTCCTGGCATGGAGATCTAAAACCCTAAACCCTCAGGACAACACAAGAGGTTCCAGACAAAATGTTTAAGGAAATGGAGGCATAAGGAGAGCTTCTGTGGGCCTCAGGACCATCCCCATACCCGCATCGTCATGAAGACTCTCCAAACTTCCAGACAGGAAAGAAAAAGGGTGGAGGTGGCACTGTGGGTGGCAGAGGTCCTGCTCCCTGATTCCCAGCAGGAACCCCAACAAGGCAGCAACCCCAAGACAGGTGATAATTCACATGTGGATCTGGGAAGAGAGGGCTGGCAAGATGCTGGTCAGTCAGGGAGACACACAGAGGTGGGAAGACCCCATCCTCAGGGCATCCCTAACTATCAGAGACCTGTACCAGCCTCATTGATGGGAGACTGCAAACAAAAATTATTACATTACAGAAAAACAACAAGAAAACTGTTCTTTCTTGCAACCTCTGAGTTCTGGGCTGAGATATATAGCTTTTACGCCTGATTGGTAAATGCTAAGAAATTCAAAACCTATAAAGTTCTAAGTCCCTTCTCCATCACAAAACTTTAAAAATGGCATCCAAAATTCCTATAAACACTCCCATAAAAGATGCTACGTGTCCTATCTGTCCCTTTAAGCAGCTATCAAAAAAGCAAAGAAACAACAGAAGCATCTTTGAATAGAATTACAGTCTTTGAAGGGGACGTCATCCTGAAAACCATTTTGTAGGCACAGCTGATGTGAATGAAGGTCATATTATGTGTATATATAAAATTTATTTTCAGGAATCGGCTAGGACGTTTGTGAAGGGCTGGCAAGTCTGAAATCTGCAGGGCAGGTAGTAGGCAGGAAGAGCTGACCCTGTGGCTCCAGTCCAAGGGCCTTCTGGAGGCTGAATTCCCTCTTTCTCAGGGGACTTCCCTGTTATTTTTCTCTCAAGGCTTTCACCTGATTGGATGAGGCCCACCACAACAGGGAGGATGATCTTGCTTTACTCAAGATTCTGATTATAGATGTTCGTCTCATCTAGAGTAGACCCTCCAAGTAGCATCTACACTGGTTTTTAGTTCCACATCCAGTCACCACAGTCCAACCAAGCTGACACGTAGAATACATTGTCCCAATGTGGAGAATGGGAGCCAGGCCCCTGCTGCTGCCCGGTCCAGCAGCCATGGCCGGTGCTTGCTCTGCCCTGGCCTCTGGATGGACCCTGGGTGCCCCTCTCTTGCTGCACTTCTCCCGGACTCAGTGACTCCCCCAGTGGGGGAACCCCAATCTTCCTCCCTGAGCCCCGCACACACTAGTCCCTGACCCCAGGTGAGCCCTGAGAGGTGTGCAGGTCCCAGGCCCCCATGAAGCAGCTGCAGGAAGGCCTGCCTTCCACGGGGACGTGCCCCAAACACCCGGGCCTGCTCGTGCTCCTACTTGGCCAGTGACATCCCCTAGGTCTTCCCGTGGATGGTAATCACCTGCACCTACCTGCCACCAGCTGGGCACATGCTTGTGAAATTTAATTTTAATGAGAACGATGATGACGACAGTGATGTAGAATAAAGACAGATTTAGTTCCTATTCAGCTCTATTTGTTTCTAAGTTTCAAGAACTAACTAGAATAAACACACCGAGGCCTGGACATAGATGGTCACCCTTTCACCCAGGAGGTAAATAGATTATGTGCAGTAAATCTAATTTACCTAATAAACTTAGGTATGTAACCTTGAGCTCCAGCGTACCGACCGAAAGAGGAAAATCAATTCATCACAATAGAAACGACCAAAATGACTATGACCAATGTCTGGAAAGTCTCATTTTAACTTGTAGAGAATTTTAATTGATGATTTAAACATCTTTAAAAATAAAAGAAAAACTATTTCTTTATTTAAAAAAAAAATCCTGACAAATTCTAACTGCACAGTGAAAGCAGTCCTAAGGGTAGCTGCATATCGGCATGATTTACTTATTGGTGTTGTCATGAAACCCAAGACAAATTTTACTAGTGATTACGAGAGATCATTCCACATTTTCTACCCTCATGTGATGACTAGTATTAAAGGGTTTCTTGGGTTGGCAGGTTTTCTGTTGTAGATTTAATTTATAGATGTTTTACTGAAACGAAAAGTAGACATAAATTGAAAATCTATAAATGCATCCACTTGTAATGCATTGGGGCTGCTTCTAATTAGTAAAGGGAAAAAAGTTGCAAGGACATTTTGGGCCTTGGATAAAACCATCTGAATTCCTTTTTTTTTTTTCTTTTTCTTTCTTTCACTTTAAATAGGCACATATCGGGATCCCTGGGTGGCGCAGCGGTTTGGCGCCTGCCTTTGGCCCAGGGCGTGATCCTGGAGACCCGGGATCGAATCCCACGTCGGGCTCCCAGTGCATGGAGCCTGCTTCTCCCTCTGCCTGTGTCTCTGCCCCTCTCTCTCTCTCTGTGTGACTATCATAAATAAATAATAAAAAAATTAAAAAAAAAAATAAATAGGCACATATCGTGCTTCTAGAGCTCCATGCAGGGAACAGTATCAGAGGTACCTGCTGGAGGTGCTGGGCTCCTTGGCAGGACACGCACTCACACCCCTGATAGCCACTGGAAAGTCTTCACAATCTTGGGAATCCCATGAAAGAGAAATGCAGACATTTGTGGTACTAGAAATACCGCTTACATTAGAACTCTACCAAGAAAATCTTTTTTTTGTTTCTTCCTGTGTCCCTTTTTACAGAGAGGCAAATGATTAAATTTGCTTCACCAAATTAAACTCCCTCCTCCCCCCTGGCTACCTGCTGGGGACTGGGCAGCGTTTCTGGGGTGCCACCTGCAGGGCAGCTGCTCGGGTCCCCCTGGCCTGAATATCATCACATGGCATCAGCCTCCCGACATGCTGTGGAAATCCTGGTTGGCCACAGGGCTCTTCTCTGGGTTGTGCGGGACTGAGGGAAGCCCCAGGACCACGGTCCAGGCAGAGCAAACCCCCCAGTGATGTGGGAGAAAGGCTGTTGATGAATAGGACACACAATCACCCACGAGGAAGGAGATTCCAAGAGGGGAGAGAGAGAGAGAGAGAGAGAGCCAGGGCAGAGAAGAGGAGGTGGAAAGAGGGAAGGAGGAGCTGGAGAAGACAAAAAAGAGAGCCTTTCTTTTCTTGCTCTGAAGGTCACGTCCCCGGCCCACTGGCCCACCTTTATCCGTGAACTTAGCTGCTTCTCTCCCAGGCACTGTGCACCCACCGGGAGCTGGGCTCATGCTGGCAGATCTTCGGCTTGCGTTTACTTTTGTCAGCAGCCAGCTCCCTGCACATCCGCCCGTAGGCCCTCGCCGCTCCTCCATGCATGTCCCTACATGGCAACGAGTTCCCTGTGGCTGCAAGTCCAGCGTGGATGGCCTCCTGCAGTCACAGGCACCAGCATCCCAGCCTGCAGAGCATCACAAGGTTATTTAAGCAAGACTCTGACCTGCTCACCTTTAGGGATAGAGGTCTAGTGAAGAAAATGCACGTGTAGATCCCATAACGTGTAATGGGGAGTGCCACTCCCATCACCTCCATGAACGAAGGCCCTCTCTCCCAGCATATTCAGTTTCTGAAGAGAAAGAATGCTGCACCTCACTTGATGCAGAAGGGAGGAAAGACCACGAAATGGGTGCCTGCCGGGACCTGGTGAGAAAAGGAACATAACACAGGGATCTTAAAAAAAGGCAAACATCGAGGCTCATTGGACCTTGTCCTCGGGGCAATAGCACAATTGCATCCGCACTAAGATCCTGGAGGTGCCAAGGTGGTGGGGGGTGGTGTGTGTGTCAGGATTCCCTACCTTTGGGATCGTCGACTGCCCTCAATCACTAGCAACAAAAAGAATGTACACGTGCCTTCACTTGCTACAATTAGCATCACAGAAAACGACACAGGTCACTCTTAGCTACAGTGTGTGTAATAAGAAGACCGTTCAGGTCTGTCTAAATTTTAGGTGTGCCGGAACCCACATTTCATTCATTGCTGCAGTTGCAAAACTACATTCCATAAATGCAAGCTGATCAGGGACCCACCAGGCATTGCTGAGGCAGGACTGAACAGGACGGTCCCTACCCTCCAAGAATTCGTTCTCGACTACGTCGAAGTCGGATTTCCCCCCGGTATTTGGCAACGTGGCTCCTGTGGTTTGTAAAAATTGAACTCGGACGCTCCCTCCCTACTTCTAAATAAACAAGGCCCCAGGAACTCCTGCAAGTTTAAAGCAATAACCCTTCCCACCTTCTCCATCCGTGAAGTCCTCCTCGTCCTTCAGGGCCGTGATCAAATACTTGCTTTTTGAACTGTTCCTTGATCCCTCCACTGGGTCTCCCCCCATGCACGCCGTTCACGGCCCATGGACGTGGCACCTGCTACAAACCTGCTCAGCTATTTGCCTCCCTGAGTCTCTCCCCCACCCTCCACCCCCCAGGATTGTGAAATCTTTGAGGATAGAAACCAAGCCTTTAAATGACACTGAGTCTCTGGTATATGAGACAATATCACAGACACCACAGATACTCCATCAACTCTTGTTAGAATGGATTTTGATATGGGCTCTGGAGTCGGGAAGATCTGAGTCAGCATTAGGCTCTACCAGCTGTTGGCCGTGGTCCCTTAGCTTCCCTGACTCTCTGCTTCCTTGTGTTTAAAATCAACCTCCTAGTCCTTACTGTATCAGTCTGCCATGAGGATTGAAGGAGGTAAATAAAAAGAGCCTCCTAGGTAGTAGGCACAAGCATCTTTTTTTTTTCTTTTTTTTTTTTAACTTCACATTTTGGGGGATACAATTAACATAAAATTGTGTGATCTGAAAAGTGGGCACATGGTGATGCTGTGATGATGTGATCTAAGCATACGTTGTAAACGGAGTCTGGCGTCCACCTAACACACCTACCGCTTCACGTATTTATCCTTGTGTGTCAGGGGAACATTTACATTCTGGGCTCTTAGCAAAATTTAAATGATACACTACAGTGTGATTTGCTAGAGTCGCCTCGGATGGGTAGGCATGGGCTCCTCAGATCTTTGTCCTACAGTTGAACGTGTGCTCTCGTTCACCAAGCATTCCCCGTTCCCCTAACCCCAGCCCTTGCAATCACGTTTCTGCTCTCTGTTGTGATGAGTCTTTCTATTTAGATTCCACATGCAAATGATCCGTGCACGTCTGTCTTTCTCTGCTGGCTTATTTGACTTAGTCTAATTCCACCAAAGTCCATTCAATGGGTGCAAGTGGCAGGGTTTCCTTCTTTCCCGTGGCCAAATAATATTCCATTTCTTAAATGTGCCACATCATTCATCTGTGGAAGGGCTGCTATTTCCATGTTTTTCCAGAAAATTCCTATTTCTCTTTCTGCTTTTATTCTCATTCCCATACAGTACAGTTTAGGAAGGTCTGAATATCCATTGACACCCTAAAGAAATCAAAGTGTCAGTCTTTTGAAGGGGTTGTGTTTTGGTGTCTTGCTATTTTCGTCCATCAAGTCCAGAAAATTTCAACAAGAAGAGAAGATCGGATGGGCAAGCGTGGTTTGAAATTCGGGACATGCTCACAGTGATTTGGGCGATCTGACCCTGGCCACCAATACTCAGTCCCTGCGTTTCCGGCCTTTTCTGGGGAGCTCTGTGGAAACTCAGGTGGCATCAGAGTCGTGAGAGAAGCGACTTCCAAAGAGGACACCCAGCTGTGCTGCTCAGATGGTCTGTGCTCCTCCTAGCTGGGGACAAGTCCCCTGGTTCCCCCAGTTCTGACCTATCAGATTTGTCTAACTCTTCTGCACGAGTTAAACGGTGAGCCCACACCTCGCACTGAAGGGCACTGGAGGAAGACACTGGCTTTGCTAAAACTGGAAGCCGCTCTGCACAAAACTGTCCTCCATGATGCGATCTCAGGAGAACAGTTCTCCCCGTGCCTCAGTCCCCAGAAGAGCGCATTCTGGAAAAGCATCTGGTTCGTTTTTATGCTCTGGACCCCAGGAATCCTGTGACGGATCGCGTTCCCTTTCTGGCTTTGGCTACTCACTAACTCAAAGCCAAATGCCTGCCCTTCCTCTAACGTGCGGGCCTCATGGAATGCAGCGCAGGGACCAGCTTCTCTACGGCCCCATTGGCGGTTTCTACCCTTATTTCCTCTTTGTCCAGAATTTCTCCCGTTTTTATTTTAATCTCTTATTTTATGTGCATTTCTAAGTTGATAAGGATTTGAAAAGATCATTTCTTTCCCTCTGGAGCCATTCCTGGGTGGCGGGTCCACCTGCAGGGGCGGCCGTAAAGCCTCAGCCAGAAGAGGCAGGTCAAGGCCTCAATCTAGAGGCCCTGGTCTGACAGGAAGGATTTTGTCCTCGATTCAAGGGACAGTTGGGGCCTCGGAGAGGTCTCGGGCAAGGCCACAACCACAAACCTCCTGAGTCTGGGAGGCGCAGGAGCTTATCCGGGTGCTGCTTCCAGGTCCAGGGCTCTGAGGTGAGGCCTGAGGCCACCTGTGCACGAAGCTGCCAGAAGTGGTGCCGATGCTGTCAGGGACCAGACTGTAATAGCAAAAGCACAGCCTGGGGAGACAGAGACGCTGTAAACCGTGAGTGGGGAGGCAGGGTCAGCGGCGTGGGGTTGGGCCCAGGGCACACCTGCCCTCCATAACCACCCGCGGCGGCCAGGCACCCAGGGTTGCCCTGCGTGGGTGTCAGGGGCCGCGGGAGCCCTGGCCACAGACCAGCTCTGCCATTCAGCATCCCTCCCCACCGGCTCCTCCTGCATCCAGAGGCACCAAGGCTCATGAAGCACCTGGCTCCCCGCCACCAGTGCCACCGGTGCCTGCGGCGCCCATAGCCGAGCACCTGCCCGCGCCAGGGCGGCTGCCAGGGAGGCGCGGGGCTGCGAGACTCCAGGGCGGGAGCGCGGCCCCAGGGTGGCCCGGGCTGCGGCACAGGAGGTCCCTCGGGGAGTCTGGGGAGGCGGCAGCTGGCTCGTTCAGAAAGGAGGCGTCTCCGGAGGGCTGCAGCTCGGGCAGATGACTGGGGAGGGCTGGGGAGATGCAGGATGAGGCATCTCGGAGGGACGATGGCTGCCCGGGCTGGAGCCCAACACGCAGCGTGAGGCCTGGCAGGGCAAGAGCCGAGGCTGGCACAGGGTGACCCCGCATGTGTGTCATCCACGAAGGTGCGCCCGCCGCCCTTGAAACAAGCACAACTAACCATGCAGCTGCCGTGGAATCTGTGGGTCTTTCAGAAGATAGAGAACACGGTTGTGTTTTAGGGGGTTTGTTAAGGGCTGTTAACAAACGAAGCTTCCCTGTTTCAGGGAGAGTCTCACCCGGATGCTTCTTTTCATGGAGGCCACTGGGACTGGGGGGATTTTTAAAACCCTTCACTGCAAAATGCGTCATCCTGAATGACATGCGGGATTCTTCGCACCAAGATCTCTATGCTGGAGTCGTAACGTGCAGGGTGGATGACTTAGAGACCTACACGGGCTCACTGCCCGCTTCATCACGGGCAGGTCACCTTCTTCCTACCCAGCCCTGGTCTACGACACTAGAACGTCTACGCTCAGGAGTTGTCCAAACATGAAATATCTGTCGTGTATCCTGTGGAGAGGACTCTTGAGTTCGAAGCCCGACAGCTACCTCCCCCCAACCTTGTTCCCTCGGAGCCCATGGGTCATCCACCCCTCGTAGGAACCTGCGGTTGTTCGGTTCTCAGAAAAGACATGCCTGAGATTTAAAGTCACACGAACATGCAAATGCTGGCAAGGGTAATTCTTGAAGGCAATGTCCACATTCACAGAAAAAAATTCTCAAAAGCCAGGAAAAGCTATTTTGCTTAATTTTCTTAGTTAGGGAGCCAGTCGACATCCTGAGATGCGTGAGTGATGGGTTTCAGGGTGAACCTGCAGGTGGGTGTGGTGTCCCCCTCTGCGGGTGGAGGCCAGACGGATGACATGGCAGGTGATGCATGATGTGGACACACACGTCCAGGGAATGGGGTGACACAGCAGCATCCTGTCCCTGCACTGACTCCCGCCAGCCTTCTCCGCTCTATCCTGTCTCAGGGGGGGTCCTCTGGACAACTCTGCTGGGCCCTGCTTGGATGTTTCTGTTAAAAACGCCTGGAGAGTGCAAAAGTCCTCAGCATCATGTGTGCACCTTCCCACACAGATCCTCACTCTTTTGAAACCCATTTAAAAATATACAAACAGGGGCGCCTGGGCGGCTCAGTCACTTAAGCCCCTGACTCTTGGTTTTGACCAGGGTCGTGATCTCAGGGTCCTGGGATCCAGCCCCATGTTGGGCTTTGCACTCAATGCAAAGTCTGTTGGAGATTCTCTCCTTCTATTCCTCCCTTGCTCTCTCTCTAAAATAAAATAAAATCTTTTAAAAAGCAAAACCTACACATACATGCTTGCTAATTACATACTATAAGTAAGAGTCCTCTGGAAATTAAGAGACACTTTCCCTGTCGTCGTATACTTTACCATACTGCCGTGGGCCTATTAACAATCCTGGAGGTGGACAAGGAAGACTTTTTCGCTTCCACATGTGGACAAGGAAACAGTCTCCACGCAAATATGTCACCTTCCCCAGGTCCCCCTCCAGGTAAAGATTCAAGAGTGCTTTGCTTCTCATACACGTGTGTCACTCCTTGCGGGTCCTTGGTCACAGGCTGTCGGGACAGATGGGGAGAATAAGTAGGCCCTGGAAGGGGACGTGGTCTCCTGGACTCCGAGGCCTGGGTTCCTTCAGACAGACTGCGCTGCCCACCCTCCTTAACAACCTCCACATTTCCAGAAGGGAACCAATGCCAAGCACGTTTCCTTTAAAAATGAGTGTGTGTCTCTACCTCACTGCAGTGGAAAATATTCAAACATGGTTCTTAGAAGAAAGTTATTTAAAAAAGAGTTGACTGTATTTCCACGAGGCATCTCCTTGCTTGACACGTGGTACTGGGGCCTGCACGTGTCTCTCCCCACGGGACAGGCGTTCTGCAAGGACGAGCATCTCCACCTCCCCTCTTCATCCCTAGTGCTGGAATATGGGGCACGTTATATGTGCTCGTTAAATACACGCCCGGGAGAGAAGACAGGCCCTTTGTGAATGGCCTGATCACAGTAGCCAGACACGGTTGTGCTCAATAAATACCTATTAAACATATAAGCATGTACATGAATGATTGAAGGCTATGGATACCCCCTCACAGAAAATGCAGGGACATGAAGTGATGGGAGATGAGCCATTTGTGATATATTAAACATAAAGATTGTTCTCTTTACTTGTTTGGCGTGAAATACGTTTTCTGCAGCGAAATAACCAGGACTCTCGGACAAATACCCCCTGCTTTGTTCAGAGTGCCATCAGCAAGGATCGAGTCATCCCAAACGGGACTGGCTCCTAGTGGGATGACACAAATTGGTAGGCACCGCATCCGTTAAGCACAAATTGTGATTTCCTCATAGCAGCACAGCCTTGAGCACCCCGGCTATAAAATATACAGCGGTTAATCCAATACCAGACTGAGTATCTGATCTAAAGTCATGAGCTTTAGTTGGGTGTTGTCATGCTCGGTTTTATGGACTGACACAGAATTTCCATCATATACCCTGGTGGAGCCCCCTACAAATGTCACTCATGGTAGAACTCTCTCAGCTCACATGAGGGTGGAGAAGAGAGAAGCGTATTTTTTTTTTCTGAGATTGAGGTGCCATGCTGTTTGGTATCATTCCTTTTCAGACCCCAAGTTCAGTTGAAGGGAGAAGAAGGTATCACAGAGCCTGAATAACAGAATTAATCATCGACGAGATATCCTAGCATGCACTGTATCACTTACTGATGACCCCCTATGCGCAGTCAACTCCCAATATAGCTGACATTGCAAAATTTTATAAATAGCAAGAGCGATCAGAAGAGCAAAGTTGGCATGGCTCAAGTAGCACGCATTGCCATGGAACTAACAGCCTGGTTAGCCTTGCCAATACCGTTCCCTGCTGCTCCCGGCCTCATCAGGACCCTGAAACGTGCAATTATGTCTACTGGATGGCCGTGCTCTGGAAATTTCATGTCTAATTTCAGCAAGGTCCCTAACCTATGAAGAAAACTCAGAGTAATGCTGGCAAGCAGGATTTAAATTTTGTTCACTCTCCTTTCCATCTCCGATCCAGAGGATATTCAGACAAAGACTTCCTAGACTCTGAAGGCAAAATACCACGTCTCTGGAAAGAGATGGCTAAAATACTTTCTTTCCTGCAGTGTCTTGGCCCATTTTTGTGCACGAGCTTCACAATCATGCAGGAGCTTCATAAAGGGCTGCTCCTCCTCCCAGGAACTTCAGGGACAGGTGGGACGTACTGAGCCATTTTCCCAAGGACAGACCATGGTTCTTACAGGGCAAGTACATGAGTCTGATCTAAGTTTATAAATTTAGTAAATGGGGATTCCAAGCCTTAAAGTCAGAACTTCTCAATCAAAATTGCGTGTGCGGAGTATTCTCAGTGCACACTCCGTGTCCACCAGGGTGTAATGTGCATAGAGATGTGCTCATAATGCTGTTTCTGCAGCCCCCAGAAAGCAGTGTGTGGACACCCTCGAAGTACACTGCAAAATATTTAGCACTCAAAATTTTGAATCCATAGTTCCAACTGGGTACTGAAGAATATCCTTGTAGAGAGAATATGTCCTCTGTGTTTTCTTAAGTAGGCAATCTGGACACCATACATTGTCTTTGGATTTGAGGCGGATCGCTTGGGGGGAGGGGCAGTTGCATGTTTCTCATATTTCGCTTCTGGAAAATAAAAGTAACTTTAGATGTGATTTATGTCAGTGGAGTAGGAGTTTTTACATCTACCATATATTGGAATATGTACTACGGAATAGCTAACCATTTTCGTACCGGGCATAATAGTGTTGCCGTAATTAACTTTAACACGATACACAAGCCACAGCTGAGGTAGCTATGCTAGTGAATGCACGACCAGAAAATACTATAAATATCTTTCCTTTTATGCCTCAGATCCTATTCTTCAACTGTTGGAACCAAAAATACACACACCAACATTTCACCCATGCTGTCACTTATTCACACAGAATACCATTAGATCTCTCATTGCTCTCTGCTTATAGGAGGGTAAATAGAGGCACAGCACCCAGTATGAGGAACGACAGAGTTACGTCCTGGGAAAAGTGCTAACTACACGTGGACTACTTGTCATTGCTCCCAGAAAAAGCTTGAGGGAGCTGAAGGAAAAAAACACATGCATCTAGCTGGGGGGGAGGGGGAGGGGGGGCATAGAAAGCTATTTTAAACCTGTGGAATTATCACTATGGCCTCTCTAAGATAGGAATTCCACCCTGAATCAGATCAAGGGTGGACCTGTTCCCTGGATCCATGGAGCACCATGTGGGGAGGGTGATGGGCCCCTGCATTTCCCTACTGAGGCGACCCACTTCTTTATAGACTCACCTTGGAGATGCACACCTGTTGCATGCGGTGACGGACGCTTCCTTTGAAAGGTCCTCAAGTTCCCCACTCCTGAGGTCTAAGAAACCCTCAGATTCTATAATGACAAGTGGTAGTGGACAAGCTCGTGTAGATCTTCACAGATTTCAAGGCCTCCAGGAATTTTGTTTCATAGGAGAAGGAGAAAGGGAAAGGGAACCAAAGTGTTAGAGTTCTGTTGCGAGAAAATGCGTGAGTAATGGAGAGCAAGAATGTGTCTGAAGATGATACACTTGTCCTACACTGGCTTTACCTCAAGGGCAATCCCTGTAGACATAGGCAAGAGAAAACACACACATGCACACACACACACAAAAGTGGTTTAAGAGTGAATTCACTAACATATTGGTACGATATTGAAAGCACCAAACTGCATTGCATGAAAATGTGAAAGACAAGATCCACGTAAAGAATATTGTTGAAATATGAAGGACAGTGGCCTGGGCTGTGAGCAGGTCGCCATGTAAGGCAGAAAACCAACCACGAGCTGGCCAAGGAGAAGTGCTTCCTTTCTTTGAATTTCTTCTTTCCTCCGCTGGCCACTCTCTCAAAGTAACTCTGACCTCTGAGTCCTCTTCCTCATTTCTTCATTTGCTCGTCCATCTGAATGCCTCCTAGGGGCCGGGAGGCCTGCTGGCTGGGGGGGCTCAGGCCATGTTGGAACCGAATACCCTCTGCCTTTGAGAGAACGCACGGTCAAGGAGGAGAGTCTTCTTTCTTTTAATTTTATTTTTATTTTATTTTTTTACTTGAGTTCATTTTGCCAACATATAGCATAACACCCAGTGCTCATCCCATCCAGTGTCCCCCTCAGTGCCCATCACCCAGTCACCCCCACCACCCACCCACCTCCCTTTCCACCACCCCTTGTTCATCTCCCAGAGTTAGGAGCCGGAGGAGAGTCTTCTCTTTCAGGCGTGATACTACTTTTATCATTGGATCTATACCACCCACCGTGATGGTGAGGACATTTGTAAGCTAGAATTCGCATAAATTTTCTCGTACTTGTCAGCTGTTCCTGTCTCTAAAATACGCCAGGGAAACCTGCTAGAGTAACTCCATTGTATCCTAGAGGATTAGCACTGAAACCAGTTTTTATAAATAGCCCAGAGGACCTTCCTCTCTGTTAGACTCCGTCCCCCCAAGTGTCTTCCATAGGCCAGCAAAGCACGCAGATTCATCCTGCTTTACAGAACTCGCTGTCCCTGGGGAGACATGTCCCCCCTGGAGATTAGGGGGGAACATGCTAGAAGTCCTGCCCTAGGGGTGAGCAGAAAGTGCCAGGGGGGTGCGGTGAAAGACAGCTTTGCTGGCCATGGGCAGCGTGGTCAAGAAACATGATTAAAAACCGTTGTGTCCGGGGCAGCCCGGGTGGCTCAGCGGTTTAGCGCCGCCTTCAGGGCCTGATCCTGGAGACCTGGGATCGAGTCCCATGTCAGGCTCCCTGCGTGGAGCCTGTTTCTTCCTCTGCCTGTGTCTCTGCCTCTCTCTGTGTGTCTCTCATGAATAGATAAATAAAATCTTAAAAAAAAAAAAATTAAGGGATGCCCTTTGGCCTGAGTACAAATTTAAATGGGTCTTCTCCCGTTCTCATAATTTTGCTGAGACCCCAAAGCTGAAAAGGGATAAGATGTCCAAGCTATGACAAACAGAGCAACAAAGTCCAGCTACACGGTGGCCAATGAGACCTTTCCTTATCTGCCGTTACCGCCGAAGTGCAATAAAAGTCCAGAAACCAACGGATGGGGGAAATTCTTCAGAAGCTGTGTAAGAGAAGCAGGCTTTATGGTTCTTGGTCCCCCTCTGTGTTAGGTTTCTGGGGCTCAGGTGTCAGAGTAGCACACAACTGGCTGATGTAAACAATGATTTCAGTCTGGAGACCAGAAGCCAGAAATTAAAGTGTCACAGGGTCGGGTCCAGAAATCCAAGTGTCACAAGGTCGGGTCCCTCTGAGGACTGGGAGGCACAGTCCTTTCCAGTCTCTCTACCTGGCTCGTCCATTTCCACCTGCACCCTGAGCTTCCCCCACTTCACCTTTTCTCCTGTGTGTCTGTCTCTGTTCCAAACTTCCCTTTCTTATAAGAGCATCACATCAGTCAACTCAAAGTAGAACCCACCAGAGCAACTGTCTCCTTTCTCAAAGTCCTCATCTCCAAATACAGACTCATCTTGAAGTCCTCGAGATTAGGACACAAATTGTGAATTGGGGGCAAACCCAATTCAAGTCTCAACACTCCAGTTTTCTGGCTCCTAAAAATTCATGTCCTTTATGCAAAACACACGCATCCTGTCCCAACATCTCCGAAGTCCTAGCCTGCCCCAGCATCATCGGTAAATCCAAACCCTATATAAATATCATCTAGATCAGGGAAGGGTGACATTCGAGGCAAACTCCTTTCCAGTTGCAAACCCATGAAACTAGACAAGTTATCTGCTTCCACAGTACGATGATGGGACAGGCAAGGACAGACCTTCTCCCACTCTGGAGGGGAGAAATCCGAAGGGAAGAAGGGGTCAGGGTTGGAAACATAGGACCAATTCTGTTCAGTTTAAGGCTGGACAACAGTCCTCTCGGGCTTGATGCTCTGCCCTTGGGCCAACTGAGGCAGCACCTTCATCTTCCCTTCCCCAGACTTCACCCCATCTAGGAGCAAAGGCTCCCAACCCCGAGCTGCGGGGTCTCAGCCTGCCAGAGGCTGAGGCACCTGGCTCCCACCTGGAGAAGCCAGGCCCGGCCTTCCTGGGCTGCCCAGCAGAGTGAGTGGGCCGGGTGCTCCCAGAACCTCCTCCGGCGGGAGCTCCAGGAATTTCTAGGAATCAGAGGACTTGGAGGGAGAAGGCTGGAAGTGCGCTCACTCCTGAGCAGAACGGGCACTCAGGACTGGAGAGGAAGGCTGAAGCCCTCTACAGGAAGGGGGGCTGTGGACTTGCCCCTGTGCACGTTTGCTTCTGCTCATGCTATTTCTTGTCCCTGCTTGGTTATTTAGAATTTAGGAACTGCTGGTGCTGCACACAGCTCTGCCTGTACTGAAAGGGCGGTCCGGCTAATAAAACTGTCTTGGCAAAAAGCAGTGAAGATCTGTACTACTTTGACCATAAGAAGATGCAACAGAGACAGAGAGAGGGAAATAGTGAGATTGGGGGGGGGGGAGAAGGAGAGAGGAGGAGAGAGAGGGGAGAGAGGGAGGGAGCTGGGGGGTGGGGAGAGGGAGAACAAAGGGGGGCTGGGTCCAGCATGGGCCCCAGAAGAAAAGAGCAGCAGGTTCTGAAGCTCAGGCGTCAATGGAGGAAAGCCTTGGGGGAGCGCGGGGCTCATGTAGGAAAGGTAGAGAAGCAGCCCCGGCCACAGCTCATGGCTGAGTCAGAAGGAGTCCTTCCTAGGACGTTGCCTCATCGCAGGCTGAGGGGAAGGGGAGCTACATCTGACATCTCTGGGGACCACCTTCTCGGCCAGGCTCATCCGTAGGCACCTTCCCCCTGCAGTTGTACCAACCTCACCCCCCAAATCTACAGGACACCCACACTCTCCTGGGTGCCTCACCTTGGGGGATATCACCAAAAGTAATGATGCTGTCATTACCCTGGATGAACATGTTTTCTCTAAGAAGAAATTAAGATGGGGGGCTGGGGTGGCTCCGTCTGTCAAGGGACAATGCCAGTTTCAGCTCAGGGCCCTGGGATTGATCCCTGCATCAGGCTCTGTAGTCAGCAGGGAGTTTGCTTGCCCTCTGTTCCTCCCCCCACCCCACTCATGCTGTCTCTCTCTCTCTCTCTCTCTCAAATAAATAAGTCTTTTTAAAAAGGAAGAGATTAAGATACATCAGTAGCTATGTGTAGAGAAGTCAGATTTGGTGGATTTTTACATTGTACTTCCGAAACTGGCTATCAGTTCCTTTCTACTTTACATTCTTATAAGCATGCTTACACATATGCTCACAATCACACGTCCTCTTCTTGACTGTGTGAGATGAAGGTACTGATAGAAAACAGGAGCAGAGCCTCCAGGGGAAGTGGCCTCCTCAGCCCTGAGGAGGGAGGACAGGTGTCATCCCCTGCCCCCCCTACACACTGCCAGCTGAGGAAGTGCACACAGCATTTTTTGGAGCATGTCTGTCTCTCATTCATTCAGATGGCAAAGGGTTGATGTGTAACAGGCAGGAACCGTCTCTCCAGCCCACCTCACTGGCTGCCCCTCCGCTGGGGCACAAGGTAGGGGGGCCGCAGGTGGCACTGTGCAGAAAGTCAGAGGGCTGCTTAGGAGGATGGCCAACCGGGGCTTTAGGAAACGGTTATTTACCTTTTTAATAAATAATAATGAGGATAATGATAATCATAAATCCCTGGGTGTCCGGTCAACAAACAAAAGCCTTTTCTAGAGCAGCTTCTCACCAAAAAGAAAAGGGGGGGAAAAAAAAAAGATTGAAGCTGATTAATGTAAGTGTAACAAAAATAAATTTTGTTTCAATTGCAAAAGCAATTGCCTTCTAACAAACGCAGGGCTAATGGGACCAGTGTGAACATGTGAAACAGCTTTATCTGGAGCCACAAATATCCCTCCTGTAACTAGCTGGGCTTCACTTGTGTGTAGTGTGCGCGTCCAGGGTCATGATGTAAAAATGTATTTCATATGGCAGGTCACGGTCATAAGTTTGAAAGCCACTGCTCTGTGCTGCACAGCCCTTGTGCCCCTTTGTGTTTTTATTAATTGTGAGAGAGATAAAGCTGGAGAGGCAGAAAGCGTAGAAGCATGCTTTGCCTACATTGCAGAGGGCAGCGGATTTTGCTCCAGCGTGAAGGGCTCCCTTGAACATGAACCCATAGAGTCCGAAGAGCCAGGCTGCACGCTGGGGCAAAGAGTCTGATGGGGGTACAGGACCTGGGAAACCAGCTCAGGGTCTGTGGTGAAAATTCTGATAGTCTTGAGAAGAGCCTAAGTACCTGCAGCGATAGTAGAAACCAGCAGGGAATCCTGGGGTGACTCAGGTGGGGGACTTGCTGGAGCTCCCCGGGGTGTGTGAACAAATAGGCATATTCACTCACCGGACATTTATGGAGCCGCTCCCTACCGCGTGCCAGGAACTGCTAGAGGCGTTGGACAAAGAAAGGTTAAAATAATAGCAACAGCAATCCCATGTGTGGGCATCTCATGATGTACAGGTGGCATTCTGAGCACTGGAGGATGAGGGCGCAGGTGCTGGCCAGGCCGCCGAGTGCCGGCAGCTCTCGGGCATCGCTGCTGGAATGGAAAATGGGGTGCCGCCACATGGGAAGGGAGTTCCTTGGTTTCTTACAAAATTAAATATACTCGTACCATGGGATCCAGCAATTGTGCTCCTTGGTATTTACCCAAGGAATTGAACACCTAGGTTCGCAGGAGAAAAAATTCATATGGTCATTTATCGCCGCTTTATTCATAATTGCCAAAACTTGGAGGCAACCAAGATGCCCTCTGGTAGGTGAGCGGATAAATACGCTGTGGTCCGCCCAAAGGGATGTTACTCAGCACACGCACAGAAGTGAGCTGTCAAGCCATGAAAAGACCTCGAGGAACCTTCAGTACATATTTCTAAGTGAACGAAGCTAATCTGAAAAGGCTACACACTGCGTGGCTCAAACTATAAGGCAGCCTGGACAAGACAATAACAGCTATGGAGACAATAGAAAGATCAGGGGTTGTTGGAGGTGGGGGCAGTAGGGAGGGGTGATTTTTAGGGGGAGCACAAATGATATTTAGAGCAGTGCAACTCTTCTGCATTTTGTGATAATGGTAAATGCGTATCATTATCCCTTTGTCAAAACCCATGGAGTGTACAACACCGAGAGTGAGCCACAGTGTAGACTATAAGCTGTGGTTGATTATGATGAGTCAATGTAGGGTCACAAATTTTCACTAATTTAGCATTCTGGTAGGTTGTGTCCACAGTGGGGCAGGCCGTGCGTGCATGGGGACTGGGGATTTATGGGACTTCTCTGTACTTTCCACCCAATTTTGCTGTGTACCTGAAACTACTGTAAAAAATAAAGTCTTTAAAAAAAATACATAGCTCATGTGAATAACAGACAAAACATGAATTTTGGAGGCAGTAGGTTTGAGTGATTCTTTTGTTTTTATTAAAGGTCAAGGGCTACGTGATGAGATCCACTAAAAAATATGAGGGAGGGAGGAAAGAAAGAATATGGGAAGGAAGGAAAGAAAGAAGGAAGGAAGGAAGGAAGGAAGGAAGGAAGGAAGGAAGGAAGGAAGGAAGGAAGGAAGGAAGAAGGAAGGAAACGAATGGATGGATGGATGGATGGATGGATGGACGGACACCGGAATTGGCATTTTCAGTCCAAGGTAAACTATTTCAGAGTCTTAGAACACCCAAGCCTCTGTTATTCAAACTTCAATAATGTCTCATTAATAGACGAAATCAGTGGGGTTTAACCAACATTGTTTAAGAAATGGAATAGAAAGTAGTCTGAATTACACTTAATAAGAAGAGATATTCACTTGTGACCTTTGGTTTCTGCTTCATATGTGTATTGCTTGCGTGCTCATCATGATGTAAAATCATGTTTTATTTTTTTTATTTTAAATTTTTTAAATCTTTATTTATTTATAATAGTCACAGAGAGAGAGAGGCAGAGACCCAGGCAGAGGGAGAAGCAGGCTCCATGCACCAGGAGCCCGACGTGGGGACTCGATCCCGGGTCTCCAGGATCGTGCCCTGGGCCAAAGGCAGGCGCCAAACCGCTGCGCCACCCAGGGATCCCTAAAATCATGTTTTAAAAGTTTCAGGGTCAGGGGCAGCCCTGGTGGCCCAGCAGTTTAGCACCTGCCTTCAGCCCGGGGTGTGATCCTGGAGACCCGGGATCGAGTCCCACATCAGGCTCCCTGTATGGAGCCTGCTTCTCCCTCTGCCTGTGTCTCTGCCCCTCTTTCTCTCTCTATCTCAAATAAATAAATACATACATACATAAAAGTTTCAGGGACCCTGCCCTGTGCCCTCAGCTGTGCATTAATGCAGCATACCCTCTGGCCGGGCAATTGAGAGAATAAACGAGTGACAACATCAACAAGACTATTTTAGCAACTTTAAAGCGCGCGCTGATGAACCCAACAGGTAGTGACAGTCGTTGGCAGCCTGTGTGTCGAGGGGAGGCGCAGCAGCAGGTGCTTAGTAAGCCCTCTCAGTATTGCACTTGTGTTTAAATGCAATGCAGGAGGTCAATATGCAAAGACCAGGAGGATAGAAAGTTCTAGGTGGCTAGAATAAAACATCAAGGCCCTAAAGCACTGTGGGAACAACAGGGTAAAGTGGGATCTGGAGAGTCAGGTGCGTTCAGTTTAAACCCGTTACCACGTGGGAAGATACAGAGAAGGAGGACCCCAGGTAGGCAGGAGATCTACAGATCAAACCCGGGGTCCAGGTCTGAGGCGGAGGTAGGCAGAGAGGGGCGGCCAGACTGCGAGTGGAGGCGCTCATTTCGGGAGAGCCGACCAAGAGAGAAGACGAGAAAGAACCGTCCTGCGGGCCAGCGTCTCAGGCGCGGAGCAGTGCGTGTGGTCAGAGCTCATCCAAGACTGGTAAGTTCAATTTAATGAGTCAAGTATTTACCCCGTGATATTTTTAGTGCATTATTGGCTTAGCAAAAACGTTTCCTGTTCAGAGGGGAAAGGAACATTTCATATGTATCCTGACGGTGTTTTCCTAATTTTGAGAGACTTCTAGAATATCTTACCCTCCTTCCATAATAGTTCTTTAAGTGAAGGGTCTTCTTTGTAAAGATCATTGGTAAGAGACAATAATAACCATAGAAATAGTCAGCTGGGGCTCTGCCCAAATGTAAATCTTCAGACTCTGAGCATGAATTATATCTGCAACAATGTTTACGATTAGGTATCTTGCTTACAAATACAGAAGTATTCACACATATATGAAAGGTATACTGGCTATAAAAAAAGATGACCCCTAGGCCTAGCCCTGATACACATTCAGTGGTTTTAAAAATAGCAGATGAGTTTCCGTTTTACTAAATTAGACTTTCAGGAGGCATGTGTATCCTTTCCGAGGGCCACATTTTCCATTTGTTAGCCTAAAACTCCTTTAAATACTAGGTTACTAATGATGTTGCAAACATGTATTTTTTTTTTTAATACTGTTCCCATGAGAAGCCTGCAGGTCTCAAACACCCCTCCTCCCACTTCCTTATTTTAAAACTTTTCCTTAGAAAGGAAAAGAAAGACAGACAGAAAAAGTATACAGATGAGTTATTTAGTTGTCTTTTCCCTCCACCTCCCCTCCCAATCCTCAATAAATTCTGGAACATGGAATAGGTATGGTAAGATCATGTTACAAAATAGCAATCTAGGTAATCCTCTCTGAAAGTTCTTACCTTGTCTATGGAATACAAGGAGGAATCTGCTCCAGGACATTCCTTACAAGCCTCCATGCCTGCTCGACCTCCTCCCGTCCCTGCCCTGCGTTGACTGAAAGACCCCTGGAGTCGCCACACTGACCTCCCATCATCCCCGCCTGCCCCCTCACAACTAATAAACAACCCGGATTGGCTGGCTTTCTCTTCTCCAAAGATGACCCATCTTTCTCAGAACAGAAGTTGCGCTTCTTATCTGAAAGGGTAAATATTAACTTCTATTTCCTCCCAGAAGATCATAGCACTAGAAGAAGAAACTCATTCTTTTCCAGCTTTATATTGCACTCCCCTAATTCTCATTCTAAAGTCACACGTGACTTTTTGCTTACGGAGTGAAAAAGGCAAATAAATATTGAATTGGCTGTAGATTTTTTCAAAAACGCATTCTCTCTCGAAGTCTGAAATACGAGATGCCCTCATAGTTTGCATGAAAATAATGCAACCGAGCTAAATTCTCTCAAGCCTTCTGGCTAGAGTATGCATCTGTCCCTGGGTGTTGGGGGAAGAGCAGCGTGGAGCCACCCATTCCACCCACCCACTCCCCTGCGGCGTGCCCAGGGGCCGGAATGGCCGGGAAATGTGTGAGCTGAGCCAGGAACGCGATTCAGGGCTTGCCTTGTGGGAGCCAATATGAATTGTCACACACCGCCTCTGGTTTCATACCTCTCCAGACTTCAGGTCACCCGGTATGCGTGGCTGCAGATTCCTCTGGTTCCGAGGGCTCTAAAAAAAAAAAAAAAAAAAAAATAATAATAATAATAATAATAATAATAATAATAATTAAATTGCCAGCACGACCGACCTGAATATCACAAGTGCAGGATGCGGTGTTTTTCTTTAGGATGCTTAAGGAGGGGGAGGGTACCGCGATGGTGGAGTATGGATCACACATACGACGGTCTGTGAAACATGCGAAAACGTGGTACCATTTCACGTTATTGAAGACATCAGAAAACTGCAAGGCTTGGGTGCTGCAGTATTATTTGCAGGGAGGGCACCTGAAAGGAGGAGGGCTCGGGTCCCGTAACTAGTCCTAAGCGGCTGACTCCTCTCGTGAAACACTCTGGGCAGTTATCTTGGGAATCGCTCAAAGTTGCCAGCTCCCCGGCGCTGGAGGGTGTGAAGCCAGTGATGACGACAGACAATGCATAGGAAGCGGCGGGTTGCTTTTTCATTCCCCCCCCCCCCCCACCCATAATATCCGCGGATGGGGGAAGAGCGACTAAATAAAGAAACACAAAGAAAACAAAAACAAAAGCAAAAACAAAAACAAAAACGGGTTTCCAAGTAGCCCAGCAGGACCGACCGGGGTTTGGGGGCTGCTTTACAGAAGCGGGCCCGACCTGGGGGTCGCCGTCCGGGAGCGGCCGGTCCCACCTCTGCACGCACGCGGGCGCCCCTCGGCTCCGAAGTTGGGATGCGCCTCGTTTTCTCTTCCGTCCGGGTCGTTTCGCTTAAAACAGCGCGCGCCCCGGGAGGCGTGCGGGCTCCTTGCTAGAGGGTCGGGAGGGAGGACGCCGGGGACCGAGAGAGGGGGAGGGGACAAAGAGGGGGACGCGGGGCGCGGGGGGAGGGGGAGGGCGCGGGGCGGGCGCGGGGGCGGGGCCGCGCCGGAGCTCGCGGGGCCCGGGACCCGGTTTAGAACCTGCCTCCGGAGTGGCCAGATTGAACGCGAGGACCCGGCCCCAGCCAAACCCCCAGACCGTTACTCCGGCCTCCGCCTGGGGCGGGACGCGCGCGGCCCCGGCGCCTCCGAGGATGGAAAACCTGCGGAGCAAAGGGGACAAAACAGAAAATGCAGACGGGGGGTGGGGGCGGGGGCGGGGGGAGAAGGAAGCCGCGCGGGCTTTATATGGCTTTCTTTGCCTTAGAAAAAAAGGGAGAAAGGGAAAAGGAGGAGAGACCGAGGGGGAGAGCGAGGAGCGAGCCCACGTGCCCGGGAGGCGTTGTGTTAAAGCGCCACCTTCCGTCGACCCGGGCGCGGCGGGCTCCCCGGGCGGGCTCGGGCGCGCGCGGCTCCGGGAAGCAGCTGCACCCACCGGGGGCGCGCCGGGCCGCACCCGCCCGCACCCGCCCGCCCCGCCCGCCCCGCCGCGCGCGCCCGAGCCCGAGCCCGAGCCTGAGCCTGTGCACCCGGACAGCGAGCGCGCCAGGTCCGCGGCTCCGGGGGACCCCGGCACAAAGGGGGTGCGGGCCCCGGCCCGGACTGGCCCGGTTCGCCGCGGCTCGCGAGCATCCCGGGGAGAGGCGCATCTGTGCACGCACGCGGGTGTTTTTTTTTTTTTTTTTTTTTTTTTTTTAAATAACATATCTCCAGACGTGCCTCCCCCTTCTCCCCCACCCCCCATCTTTGCAAAGCAGCCCCGAGGGCGGGGGGGTAGGGGGCGTGGCCGAGGAGTTAATAAAGGGAGATGGGCGGAGCCGGCCCGCAGCCATTGGCTGGCCCGGGGAGTGATGTCACCCATATGACACCCTGATAACTAGTTGGGAGAGAGCCCTCAACTTTTTGCAGAAGGAGCGCGCGCGCCTGGGAGTGCTCGGGGTCCGGCGCTTGCGGCGGGAGCCACCAGCCGAGCAGAGAGGGAGAGAGAGAGAGAAAGAGAGAGAGACACACACAGAGGGGTCCCGGGCTGCTCCGACCGCCGCCGCCGCCGCCGCCGCCGCCGCCTCTCCGGTCGCGGCCGCAGCTTCCCGCGCGCGGGCGGCCGCCGCCGCCGCCGCCGCCGCCGCCGCCGCAGCCGCTGTGTGCAGCCTGGAAGGGGGGGCGGGGGGGAGGGGGGGAGCCGCGGACGCGGGGTACCGAGGACTTTGCAACTTGCCCGGGAAGGTGGAGGGGCGAGAGGGGGAGGGGGACCTCCGCACGAGACCGAGCGGCCCGGGTTGGAGCGCCCAGCCCCGCGGCGGATCATGGTGCAGCAGGCGGAGAGCTTGGAAGCGGAGAGCAACCTGCCCCGGGAGGCGCTGGACACGGAGGAGGGCGAATTCATGGCTTGCAGCCCGGTGGCCCTGGACGAGAGCGACCCGGACTGGTGCAAGACGGCGTCGGGCCACATCAAGCGGCCGATGAACGCGTTCATGGTGTGGTCCAAGATCGAGCGCAGGAAGATCATGGAGCAGTCCCCGGACATGCACAACGCCGAGATCTCCAAGAGGCTGGGCAAGCGGTGGAAAATGCTCAAGGACAGCGAGAAGATCCCGTTCATCCGGGAGGCGGAGCGGCTGCGGCTCAAGCACATGGCCGACTACCCCGACTACAAGTACCGGCCCCGGAAAAAGCCCAAGATGGACCCGTCGGCGAAGCCCAGCGCCGGCCAGAGCCCCGAGAAGAGCGCGGCGGGCGGCGGCGGCGGCGGCGGCGGCGGCGGCGGCGGCGGGGGCGGCGCGGGCGCGGGCGCGGGCGGCGGCGGCGGCGCGGGCGGCGCCAAGACCTCCAAGGGCTCCGGCAAGAAGTGCGGCAAGCCCAAGGCCCCCGCGGCCCCCGCGGCCCCCGCGGCCGGCGGCGCCAAGGCGGGCGCGGGCGCGGGCGCGGGCGCGGGCAAGGCGGCGCAGCCCGGGGAGCTGGGCGGCGCGGCCGACGAGTACGTGCTGGGCGCCCTGCGCGTGGGCGGCGCGGGCGGCGGGGGCGCGGGCAAGACGGTCAAGTGCGTGTTCCTGGACGAGGACGACGAGGACGACGAGGACGACGACGAGCTGCAGCTGCGCATCAAGCAGGAGGCGGACGAGGACGACGACGAGCCGCCGCACCAGCAGCTCCTGCAGCCGCCGGGCCAGCAGGCGCCGCCGCTGCTCAGACGCTACAACGTCGCCAAGGTGCCGGCCAGCCCCACGCTGAGCAGCGCCGCCGAGTCCCCCGAGGGCGCGAGCCTGTACGACGAGGTGCGGGCCGGCGCGGCGGGGGGCGCGGGCGCGGGCGCGGGGGGCGGCAGCCGCCTCTACTACAGCTTCAAGAACATCACCAAGCAGCACCCGCCGCCGCTCGCGCAGCCCGCGCTGTCGCCCGCGTCCTCGCGCTCCGTGTCCACCTCGTCGTCGTCGTCCTCGTCCGGCGGCGGCGGCGGCGGCCCGGGCAGCAGCGGAGGCGGCGGCGGCGGCGGCGGCGGCGGCAGCAGCAGCAGCAGCAGCAGCAGCAGCGGCGGCGAGGACGCCGACGACCTCATGTTCGACCTGAGCTTGAATTTCTCCCAGGGCGCGCACAGCGCGGGCGAGCAGCAGCTGGGGGGCGGCGCGGCGGCCGGGAACCTGTCCCTGTCTCTGGTGGATAAGGATTTGGATTCGTTCAGCGAGGGCAGCCTGGGCTCCCACTTCGAGTTCCCCGACTACTGCACGCCCGAGCTCAGCGAGATGATCGCGGGGGACTGGCTGGAGGCGAACTTCTCCGACCTGGTGTTCACGTATTGAGCGGGGCCGCCCCCGGCTTCTCGCTCCTTCTCTCCGCGGGGTGCAGAGCGGGGCTCCTCGGGAGGAAGTCGTGGTGGTGGCGATGATGATGATGATGATGATGATGATGATGATGGTGGTGTCGATGATGGTGTCGATGATGGTGGTGGTGGTGGTAGGGTGGAGGGGAGACCAGAAGATGCTGATCTTGATATGATGTCGTGACACAAAGAAATTGGAAAACGATGATGGAAATTTCGGTGGAGTTAAAAGTGAAATGAGTAGTTTTAAAACATTTTTCCTGTCCTTTTTTTTTTTTTTTTTTCTTTTTTTCTTTTTTTTTTGCTCCCCTCCCTTCCCTTATCGTGTCTCAAGGTAGTTGCATACCTAGTCTGGAGTTGTGATTCCCCATCCCCCCACCCCCCCACCCCTCCCCAAATGTGTTTTTGTAATTACTATTTCTTTTTCCTGAAATTCGTGATTGCAACAAAGGCGGAGGGGACAGGGCGGGGGAGGGGAGGGAGGACCCGCTCCGGAAGGCGCTGTTTGAAGCCTGTCGGTCTTTGAAGTCTGGAAGACGTCTGCAGAGGACCTTTTGGCAGCACAACCGTTACGCTAGGGAGTTGGTTGGAGATTCCTTTTTTTTTTTTTTTTTCCCTTAAGAGATCTTAAAGAACTGGTGATTTTTTTTAAAAAAACAAACAAACACAAAAACAAAAAAGGGACCATTGCAACTTTTTTTATTTTATTTTATTTTTTTGGAGGGAGAAAACTGATGTCTTCTATGCATCCGATTCTTAACAAAACTGCAGGGAGCTTGAAAAAATGCAGACTGTACAAACGCTCACAAAAAAAAAAAAAAAAAACTGTGAACTGACTTAAGATCAGAGTTTACTTTTCAGATCAAATTGTTTATGGTTTTACAAATGTGATTTCTACTTGCCAACTTTTTTTTTGTAACTTGTTCCCTTATACCTCCTTGATTGAATACCAGACAGCCTAGACCTCAGTACAAAAGGTATTGAAACATTTTTGATACATAACAGACCTCAGTCTTTTTTAAAAATTAATATATTTTCAGGCGTATTTTTGTACAGTGAAAAGGGAACATTCTTGCTGTGTTTTTTCAGTAAGACTTTCAGGCACTTCTTCCCTTTTGATTTCTTTTTTTCCTCTGTTTTTTTTAGCATGCAAGTATGTTGGTACGTGATGTCCTGGTTTAAAAAGGATTAAAATTTTTAAATAATCCTTGCATCTAAAGGCCTTGTGGTTTAAAAAAAAAAAAGCAAACTTTTTTTTGTACAGCTATAGTAGAGATTTGTTCAATATTTGTAGGTAAAGATTTATTGAAAATGGTGATATAGACCTCAGAGCTGTTATCTTAGTTTAAAGATTGTATATGTACTGTACTATACTAGGACTTTATGTATCTCATACGCTGTGATATGTGGATGGGGCCCCAGATGGAAGGTTTGAAACTGGATTCTCGATTTTTAGCAAAAAAAAAAAGAAAAAAAAAAAGAAAAAAAGGCACATAGTTTAAAAAGTTTCTCATTTTGTGCAATATAATCTAAATAAAGTACAGACCATCTGCATATTTTGTAGCAAATGGTGGCAAAGCAGACTCAATGCACTGTCGACATCATTGCCTGTTTTTTTTTTTTTTTTTTTTTTTTTGTGCTGGAAGTCTGTATCTTGACAATTTTAATAAATCAGCTGGAACTGATAGAAACTCGCATCGCCAATAGTCTCTATAGAAGTCAAACTGGAGGTCCTGGGGTCGCAGCGCAGTGGCGAGGCTGTTGTGTGCGCGGGCGGGAGGCGGGGGTCAGGCTGCGAAGCGTCGCAGAGGCAGGCCCGGGTCTTTCTCCTCCGCCTTCCGCGGCTACTTCTGGAAAAGGAGGGAGGAGGATCCTTTGCTTTCCGCCCTCCCTCCCCCCGTTTCCTCTCTCACCTCCTCCACCACTCCCCGTCCCTCCCCACCCTCCGGGCCGAGGGGTCGGGGTCCGGGGTCCGCGGGCGGTGCGCTCCGTGCGCCCGGCTGCGCCCCCGCTGCGCGTCGCGGTGACCGCCCTGGGCAGCCTGCGCTCGGGGCGCGCCGACCCCGCCGCTCGCCCTGGGGGGGGGGGGGGCGCCGGCTCCGGGGGCGCATCCTTCCCCGGACCCCGCTCCCCGCTTCTCCGCGCGCGCCGAGGTGGACGCGGGGGCCGCGCGGCGAGAGGGCCGGGGTCGGGGGCGACGGGAGGGGCAGGGCGCCGCGCCGGGGGGCGCCGGGGGGCGCCGGGGGGCGCGGGGAGGGGGGCCTCGTGCTCGCCGGCGCCCGGTTGGCCCGGAACTCGGCCCCGGGAAGGCGGTTCGGCCTCCGGCTCTGCGCCTTCCCCGCCGCCTCCCCGGGGCGCTCCCCGGCCTCGGGGTGGGGCCCCCCGATCTCCCCGGGCCCCCCCGCCCCGCGCGCCCGACCCCTCCTGCCCCGGGGCCGCGCCCGCCCTGCGGCCCCACCTCCGGGCTGCGGCTGCGGCTGCGGCTGCGGCGCCCCGGGGGCGGAGGGGGGGGGGGGCGGCTTTCGGCGGCTCCTTGACACTCCGAGCAGAGCCTCCACCGCCCCTCTTCTGACCTACTGACTTGATTTACCGAGGTCCGGCCTCCATGTTTCCCGAGATTTGGCGAGACCCGGTGCGGGCGGCCGCAGCCCTCCGGGAACGGCCAGGCCACGGGGCCCGCACCCTCCCTGCCTCCCCTCCCGCCTCCCGGGGCTCGCCCTCCCGGGCGCTGGAGCTGCGGCCTCCCCGGACCTCCCCCCGGACCTCTCCCCGGCCTCCCCTGCCCTCCCCCCGGCCTCCCCCGGCCTCCCCTGGCCTCCTTCCTACTTCCCCCGGCCTCCCCCTGCCTTCTCCTGCCTCCCCGGACCTCCCCCCGGACCTCTCTCCGGCCTCCCCTGCCCCCGTCTGCCTCCCCGGACCTCCCCCGGCCTCCTTCCTACCTCCCCAGGCCTCCCCCCGCCTCCCCCCGGCCTCCACCCCAGCCCCCAGCCCTGGGATGCGAAGCCAACCAGCTTTTGCTACAGAGGGACGGATTTCTGTGGCTTTTTCCTTTCGATGAACCATCTGATTTCAGTAGTACACTTGGGAAAAGAAAGGGCTGATGGTGTTAACAAGGTTCTCAGTTTGGAACTGGATTTCTGAAGTTGTTTACCTTCTTTTTTTGTTTTGTTTTTGTTTTTTTGTTTTTTGTTTTTTTTTCCTTTCAAAATGATAGACTAATGTAGTCATTGGTCGGACATTTATTTGAGCCACGAATAATTGAACCAGCGGTTTACAATTGACAGTTCTCTGTGCTGGTGGTTTTACGTGGCGGCCCTCTGCTGCAGTTCTGAAACTTGTTGAAAACACAAACCCATTTTTAAGACTGAGTCTATGTATTTTGAAAATCTGAAAACTTTGCATGTATTTTATGTTTTGATCATAGATGAATCTTGGGCTTTTTTTTTTTTGTGGTGGTGAGGTAGAAACTTTAGGTAAATTAGTAACATAATTGGCCTCGGAATGGAAACAAATAGTCTTGATTTAATGATAATAATAATGATGATGATGATGATTTTAAAAAGGCTCTGTAGCTAAGTTCTTGAGAGTAAAATACAGGAAAAATAGGTGGTCAGCGATCTAAATTAAAAATCTGTTAGAACTCAGGACAGCGCTTGGATGCGCTTTTAACCATATTTAAGGCTGTTTTGATGAATGCATTGTGAAAATCATTCTTAATGAATCCTTTATTGAATGTCTAAAACATAATATAATACACAGGTATTCTTGCCACTGGATAGTCTTCAATAAAAGTTTAATTGCATTTTTTTTTTTTTTGTCTCTTAAGTAAGTCTTATTTTTAACTAAACATGGACAGAATATCTTAAAATGGTAACATGGGGGTGGGGGGTGGGCGCTGAGAGCGCCACAGCCTAGCCAGTGGGTATCCTGCTGTTTATAACTAGTTCACAGACTTTGATGATGGCATTTTGGTAAGATTTCCAACTTTAAGACCTAAACCAGCATTCTCTTATTAATTCTTTAAACTGTGGAAATAATCTTCCAGTTCTTACACTCCGAGATGCATCCCTTTTATTAAGAAAAAATAAATAACGCTAATAAAAGGCAGTGTATTTAAACTGTGCTTTGCAAATATTACGTATGTTATGAATGACTACAGTCACAGGGCAAATTATTTGTAGAATGATTATCCTTTAGCTAGAAGAAAATCATTACAACCCTTTTGGGCAGAGATGTTTCTTTGTAATGTTAATCGAGGGGAAGTGATTTAAATATGCATGCATATAGCAGTCAGGAGGATTTAGTTGTTTTTATGTTATTTTATTTTTAATTTTTGAAAAAGAGAAAGGCTTGAAAGGCAAAACTTTTAACCTTTCTCTTCTCTGGGAGTTGAAACCATCCTCATTTGCTATCGGTTATCGGTCCAGTAAAACAAATGCACATTTCTTTTTCACTTCAGAACTTAAGTGACTTTTGCCTAAGGAATCTGAGAAATAAAGCAAATAAGTTGCTCTATTTTAAAGTAGTCATTCAATATAAATATATTATATCAATCTTAACTTTTTTATTCTCTGGATGATTAATAATATGTATATTCTTACTTTTTCTTCCAATGGGCATATGTATCCTTGTGGACACTTTGGAGAGAGGTTTTCTTGGACTCTCCCCATTTATAGAATCTTTATACTCTTTTACCGCGTGGTCCCCTGCTTTTAACAGATTTCTGAGGCAAATATATTTGTGCTTTTTTTTTTTTTTTTAAATGTAGGATGACCAGCAAAAAATAGTTTACTGAGTTGTCGATTTTATCAGTAGATAAGAAACCTTCTTTATTACAGTTTCAGGGAAGATTTTTTCAGGATATTTCTCAGTTATTCTAAGGGCCAAATTTTATAAAATTTCCATTAGGAATGTCAGTTTCAAATACCCTTTGTATAGCCTAGGCCTGTGAGGGTACCGAGTCTGAGCCTTATGTAACCCAACACAGGAGTTCATGAGTTCCCAAAGTAACTGTCTCCATGCAATGATTCTTGCACATGCTTCTCAGAGATTGGGCTTCTTTTAATTATTGCTTCTTTCTCACTGTTCATTTATTTCACTCTTTCTGCCATATCCCCTTTTATTTGATGATCCGGCAAATTCTGCTCTTTGATAAGAACTCAGTTGTTTTTCGCTTGGTTTGGGTTTTTTGGTCTGTCGGTTTTGGCTTTTGGTTTTTGCCCCCTTGTGCCGAGCCCATGTTGTTGTTTTTTTTTTTTTTTTCATTCACAATAAAGATTAAACAAAATTTTCTAAACTCCACTCTTTTTGCATTTTACTTTGCTGCTGGCTTTTCTTTTTTCTTGAATCTTAACATACCTTTTTTTTTTCCCCCATTGAAGCTTTATTTTTATTTTTCCATTGAGGCTTTTCTTTTCTTTTCTTTTCTTTTCTTTTCTTTTCTTTTCTTTTCTTTTCTTTTTTTTAACACTACCTATATCCATTAGCTGCCTAATTAGTTTTATCTATTCCATGTGGATGCAGTGAGTTTATAAGAGAATTTCACAAACAAGTAGTTTTTTAGTGAACTTAAACAGAATTTTAAAGGAGACCTATTTTTATACTCAATAAAAGCACAAAAGTGCAGAAAGTATAAAATGGCTTACAAAGGGAAACATAAGTTCATACTGTTCCATGTATAAAAGTAATAATTTTATTGGGTAGAGATACTCTTAAAAGATTCAATACCTCTGCCAGTGCACAGATAGGACTGTTCTAAATGACTTGGAAACTTCTGGTTGCCTGTGGTTGCAAACAGAGAATCTCTCCGTCGAGAAAACAAACCGCTGAAAGCAATAGGACGGAGTTGACCACGTGGTTTCACATGAGCAGTTGAGGAATTGAAACACCCTGGATGTGCGTACGTGGAGGCTTCCTTGTCATGGTTTGATCAAACTTCTTTTATGTAGTCACATAGACGTGGGTTTTCTGTGCTGTGAAAAATGACAAAGCAATATGACAAAAAGTCTGAAAATGCGTAGGAAATATTTACTCTAGGGTCCTTGAAGGGACGTTGATGTTTATGTTATTTTATTAGATGGATTACATTCCCTCTTTGAGAAAAGAAAGAGCGACTGGAAATAATAAGATGATACCATAGAAAGAATTTTGATCAAATAGATATTGACAAAGGGCCCTCTAACACATTTTTCTTCATCCAGCTTATGTTCAAGAACACAATGCCCCATCCCTTGAATCACATAGGGAGAAACGTTATATACCATTACCATTAATTTCCCATTTTGTCTACTTTTTACTCTTGTACATATGTTGTGGGTTTAAGAGTCTTTTGCATTTGTTTGTGACACCTTTTTTTGAATGGACTGTTTCAAAACTGGAGGCCTACTTTTCTGGTCTGGGGCTCCTAGTGGTCACGGCATCCTGCAATGCTTCATGGTGGCCACCAGGACAGGGCCACCTGATGAGTGAGAGCAGTTTTCAGCATGACACTGTTGCCAAGTCTGTATTTTCCAAGGCCACATGAAACTTAACTTTCATAGCCACTCCAGGTTTGGGAGCAGAAAAGCTGAAAACCCTTTTGTTTAGGAGTCTGAGTGGTTTGTTGGGGGGGAACCTTTTTTAGAGTTTGCATGCCAGCGCACGCCCTGATGCTGTGAAACAGAGAGAGGGTGAAGCTCCCCGAGGCGGTGCGCTGGAGGATGAAGTGTTTGGTAGCACTAGGGGGAAAAGAAAATGCATGGCAAAGTTTCGTCTTCTTGTAGACTATCTAGCATGCAGAGTTTAGTGTGTTAGAACAGTGTATGACATTGCTGTATCAAAGTTGTAAAATTAAGCATTATTTATTGAAAACTATGTATTTTTTTGTAAAAACCTGATCACATAGAGAATATCAGTGGCTTGTGCTCGTGCTCCAATGGAACCAGCTTCGTGACCCACCCTCCTTGGTATGCAGTGTTATTGCTCAGGGTTGAAAATAGTATACCCCAATGTCTCTTTGCAAGAGTTTTTCACAGAGGAATACATTTGTTCAAAAGACTCTAATAAAATTGTGTGATCGATCTGCACTTGTGGTTTTTATGTGACTCTTTTACGGTTTTGCATTTGATAACTACCGTATGATTCCTGATCGTCCCAGACAGGCTTGCAGAGTCCTGGATGTCAGCCTGGACAGGAGTAGACCCCACAGGAATGCTCTGGGCAGGTTTGAGAGCTGCTGATAATGGGAATGAGCATGATAATAAGGTCTCGAGATTTTTAACTGGCCAATCGAGTGGGTAAAAGCATAAGCAAAGTATAACAAGGCAGATGAACATGCTCGGTCAGAAATGCTTGAGGTAGAAAATGAAGGGAACTTATTCAGGGCCAGTTGATGCTGTTAAATTCAGTGCCAGCAAACTCCCATTTCTCTGTGTCCTTTTGTTTTTGTTTTGTTTTGTTTTTGTTTTTGTTTTTTCCTATCAACAATTTACAGTGTAAATGTATTTTGACATAGAAATCATTCTGTATTGAGATTCTGGATATAAAATGCTTTTATGGATGCCTGTAAGTGATCCTTGGAATTATTATCAGATTTTTTTAAAGATGTGTTTACATGGTGAGTGTTTGTTGTATATTAAATTTGGTTTTGTAGAAACATTTGTGTTGTATTGTAACAAATCTCCAAGTGCACAATTAACACAACCACTCTTAGGTTTTTAGATAGACTGATTTTCTCTTACAGACCATAGAACGAGTACCAAAGCTATCTATGGCAGCACTGTCGAATCATTATGCAATCAATGTTTTAACTTTATTCCTGAATATTTTAGGGATGCCTTTCATCTTGGTAGGGTTTTATTTTTTAAGTTTGAAGGACACAAAGAATACATCCTATATAAGTTTTATCTAGTAAAAAATTCCTTGCAATTAGCAGTAAAGGATCCTGGACATGTTTCCAGATTCCTCATCGGGACTCCTTATACTATTTATTGATTACACTCCTTTCCTTTCAATGCGGTGGGTTTTTTAAAAGTAGAAATTATTCTTTAATTCAATAGTTAAGTTTATGGAAGGGACAACTTCAGCTAAAGTGTCCCCGGCAGGACATATAACACAGGAAAAGTTTGATTTTACTTTTCTCCCAGTAAACCTGGGAGTGAAAGGAGGTGATGTACACTTACTCCAGGGACTGCTTATCTATAAGGCACCACAAGAATTGTATGCCTGGACCGAATGTCTTGACCCAAATGTGCATGATAATCTTGTCACAAGGTACATCGGTTCTACTTGAAAGTAAATATCGTTAGGACATCTATAGCTTGGCGAATGCAAAATCATGAATTCCCGATTTGGGCATTGGCGGAAGTACATGGGACTTCATTAAAATGGGGTGCATTTTGATGTTTTGAGCATGATGAAGGTGGAGAGAGGCCCCAGCAGAAGACTCGCTCCCTCTTTATATTGTATCATCACTTAAGACTGAATTACAGAGATATAAATGTTGTCATCTTGATCAAAATGAAAACTGGACCTAACTGCAATAGATAGCATGTATGTAGATCTAGAAAAATTCAGAGAAATGGGAGTCACCCTTCAGATTTGACTTTCCATGAAATACTCACCAATGCACATCTAGCTTGAGCTTCTGTATTACAGGTGCCCATCCCATCGTTTGCTGACCTTCCTGTCTCACAGTCCCCTTTCCAGCTGGACAAACTGACCCCCTTCCCCGCTGCCACCCTTTGCCCCGACCGGGGCCAATGGCTGGGTGGTGACCACACCAACCAAAAGGTAGCATGTGGACGATAGGCTTGCTCATAACCTGAAACTCATTTGTCTCTCAAGAGTGAAACTGAACTAATAATCAGACTCCTTCCCCGGTTTGGGTTGAAAATGCAGATTGACCTAGTTCTCTGCACGATATGATTTGAGAGGTCATGAGGGGACCTTCGGACAGGAGTAGCCATTCCCATCTGAAATGAGGTCAAAGCCAAAAGGAAAACTGGAAGACAGAAATGGGAGAGAGAGAAATCATGAGGGAGAATCATGTGTCTCCTGGAGGAAGTGCTCCTGTGTGTCTAGGGAGGGGACCAGGTTCCTGGTGGCTTATTGGTCCCAGTTCAGGGCTTTATATGATAAATCATGGCTGCTGATGACCAACCCAAGAGTTATTTGGCCATTTCTATTTACTAATACAAAATTATTTCCGTTTGAGTGCCAATACGACCAACCAAAACACGACCTTCCTTGCAGGGAGAGGTGACCTGTGACACGGTTCTGATCAAGGTGATGCTAGTGAGAATTGTTCAGTGAGACCTCCAGGAAAACACCACTGCAGGAAGGCCTACATAGTGGGCACGTACCATTCTGCTATTGCTTCTTCCAGCAGGGTATATTCGCGTCAGCTGGAGCTGCAAGAAGTGTGAGCATGAGCAGAAGGGGGGAGGGATCCCCGAATCCTTAACCAGCCGCCAAACCATCGCCAACTACTGCCTGTGTGTAAGTCACAGTTACTCAGATTTTCTCGTAAATGTGGCCAAACCCAAACCATAATACACTCCTATTTCCTTGGGATTATTTGCACTGATCTGTGTTTCTTTTAACCCAATGAGCAAAACTAAAAACAGTTTGAATAGCCAAAGAGTTGGGATGATGTGCTCAATGTTGAGAAGTAGCTAGAGTTTAGGAAAACTAAAGTTGAAAGAAAGTTTAAGAAAAAAAGAGTAAAGAGAAAGAAATAGCAAGAGTTTTCAGAGTCACAGCAGGGTATCAGATTTAACCACGGAAGTTTTTGGATGATTGTTAGGAAATATTTATATTTATATCAAGGACTCGAGAGTGGCTTTACATCTGTGGAGCTTCTCAACTCTTCAGGATGATACCATGTCTACCTCATTTGTCTTCATATCTCGAGTGTGTCGTGACTCCTTTGCCAAGAAGTAGCTCCCCTGGGAGCGTTGTCCCTCCACATGCGACCTTTCTCACCGCCAGATTGGGTCAGACATCCCTTCTGACAGTATATGGCATCTCAGAAGGAAGAGGTTCTCAAATACCATGGATTCTTATTTGTGCCTCATGGTCAGAATGCTGACTTTCTAGCTCATAGAATGTCACAAGCAACAAATGTATTGCAGCAACATATTACAGGAATCAATGTTTGTAATGCTGATGCGAGGCCATCCAGAAAAGCTTCGGTCATGTTTATTTTGGACATTTTAGCAAGGCAAGGAGGTAAGAAGTTTTCAATATTTCTACTCCATGTAATTATAAATGAAACCAAAAAGTTCCAGAAGAGTCACTTTTGCCTAAACTCCTTCACTTCTAGTGCTTTACAAAAAAAAAAAAAAAGTATTTTTGTTCCAAGAGCTACTGGGAGATAGTACAAGTGAAACTTCCTGTTTAGGGAGGCCCACAAGCCAAAGAGGCAAAATAGAACATTGCAGCTAGGTGGACGGGAGGGCCCTTGGCACGAGAGCCACCAGCACACGGGACTCAGATCCCTCGACTCAGGCCCCGTCTGGGTAACAAGGAGCTGAATAGAGGCAGGTGAGATCAGTTACAGAAGCTTTTTGAGAACAGAGACAAGAGTCATGCAGGAGCTGGAGGGCTTGGGCGGCAGAGAGAGAGAGAGCAAGTGCAGCCAGAAGCAAATGGGAGAGACATGGGGGTGAAGCCTGCCGGCCCGACGAGCTGGCCAGTCACTGCGACAAAGCAGGGGGCCACCTGGCATGCCCTGGCCAGCGACCTCGAGCTGTGTGGGAGCAGCTAGCCAAGCACAGGTGTCCTGGGAACCAGGAGCGGGAGGACCGATACAGAATTGGGATGTGGAGACAGAAGTTTGTCCTGCTCAGATTAAGGTAAAGAAAAGACAGGAAAAAAAGAGCGGTAAAATCTGTAAATCTGAGTTTTCACTTCATCGATGTGACATTAATGGGAACAGAGGAGGAGGGCAAGGGGCTGCTTGAGCGAGATCATAAGAACTCTTTTTATGACCTTTGATAGTTTAGTCATCAGAAAAAGCATCTGTGGAGAAATGTCCTTGGAGCAGAGTCAGCTGGGGTGACCCCATTTACACCTGTGGGCTGGCCCTGGAGCTCGGACCCCTCCTGCCCTGCACTGGGTCCATCTGGATGGTGGGTTCCACGCTACCCCTTCTCTGAGCAGGGCCAAAGAGAAGGGGTCGGCTCCCCATCTCTGAGCAGGGCTGAGGGGATGGGGTCGGCTCCCCCTCTCTAAGTGAGGCCGAGCCAAGGGGTCAGCATGACTGGGGAGCCTAGGCTCAGCAGCATGAGTGACCTGGCTTCCATGCCTGAGTCTCCTCCTTTCTGCCAAGTGTCCCTCGAGAAGTAGTTCAATCGCACTGTGCTCCCGCGTCCTCTGGGTGTTACATGACAGCCTAAGTGTACGTTGGTGTGGGGAGTACATGAGATCCTGGGGTCACAAAAAGAACCCAGTAAATAAAAAATATTGCCTGAGGGCTGCCATCCTCAGCAAAAAAGCGGGGACCTTCTGCTTCGTTGGGCCCCAGGTCCCCAGAACCTGCCAGAGAAGCCTGGTGGCAGCTTCCTAGAAAGCTCACTGAACGACTGACCAGACGTGAAATGTGAGTTGGAAAGCTCTTGTGTGGGGTCCCGGAGGAGCCTCTAGAGGGGACGTCGAGGGCCAAGCCTTGTGAGTGAAGAAGGCTCCCCCACCCATCGGTGAAGACGCGGGGTTTCAGAGCAGAAGCTTGTTTAGTTCTTGCAAAGAAACGATGGGCAGAGAAGAGATTGGCACCCATGCCTTTCTCCCCAGGATCCTCGTCTCCCTAGGACAAGACGAGGTGTAGCCCTTTATTGATGTGCCGGGAGATGCCTTCGGGAGCAGACGTGTCGACCATACTGTCCTGCTCTGACCCACTTGGCGGACGTCACTCACGCGGATGATAGAAGGGACCTCTTAAGGATGTAGTGGGAAACAACTTACATAGTGGGACGAGCTCTCGCAATTACTACTGTCCTTCGTAATGACCCCAACTAGCAAGACCACATGGGGAACGGCGCATCCTCGGCTTGCTCTGGATGTAGGGCAGGCCGCAGCTCTGCATCCCTCAAGGGAACACACGGGAAGGCAAAGATTTTTTGGAGACATTGTGATTTTTAAAGATAAATCAGCAGACTCCAAACTGTGGTATGCCAGCAAGTGTTAGTTAGCAATCACTTGTGCGAGCTCTCATGGCTGACTGCACGACCCAGTCCACACGGAGAAATTGTGCACTAGTGCAACAGTCTCCAGGAGAGAGGCCGCTCAGCAGGCCTGGAATCGTGCAGGATCCTCTGAGCGATGGGGGAACAGGGAAGTAATAGGGCTTTATTCCTATTTATTTTCTAGCTTACAAAAATTAAGGTTTTTTTCCCCTACT
This sequence comes from Canis lupus familiaris, assembly GCF_011100685.1. Lineage (NCBI taxonomy): Eukaryota > Metazoa > Chordata > Mammalia > Carnivora > Canidae > Canis > Canis lupus. The sequence goes on from NC_049238.1 coordinate 3,594,924, forward strand.
AACATTTAATAATTGGATTAACCGTAGCACATGCATATAATTTTGAAAATCATATCCATCTTGGAGATGGCTGCTCAAAAAGGGTAGCAGCTAGAATTGCATGATGGGACAAGTCAGAGGCCTCTGTTCTGGAAAAGAGAAGAGGTGGCGTGTTAGCATGCAGGGCTGGAGACGAGAATTGAGAGTGACTTCTGATGCCGCTGGGTCTTCAGTCCAGCTGCTCGCAGGGGGTACCTGCCTACCTGTCAGCCTCTCTGGTTCTGTTTTTTCACACATAAAGTGGTGGCCGAACTACATCGTACCTGAGGTTTCTTTCAGGTCTAACAAATAATACAGTTAGTTTCTACTTATCGACGCTCACCTGCTTGGAGGCATCGCTACAAACTCATGCTTGCAGAGCTGGCAGGTGGTGGCGTGAGGGGCTAGGGCCAGACGGCCCAATGCTCTGCCATAGGTGAGGGCTGGGAAAGGCCTGTGCAAACCCTCCTTGTCCACGTTGAGAACGTTTCAAACACCCAGGGGGCCAAACTAACTAGCCGTTGGCCCCCGCATCTTGTTTTATTGTTTGGGGGATAGTCTGAAGACCTGGTTACTCCGTTCCAAGAGAGAACTTCTGTGTTTGAACTTTATCATTACTTTTACAATTTTTACAAGAATTTAGAATTATTTTCCAGTCCAGCAAATACTTAAAATCAGGTTCGATGTAATTCTTCAGAAAAGAAAAGAAAAGAAAACTTACATTGCTATCTCAATTGACACAGTTCTTTAACTGAGAGGATATACACGGAATATTAATGCAGATGACACAACGTTGCATGAAGGGCACATCTGGTTTCTGAACGTAGCAAACAAACCTCAAAATCACATCCTCAAAAATACAGACCCCTGGGCCCACTTCCCGAAGTACTGATTCAGTGTGTTTGGAATGAGAACGAGAATCTCTACTTTAACCGCTGTAGCCAGATGATTCTGAGGCTCTTGGGCCGCAGACCAGCTTCTGAGACCCATGGCCCTGAAATCAGTGAGAGGAACGCAAGAAATGAAAATTGTTTTGTCCAGAAATAGCATCTCGGGTCAAGCAATGAGATTTCTATTCATAAACACCCCTTTCTCATACCACCTTTCTTGCACAGCCGTGCTTCCTTCTGTGAAGTTCCGTTGCGTGTTGAGCATTGGGCTTACACAGATGCATGGTTGTGCTTTCCCTTTAGGGCCTTCGTGGGTCCCGACTGGAGGAGACAAGGAAGCTGAGGGGTGAGACCTGCCTGGGAACTGTCTGGAACAAGAGCAGAGGTGGGCTTTCTGGGCAGGGTGTACGCAGGGAGCTGGAAAGCGTGCCCATGGCCCCGGAACTGAAAGCCAAGCCCTGTCTCTGGAGATACCATGTGCAGGAGTAGTGGGGAGTAGCCCTGGGGAGTGGGAAATACATGCTGGTTAAATCTTTGCTTTTGTTCTGGGATGGGGCACTTGGGTTTGGGGTTGATTTCCCGATTTTTAAACCTCTTTATGCCTCCTCACTCGTTCTGTGCTTCTTGCCCACTTTGGAGACCTGAGATGCATATTTCAAACATGTGGCCTGAGAGTTGGTATACACCCCACCGTACAAAATCGACACCTGGATTTTTCCATTGCTTCCTCATTGAGTGACATTGCCATGGGAGGAGTGGGAGGAGGGTTGGTGGAATTGGGAAAATAAAAGAGGGAAAACCTAGAGCCCTGTAAATATGCAGCCTTGTGAATATTTACCAAAGTCCCGATGCTGACCTCACCTCTCGTGGATCTTCTCGTCTGAAAAGTAGGGCAGGAGCACTGACATGAGCATCATAAGGCATGGCAATAAAAGTGATGACAGTTTTTAAACAATGGCCAAAAAATAATATCACTCAAACTTTGTGTGTTCGGATTTCTATCTGCCTGGAAAATAAAGATCATGGTCTTTGCTTCCTAAGGGTGTTTTATTGTTTAATTGACTTTGCAAAGCTCTCTGAGACGTACTGGCTTAAATGACTTGGCATCCAAACTAACCTCTGATGGTAGGAAGCTCAGGAACTGGGCACTAGGTCAGAGAGAAGAAAAGGAGAAATCTGGTCTGGGGCAGACCAGATTTGTTATATGCCTTAACATATGAAATTAAACAGAAGATGAAGATGTTTTGCAAGACATAATAAAGAATCAAATGGGGACATTTCCTGCATAATTTCAGGAAACAGATAAAGAAAAAGAAAAACTAGCCCCTATGTGACGGAGGGGAATTGTACCTCCTGAACACAACAAATGGTTGATGGAAGAAGTCTCAGAAGCAGGATATCTGTGCAGGACGTACAGGGGCTAGGAAGGACAAGAGGCGATGGTTGTGTACATCAGAGGGATTTATCACACCAGGGAAATAGAATTTGACAGTGTTAAGTGGTGTTGACATAGTCCAGAGAGAGAGAGAGAGAGGAATGGAAAGCACAATGCAGGTACAATGGGAGGCTGTTCCCCCTTGATGAGACCAGACCTGAGCAAGGGCTCATGGGGGCTTAAGGAGAAAGAAAGGGCAGGTCACTCATGCTAGGGTTGGAGGGTGGTGGGAAATCATGTAGAGCAGAAAGCACGTGAGAAATTGGCCAGGCACAGGAAGACAGTTAGCCCTTGCCTCACACAAACCCACCAGTGGCAAGACCCTTCCAGTGTTGGCCGCCCACTTGGTAAAACTGGTTCCTGCATGGAGCCTATGCTGGCAGGTGTTGCACAGTTGAGAGAAAGCGATCTGGGAGGATGACAAACCAGACTCCTGGAAAAATTACATGAAGGTCATGGAAGCACCTTAGCATGAGTAGGGGCCCCCATTACCCCAGTCCAATATCACCTAGGACATTACTCTTTCAAGGCAGCTCGATTAAAGTATATGAGCCAGGATTCTCCAGGGAAGTGGAACCATGGGTTGTATACATACAAAGAAAAAGATTTATTATAAGGAATTGCTTCAGGTGATTATGATGGTTTAGAAAGTCCAAACCAAACCAACCAACCAACTAACCAACCAACCAACCACACAAACAAACAAACAAACAAACAAAAAAAACCTAACAGGGTAGACCAGCTGGCCGGAGACTCAGGAGGAGCTTTAGTTCCACTCTGAAGGTTCAGGAAGGCTGATGTAGCAGGAAGTGTGAAGACAGCATGATAATGAATGCCCCCCTTACTCAAAAGACGTCAGTCTTTTTGTTTAGTTAATGTCTTCACCTGACTAGACTAGGCCCACATACAACTGTGGTGAGTAATCTCCTTTATTCGAAGTCCATCAACGTAAATATTAGTCTCATCCAAAAAACAAGCTCTCAGAAGTATGCAAGATTATGTTTGACCAAACATCAGGGGATCTTGGCCCCGCCCAGCTGACACATCAGGGAAGGTAAGAGCAGAGGCTCCCTATTTGGATAAGAATAAGAAGGTGAAGGGTCGTTGCCTTTTCCGAGTGTGGTAGTCAGCCTCTCCCAGGTAGTCAGTGCTATGGAAATACCCCCAGGTATTTTTTGGACAGGCTGTAACAACCTGAGCAACGCTATGGATGATTAGTTAAGCCTTTCATAAAGCATAGACCGCCCAACCTGACGTTCAAGGACTCTGTTACCTGGTCACAAACCAGATGGGTACAGCCATCCCATGAAGCAGGTGGCCCTCACTGTTCCCATCCTTCAGATGATGACTCAGTCATTTGCTGCTGCTCTCACCGCCAGTAAATGACAAAGCTGGGTGGGGTTGGACCCATACAGTCTGGTTTCTACTGAAGGGGTATCTGTCTCCGTCTCAACCTTCCCATCAATTTGGACAAGAAGTCACCCTTCACATTGATAATGCGGAGAGTTGGATTATCCAAGATTCCGAGGTCTGTCTTTTGCATGAAGCTCTCCATGATGGGCTTCGTTACGTTCTCAACATCCCCTCCCCCTCCGCCAGGTAATTCTGACCGCTGGACCCTCACCCCTTCCCTCCACACATCGTAGGGCTGGGATTTGGCTCTTAGCAGTATTATCAACATAACACCATCTGCTTGCTATAGCACTGGTCATACATGGGCAGAAGGTCCTACTCAGCCCAAAGAAAGAGGCTTGCTGGCCCCTTCTGGATGGTAATGTAAAGAGTTTTGGAGGTTAGAGTGGCTGTACCCATCTGGCCGTCAGAGGGAAAGCCAGACTGAAGCTAAACATGATGTCATAAGAGGCGAAGCAGAAAATCTCAAGTATATGTTGATGTTCTTAGGACTCAAGGACAAACGGACCTGAAGGCCTGTTGACATCTGGAAGTCTAGCTCGAGGTTCAGCCAACTGAAGCTGGGTTTGCATTCCATTAGAACATTCCAGGAGGTTCTCTTGTGATCTCCCTTTTCTCTTAGAGCACTGCGAACTATGCAACTCATTGCAAACTTGACATAGTCATATGTCTGGCACTTACCATTCCTGGTAAGATATTAGATGTTTCCTTTCAGATTCATGCCTCATTTCTTCATCCAGATTATAAGCTAGGGTTTCTGATATCTTCCAGGAATCTATACAAGTAGTGCTTTCCTAAGGGTTCTAAGAATGCTTTTGGGGATCACATAACATAATCACACTGTCTTTACTGAAACGTATCTGGGGTAGCAATGAAAGAGGAACAGGATAGCAAGGGCCTTGATATGCAGTTTTGGAATTTAGATAATCCCAGGTGTCCTAATATCCTCGTTTGTCTGCAACTGAGGAGTTTCCTGGGACATAGGACTGATGAGTTTAAACCCCAGAAAGCCCCAGGCAAGCCAGAATAATCTGATCCCCATTGGCAGTACAGAACCTTATTCATTCAATCCAACCACAAGGATTTGGGGGTGACTGGGGGGTAAGATAAATACGTCAACCGTTGTTCTAGCAGAATCTTAGAAATGCAGTCTCCAACCATCCAGAACTGTCTTGGGTCAGGTTTGCCACCACCCATAATAGCTACAATATATTAACTATCTTTTATGTGCCAAATTTTATATATATATATATATATATATATATACTATCCCTCTCCCCTTTTAAAAAAGTCTCCCCACCTTTGCAAAACTGGTATTACTTAATTTTATAGAAGAAGCTTCATCACCTGCCTTGCCCAAGGCAGCTCAGATAATCAGGTGGCAGCTCCAGGACCCAAGGCCATAACCTCTCCGTGGAGAGTGTGTACCTGTCTCCTGTGCCCTTATCAATAACCTAGCTGCTGTAAGTAGGTTACTTTCTTCTTTAAAACTTTCTGTGGCTATTGTACTTTTCTGCCCTTGTGACTTAAGGTATTGGCAAGCATTTGTAGACTATGTGGATGAGTTGAGAAATGCTGGATCCCCTGCCCCCTTATTTACAGGGAAGTAAATCCCCAGGATAAAGAGGGTTTGGAGTTTATTTGGTGTCAGAGAGGAGCTGCTATTGAGTGGCCTGTCAGACTGCTAAGTCATGTATGCTTTTGGGGGTGTGATTATTAATTACGCTGACAACTGTCAACCATGGCACTTTATTTTATAGGAGAGGTCAGTTGAGCACCTTCAGGCAATATTGTGGACCCTGGGATGGTTAATTTTATGTCCACTTGACTTCATAAACAGATGCCCAGATGGCCAGTAAAAGTTTTCTTGGTGTGTGTGGAGGGATGTTTCTGGAAGAGATTAGCATTTGAATCAGTAGACCTAGTAGAGAAGATCACCAGCACCAAGGTTTTGAGGGTCCCTCTAGAATAAAGGGGTGGGAAAAAGATGGTTTCCTCTCTGCCTGACCCCTTGAGCCAGGATATCCATCGTCTCTTGCCCTAGGCCATTGGAGCTCCTGGTTCTTGGGTCTTTGAATGGGGTGGGGGTTGGGAGCTGACACCAGTGACTTCCAGGTTCTCAAGTCTTCTGCTTTGGAATGAATGAAGCCATCAGCTTTCCTGGTGCTCCAGCTTGTAGATGGCAGATCATGACATTCTGAGCCGCCATAACTACCTAAGCCAATTCCCCTATTAAATCTCCTTCTATGCATCTCTATAGATCCTGTTAGCTTTGCTTCTCTGGACAGCCCTGACTAATGAAGACCCCCATTCCTATTTCTAAACCTTCAATATCCTGAATGACTTTTCTCTTACTTCCAAATAATTCAATTCTTGAAAATGCCAAACTATGTAAAATACATTACTTGGAAGAGAATCAGCAAATCATATTAATTATTAAGAAAAAATTTGATTTTTTTTTTAGTAGTTTAATCTTGATTTTTTTTTTTTTTCCTGAGAAATAAGACTTCAAACAGGCTGAGAAAAGAAAACAATTATGGCTCTATTTCAGTGATGGATGGAGGTTCTATTAGCTTTGGGGTTTTTTCTTTTTCTTTTTTTGTTGGTTATTTTTCTTTGGGTTTGTAAAGGCCTCTAATAATCTTCAGGATGAAAGATACCATGTAATGAGTCTTATTATTATAATATCTAATACGTTTTTGTAGTTAATATTTTAAAAACAAAACATGTAAAAATCATTTATTTCATTTGCTAGATGGAGAAATATTCACATATTAACATAGCCATAAATTTACCATGCCATAGATAGAAAATTAGTATTGAATACGTAATGTAGGTAAATAATGTAGGTAAGAAAATATGAGGGTCTACAACAGAAAAATAAAAATGTTCATGGTTGCCCGCATAATTCCATCAGAACTTCCCTAATTATTCCACAAGAAGTCATAAGAAATAGCAGATACTAAGCATTGAGTAATGGCCTGACGCCAAATGTGATTCTTACTACTTTTGAAATAGTTGGTTTTCCCATTAGCAAGATTCAAAAAATGCTAATAAAATATTTACTAGCTATTACTTTTCTTGACCTATTAGTGGAGTTCACTAATGGACTCAGGCTTCCTAAACGGATATATATGTGTGTGTGTGTGTATATATATATATATATTTCTTTAGCATCTAAACCAGTAGCCCTCCTGTACGATGTCTCTGTAATATTTTCTGAGCTATAAGCTCATGTGCTTTTCAAGGTCACATTTGGTACTAAACCATATGCACTGTCATGTGCCAAACATCCCGGGCAGCCGGGGCTCTTAGGTGCAAGCAGTAAGAATCAGCCCTGGTTAACAAATAGAAAAGGAGGGATTGAAAATAGAATCTTCTGGAAGGCTGCAGAACCCGGCCTGGAAATAGAAACAAGGAAGGCTAAGTGCCAGTCAGTACCTTGCCCCAAAGCCACTCCACAGAAGCCACTGCGTGGGGCCTTCGGGGCTGCTTCAGGGAAACATGAGTTTTCACAGCCCCATCGTCTCTGTCAGCACTCCGTCAGGGACACTAATACACTGTCCCCACGACTGTGACTCCCCCAGAAATGCTATGTCGCTGCCACCATGGGGATTTCTCCACATTTCTGATTCCAAGTTCAGAAGAGGTGCATCAAGGTGGCTGGGAGCATGTGTCCTGGTCTTTTTTAGCTTCGGCAATGAGAGGCAGTGACACGTATCCAGTGGGGAACTTGGTAAGAAGGGAAGAGGATCCTGATGCAGGAAGAAATAGAAAGGACCGTTAGAGAAATGTCACATCCATACGTTTGTGTGTGTGTACCCACAGGCTGTCACTTGCCAGGCTATTGTGCCAGTTTTATTCTGATTCTGTAAAAAGAGCTTGGGAGCTCTTCTTTCTGTGGCATCTAGAAAGGTTTGAACTAGCACCAGAAACCTCCCATGAAACCCTTGCATTACTTGAGGTGGCTCGAAAGGAGGGAAATAGAATTAAAATACATTTGGTATCTTTGGTGTGCATATGTTATAGAGATTTTGAAATACAGGAACTCATAAAATAGAAAACAGAAGACTCTCAGTATCAGCCCCTGCTAAATTCGGGTAGAGTCCCATGTTCCATATGCACGCAAATGCACCCCCACGCACGTGGACGTTGTATTTTACAAAACTCACAGCATGCTAAATACCAGCTGGTATCTATTGCTTCTTCTCACCTAATATTGTAGTGAAGGCTTTTGGTGATATTAGTTTTTTCAAGAATGATTTCAAAAGATTAACATAATATGTTTATACTATGATTTCATTAACCTTTTCCCTGTTGCTAGACATGTTCACTTAGATTTTACTGAGAAGTATTTTTTTGTTTATTTATTTATTTTAAAAAGATGTATTTATTTGAGAGAGAGGGAGAGAGAGAGAGAACACATGCATGAGAGAGAGCATGCACGGTGTGGGTAGGGGTGAAGGGAGAGGGAGAGAGAATCTCAAGCAGACGCCAGGTTGAGCATGGAGCCCATGCAGGGCTCGATCCCAGGACCCTGAGATCATGACCTGAGCCAAAACCACGAATCAGGTGCTTAACCAACTGTGCCACCCAGGCGCCCCCAGAGAGGTCTCTTAAAATGTTTCTCCTCTGTGAGATTCTCTCAGAATGGTTTGATGATGTTCATCCTGGGGAGTCTGCATCCGCCGGCCCTGGGAGGCACCTGTGCTCCCTGTCACCGGCAGTGGGGCTCGCTCCAGGTCGCTCCTACACTTCGTACTTGCCCCGTGTGCATTCTGTTTCATGTATAACTGATCAAATCATCAATTTAGTTCTTAACCACATCAGGAGGAAAAGAGTGATAAAAAAGGATAAATTTTAAAAAGTGCAGTTTATATGAGGCTCCAAAAATAATCTGTGGGTTACCTCTAGGTGAGAAAGTTTGAGGTGGGGCACACAAGTGTAACTCGAGTGAGCACCAGGGAGGTTCACTGCGTCTAGAACCCGGTTAGCACTCCTCCGGGGTGGGATCAGACCCAAGTGTGCCAGAGTTTTATATCTCAGTTCTTTTTTTTTAAGATTTAATTTATTTATTCATGAGAATACACAGAGAGGAGAGAGGCAGAGACACAGGGAGAGGGAGAAGCAGGCTCCATGCAGGGAGCCCGACATGGGACTCGATCCCGGGTCTCCAGGATCAGGCCCTGGGCCGTAGGTGGTGCTAAATCGCTGAGCCACCAGGGCTGCCCCTATATCTCAGTTCTGCCCCCTGACAACCCCCTGATAAGACCCTGTGTGTCTCTGGGTTGTTGACATCTTCTCTGTAGAAAAGCAGGCGCTGAAAAAGGCCCTGTTTGTGACCCTACGAGAACAGCCTGCCCGGGGTGAGGGCCGCATGCACCCATCCTGGGGTGCTGGCCCCGATCGCCAGCCCCGGGGTACAGTCCCTCAGGCTGTGCTGTCAGGGTACAACCCCTGGGGACCGCCGGTCCATGAAGAGTCAGGAACCACAAAGGTGACCTCTGCAGACACGGGAAATAATTGGCTGCATGTCCATTAGTCAAAAACACGTGTTTTTCAACATCTCGAGGGACTGAAGTGCCTCTAAACCACTAAACAGACTCAGACTAAAAGGTGGGTTTCTTCTGATAACTGCACCCACTCACGCTCCTCTTCCCGGAAAGTTCTTTCTCTACCCAGCGCTGCGGGAGCGCAGCCGGGACGGGACGGAGGGAGGGCCCGGGGCCCTGGCCCCTGCTTGCCGCCGCCTCGCAGGGCCGACGCCCGGTGCTGTCCCTCGTCCTCCGACTCCCAGACGACTTCCTTGGGCCTGGCTAGTGTTCACCGGCATCTGGGGAAGGGTGTCTGAATCTGATCGCGTCCCCCCGCTGACACAGTGTTCCCCGGGGCCGCCAGGCAGCCAGGCCCGAACCAGGTTCTGGAAAACAGCAGTTTCCCATGGACCCAGCAGACTGGAAACTCAGGGCAACAAACCAATGTCTATGAACCAGGAGGGACGTTTAAGTTGGGGGCATGGAGGGTCGGGTCAGAGGGAGGAGCAGGTCTGAGGAGGATGGAGGATGCGGGCCACCCAGGCTGGGGAGGCACTGGGGCGGGGAGTCCATGAGGGGGAGCGAGGACAACCCCGAAGGGTTCCCTTGATGGCACCCTAGAGGTGCATCGGTGGTGTTTGCAGCTGAAGCTGAGATGCTAATAGGAGTTTATCCTCAGGCCTCCGTCCGCTTCAATCCCTGAAGCATGGACTCACCTTCACTACACGTCAGACGCGACCCTGGGCATCGGGGGACACACAGGAGGAGCCCCCCGCCCCGCGCACAGAGCCTGCGGGCTGGCTGGAGAGGGGCACGCGGAGCTCGGTGGGCACGGGTCACGGGAACCGGGAAGCTTTAGGGGTTGGAGAACCCTCTCCATCCCAAATGGCTCCCCTTCTTTCTAAACTCCTTAAGGCAAGCACGGTAATCTTAAATTTCTGGAAGATTCACTGACATGAATGATTATTCCCAACCAGGCCGCCTCAAGAGGTGCATTTGTACATGCATACGGATAAGTATGCACATAAACCAATGACGACGTAGCATTTTAATGATTTTTTAAAAGATTTTTTAAACTTATTTATTCATGAGAGACACAGAGAGAGAGAGGCAGAGACACAGGCAGAGGGAGAAGCAGGCTCCCTGCAGGGAGCCCGATGTGGGACTGGATCCCAGGACCCCCGGGGGTCACGCCCTGAGCCCAAGGCAGATATCTGCTCAACAGCGGAGCCACCCAGGCGCCCCTCAAAGCCTCCAGTTTTAATTGATTTTTTACCAAGTTATTTTTGCACCTCTGATTTTTTTCTTTATGTACTTCTCTGCTCTGTTTACTGCGTATAAGATTAAAGATTTATAAGCTCCTTAATAAGAGGACTTCATTAGTAATTAATGATTTCTGAGCAGTGTCCGCAAACTGATAAAACGCACACTAAATAGTCAACAGTGTGATTACATTTCTGCCCCTTACGGAGCTCCAGATCAGTTGGCCTTTGGAACTTGCCTGGGTTCCCTCCCAGGGTCAGGCAACTCCACCCTGCCCCTGCACCCAGGGTCCCTTTGTTTCCTGGAGAGAAGGAGGCCTGGCAGTTCAAGTGCAGTGAGTTGGAGGGAGGGGTTGAGGGTGGAGCCAAGACCTGGCCAGTGCCTGGGGGAATGACTTGCCCTCTTTGATGGAGGTTTTTTGTGTGCAACTTGGCAGCTCCTCCCTCCAAGAGATGGAGGCTATTTTCTCCCACCCCATTACCAGGGCTGATCAATGCCTTGCTTTGGGAGATGGAATGCAGTGGAGACACTACTGTGCCTGGAGCCTGGCCTCCAGGGCTCCGTGTGGCAACAGGAGCACGGCCAGAACTCGCGGGGCTGTTACTGCACGTGCACCAGCCCCATTGTCCCGTCTGAGGCCCCACACAGGCCAGAGCCCCGCCAGGATCCCCGGAGTTGAGTCACTGCTGACCCGGGACCCTTGCAGATCTGTGAAGGAGCCCAGCAGAGATAAGAAAAACCATCCAGCTGAGCCCGGGCTGAACTGCTGACCTGCTCAGCCAAGGGCTAGGTCAACGGTGGTTGGTCAAGGCCATCGAGCTTTAGAGTGGCCTCCATTCAGAAAGCTGCCTGCATCTATAATCGCATTTATACCCTAGTATGCACCAAAGGAGGTGGTGAAGGCTAAGAGGGGTAACTTCCAATATACCCCCAGCTACGGATTGCGGGAGATAGAAGTTATTCTAGGTAATGACGCCAATAGACACATAAATCTTGTTCCCGTAACTGTCTTAACAATTTCTCCAAAAGCACTCATTCATTTGTTATGTTCACCATCTGAACACCTGCATGAGTGCAAAATGTGGGGGACAGAGTCGGTGTGTCCTGGTCCTTGTTCAAGGTTGGATGTGACCCCAACCCTGTCATGTGTGAGGACTTAGGCAACACTTTCCTAAGTTATTTTATTTTATTTTATTTTATTTTATTTTATTTTATTTTATTTCATTTCATTTTATTTTTTAAAAGGATTTTATTTATTTATTCGTGAGAGACACACACACACACACAGAGGCAGAGACACAGGCAGAGCGAGAAGTAGGCTCCATGCAGGGACCCGGACGTGGGACTCGATCCCAGGACCCCAGGGTCACACCCTGAGCCCAAGGCAGATGCTCAACCGCTGAGCCACCCAGGCGTCCCTGTATGTTACTTTATTTGATTTTCAATAAAACACACCGATGAGGTCAACCCGAGCTAGAATCAGCATCCCACTTTGTCAGACTCGGAGGGTCCTGCACTTCCCCAGCGAGCCTCGAGTGTACACATCACACCCGAAGCGTCTCTAGCGCACCCTGGGCACATCCCGCTTCCTGCAGGCAAGTGTGCAAGGATGTGTGTGTTTCACATTAGATTTTGCTCTGTCCCTGGTGTTGTCATTACCCCACTCTTCCCTCGATCCCATTTCCTCCCCCTCCCGATTCATGTCATTCCCTGTTTCCAGGAGGTCTGCCCGTGGACGACCTACTCCATAATCACTAGCCCAGGGCCGCCCCTCTGGGTTGGGTTAAGATTTAGTCTGTAATCAAACCATAACATCAAGTGATGAAAAGAAAAAAAAAATATTGGAAAAGAGTAAAGTTTATCATTTTCCTACTAAGTGACATATGGTGATGACATACAGATGTATGAGACCCCTAATAGCATTACCTAAATCATAATTTCTGACATAAGCAACTGGTATGTATTACAGGTTGAACTGTGTCCCACCCCCTGACTAATACGATGAAATCCTAACCTGTAGGATTAACCTGTAGGAAGTACCTCAGCACAGGACCTCATTTTGAAATAGGGTCGTTGCAGATGTAATTAGTTACGATGGGGTTATACCGGCGTAGGTCGAACCCCTAATCCAATCTGACTGATGTCTTCATAAAAAGGGGAGATTTGGACACAGACCCAGGCACAGATTGAGGGCCCTGAGAAGAAAAGACAAGGACTGCCAGCAAGCCGCCCAAAACCATGAGAAAGGCTGGAACAGACTCTCCATCCCCATCCCCGAAGGAGCCAACCCTGCTAACAACCTTCACCTTGCACTACTGGCCTCCAGAACCACAGATGATGAATTTTTATTGTGTAGCACACCCCCACCACCACCACTGGTGTGTGCACAAGGGTGTGTGTCATTGGTATTGGACACGGCACGCTTCCAGCTCGCCATGTCCAATGCCGCACCTCCTCTTCCTCCCGAGTCCCATGGAGTCACCCCTAACGTGCACGTAGGGAAAATGTCCATGGTCATGCTAGCAACGTTGCGAGAAGATGCTTTCGTGGGCCGGAGACTTTTTTTTTTTTTTAGAAAACCACAGTTTTAGTGACCCACAAAGCATCCATTTTGTGACTCAGCAGTAGGGGGGGAGGCTGCACCCCAGGGCACACCTACGAGTCCCCCATACGAGGGCCTCCTCGCCAGCCCCAGACCTGGTGTTTTCCTGCGAGTCGTTTCCAGCCTCAGAAAAGCTGGAAGATCTGCCATGTAGAGATGAGCCGTGTGTGCACGATGTCAAATAACTTTGCCTGTCCTATGCGGGAAGTGGTGTAGGACCCAGAGGCTGGTGACAGCGTGAGCCAGGGTTGGAAAGGGGGCCCTTTCTGCCACCTGCACCTGCGTGCCCTGGCTGCACCCAGGACCCGGGGGCGGGGGGGAGGTCGCTCTCAGCGGCTGCTGGGGTGTCTGCAGGCACCATCTGTACACACTCCGGCTGGAAAATGCACCCCTGTGGGGTGGCGGTGACTCGGTGGGGACCCTGTCCTCCCATTACTGCCTCCACCCCAAGCTTGGCATCATCCAGGGAGAGCAGGATCTTCACCACAAACACACCTTCTCACAAAGTGGAGCCGCATCCCCGATGGTACAGTACCCGCCGTACTCCCCGAACCAGCAGGGCCGGAGGTCCTTGTCTTTCCTGTGGAGATGACGGCGGCAGGTCCTACAGCACACGATTCTGTTTAAGGTCCTGTCAAAGGTTTCTACTTTTTCTACAACGTTAGGTGGAGTGAATGAAAGAAGCAGCTCTCCATTTCCTTTGGATATGCATTTTCAAATCCCAAATCCGTAGCACAGAATGTTCGGGAGATAGCCAACGAAGGAAGGGCTTTGTTTCCTTTCCTAAGGATAATCACCAAGATGGTCAGGATAACCTAAGTCCTGGTGTGATGACAAAACAAAAAACAGGAGAAACAAGCAAAACAAAACAAGCAAAAGGCCCAGATTCTCAGCGACTGAAAACAGCAAATGTACATTGGGGATTGTTCTGTGGGGGCTCAATGGGGACAGTCACATCAGCCAGGACCACCGCCGCACACCCCACTGGGGGACCCAGGCATTGCTGGTTGGTAGGAAGAGGGAAAGAGCTCCTGAAAGTCTGGAGCAGCAACAGTCCCATGCTCTGGCTTGGGGACTGGGAGGTCACTTCTCCCTGCACGTCACTGGCTGACACTGGTCACATGGTCCCAGGTGCCCATGGAGCCTCGACAGGTGCGAGTCTCTCCCCGGGAGGTCCCAAGCTGCACAGATCTGCTATGAAACATACACAATTAATACATTGTTTAGATAATTTCTACTTCATAAAATGAAAAGTGGTGATTAAAACCTACATCGTGTAACACTAATAAGCAGGTAAGATTATATAGGCCATTTGTTTCCACGCAAGCGTGATCATTTTCTCTCTCTTTTTTTCTTCCCCCCCAAACAGAACGCACCTCCTCTAGCAAGCCTCTACTCAGCCCAGCAGCAGAAACTTGCTATTAGACAAATGGGTCCATTTAGTCAAGCAGATGTTTCAGGGTTTTGCATAGACGACAGCGGGGAATTGGCTTCCATGGCCAAGGGACACGATTTCCTCAGGAAGCTATACCAGACCAGGTGGTTATTTCCTGAAATGTGCACCGTCCTCACTGGCCAGAGGTCTTGGGTCTACACTGGAGGCCACTGCTGGAATGTAGGAGCCCTCCTCATCAGTCAGGCATCGTTCTCGGCCCCGTGCAAAGGGAAGCCCGTTGCCTTCTCACTTGGACCGACTGGGAGCTTACCTCCAGAATGCTGGCGGTGATGTCGCCGGTCTGCCCGGCACCGCTTCTCTGTGGCCCTCATGCCTCACTGGGTTTTTTTGCAAGGCATGCTGTGCTTGCTGACTCTCAGCCTGGTTGATGGGGCGAGGGGTCTGGGGAATGAGCAGGGAGGGAGGGAGTGGCTTAGGTCGGCTGGCAGTGGTGTACAGTAACTCAGCACGCATCCCACAGATCTAGGCTTTATGCCGAAAAGCCAAGAAGTGGCTGCTTATGCTCTTTTTCACATTTCTTTTTCGTAGCAACTCTACTCTGAGCAGTGAAGGCACGTGGGGCGAGGCCCAAAGGCATTGTATCCATGCACTGATGAGCCTCTGAAAAGTATTGCCAGGACACACATGTGGAATTGTTCAGGTAAAAGCGTCATCTCAATAGATGTTTTTTCCAAAGTGATAATGGCAAACTCTGGAATTTCTACAGACCTAAGATCAAATATCTACCTCGCTACTTACCAGTTGCTTCAGATTGGGCAAAAGAGTTCACCTGTGTAAGCCTTATTTTCCTCAAAGGTATTTGGTGTAGACCAGTGTTGGCATAGAAGAGATACTCAATAAATCATAGTCCTCATCACTACTATTAATAAGTTCATTATTGAGTAATGGAGGCTCTACTGGTGATCCAAATCCACGGAAGGATGGAAAATTGAGCTTTATCTAATCTGTGCTTTACCAATGAAATGTAACATGGATTAATTCAGGAAAATCACTGGCTACAAAAGTTTTCTGTATTAGCATAGTCATATATACAGAAAATTATTGGCCTTGGATTTGCTTAAAAAAAAAAAAAGCCAGTACATGAGTTATTAACAAAACACAATGGCCATGAATTACTGATTATCAAAATGGGATAAAGGAAACATGGGTTCATTGTGTTCTATTTTTATGTATGTATGAAATTTTCTATTATATATTTTTTAATCACGGGGTACACAGAACATATTTGAAACCAGATGGAGAAGGTGATTTTACATTTAGGGCTATACCGAGCCAAATCGCTTTTATAAAACATTACAATGTAATTGTCCAACGCCCCGCATGGTGACATCTCATAAAATTCCCATAGAATTTGAAGGTCCCCAAAAGGAAAAAAATATATTAAAGGTGACTTCACTAGTTAAGAGATGGACAATTATCACTTTAAAATAAATTGTTCTTTAAAATCTAATGAATTTTAGACTCTAATGACTTAACTATGTCATTATATTTGTAGTGAGAAAAATATATATTATATTTATTAGGTATATTAACTAGAAGATGTCTATTATATTATATT
The DNA here is from genome assembly GCF_011100685.1 of Canis lupus familiaris. Lineage (NCBI taxonomy): Eukaryota > Metazoa > Chordata > Mammalia > Carnivora > Canidae > Canis > Canis lupus. Next base: position 3,611,093 of record NC_049238.1, read on the forward strand.
GGAATGTGTCTCAAATAGGCTAGTCATTCCATGAAATTCTTTATGTAGATTATCTCATATGACTCCAGGATGGGGGTGTGATGGGGGGAGAGTCCCATCTTACTGATAAGTAAACCAAGGCACAGACAGGTTAAGTAACCAGCTGGGGGAAGTTCAGCTGGTCAGCGACATCAGCGTAACAGGTGTCTCTGGCCCAAAGCCCTCGGTTCTTCCACAGTGCATTCTCACCTGGCCCACACAGCTGTTGGTGAAGCACCTAGAAGGCATCCTTAAATACAAACCCATGAGTGACATCGTCCAGTTAGGTCAACACTGAGAATAATGCCTTAAAATCAGATTCTGTGTGTTGCAGGGGAAGTATGGTGTCTGGCTGGTGCCAGGCTGGGGGTGGCGCTGCCTGGGGCTCATTGGAACTCCCCGCTCCTGCTCTGTCCTGAGGGCACCTGTGTCTAGGCACAAAGGGCTCTTGGCCCTCAAAGCTCTCCACGCTGGGCTTTTGCGCAAACCCCCTCCCGGGTGCTCTGGGAGTCCTGTAGTGACAGCTCAACCCCAGAGGGTTTCCTGCTGACCTCCGTGACCAACCTGTTTGCCCTTTGGAGGGAGTGTTAACTCTTGGACTTTGCCCCTCTGCATTTATCACTCGTGTTTATGTGTTTATACAACTGCTTACACTGATTGCTGGGTTCGTGGCCCTTCTGTTTATGCAGCTTTTGGGAGGCCAGAGCCCCCAGCCCCACCGCCCCGTTCCATCAAGCTCTGTGTTCCCTGCACCTCACCCCGGGCCTATCAGAGGGTTGGCGCTCAGCAAATGTTTATTACATTGGATCCATGTGTCTTTCCCTCGGGGTTAAGCCCCTCGGCTTGGCTATCTAAGTTCGTCGTCCTTTTGGTTGTAGCTAAAGGTCATTAAGAAATGGCACAAACTTTTTTTTTTTTTTTTTTTAATGTAGTGCTATTTACCCAGTTGGTCCAGTGAAGAAATGGATCTGGTGCTATGTGCAATGTATTATCCTGACGTTTGGGAGGCATGGGTTCTGCTCCTACTCAACCAGGAGCTCACGCTGCAGTCGGTCTCCCGCTAATCACAGAGCTGCCCTGGGCCCCTACCCCCTTATCTATGGTTATTCTAGTGCAGTGATTAGGAGCTCAGGCTCTGAGCCTAGAAGGATGAATCTGAATCTGCATTCTGGCTACACTACTTAGCTCTTGGGCAGGTCCCTTAGCCACCCTCTGCCTCAGTTTCCTTATCTGTGAAAAGGGAATGATAGTTTCCATCTCGACAGGTTCTCCGGAGGATTAAACAAAGGGATGAACCCATAGCGCTGACTTAGCTGAACCCCTGGCCCATTGCCACTGTCTTCACTACTCGGACCCAGACCCAGGACTTGTGGAAGCACTGGCACCAGGTAATGTAGGTGTACATGGTTCCTAAAAGGAAACCATTCTTTCGTGCACATGGAAAGAATCTCCCAGCTGGTCTCCGTGTTTGCTCCATGCCGGCGGGCCCGTGGTCCCTCAGTGATGGGGACGGCGGGTTTCCCACCCCAGAAGACCAGCGTGGCAGGACTGACTCACCAGCCCCCAGAGAGGACCACAGAGAGTATTCCAATAATGAGATTCCAAGATCGGTCATCTTTTCACACACACACCCTCATTGCAAAGTCTTTTGTGCTGATATTTTTTTAAGTCTCACAACTCATGTCCCTCCACCCCAAGATTTTCAGTCCTAGCATATGTTATATAGCATTTTTCCTTCATAAGCATCCAGAGGATTTCACTGCTCATGACATGGATGGGTCAGGTCAGGCACAGAAGGCAGAAAGTAAAGCAACAACGGGGGGGGCGTGGGGGGGGGCGCAGTAAGGATGATCAAATCAGTAAAAAGTCAAAGGGAAACGGACGGCAACAGAGTGGCCCTGCAAGGAGCCGGGAGGTGAGTGGGCCCCTGAGCAAAGCTGTGCTTCGTTATCACCGTCAGCGGAGGTGACGGCTCCAGTTTCCCCGGCCCTGGGTGTCAGGGCCCCTGATGGATCAGCTTCCAATCATTAACCAGGTCCTTTCCTGACTGCTCTCCTAAAGGACTGGGGCGGATGGGAGAGCAGTGATCTCAGAACAATAAGAAGGCTTTAGAGGCGGACAAGATGTCAGGGAAGCCAGAAACCCTGTCGCAGCTCTGGGGGGGGGGGGGGGGGCAGGACCTCAGGTCCACGGTCCACGCTCAGAGCCTTTGCCACCACGTAGCCTCGGGCACTTTCTCTGCATCTTGCAGGCATTCTGAAATTGAAAACTGGCTCAGAGGCATTTGAATCGGCTCGAGGACCCCTGGCCTGCCAAGGCCCTCCTGCTTTGTCATGGTTTTCAGACTCAGCAAGCAGGCATACATAAGAAAGCGGGAGGGTATGGGGCAAGGCATTGGGGCTGACTTCCTCCAAAACACTAATCTCGAGAAGGCTTAATTCCAGGGGTTGGTGGACGTTTTAGCATATTGGCAGGTACCTGCAAGAGGCTTTGAAATATCACTCCAAGTGTCCGCAAATGGCATTTCTGTGTTTTTCACTGCAAATAAGACGTACAGGGAGATCTTGGGTCAAACAGGTCGACCTCCATACCGACGCTGAGATCTTGGGATAGCAATGCAACTCATCAGACACTTTGCTCATCACCTCCTCTGTCCGCATGGGGATAAGGACAGGGTGTCTTGAGGCCCAAATAAAGCAATATAGGCCAAATGTTTCCTAAGACTTTGAACTCTATATAAACAAGGAATACACCGTTCCTTGCAGCCAAAGACCTAGTATGATTGGTGTTGCTTTGTTCTCCTTGCAGAGGTCCCACTTGGGTAGTGCAGCAAACTGAGAAAACATAAATAAGCATTAAAGCAAGTTAGACTAGTGTGTAATCCTCAGTCCGGAGTCAGCCACCATCACTGCATCGTTCATCCTCCCAGTATTTAAGTGAACCTGACATCGATCGCATGTGGCCCTCTTCGTTGTTTTTAAATCCAAGGCATTTACAAATTGCCTTAGTATTTACTACGTGCCAGGGACCGTGCGGAGCTTCACACAAAGCCAGACATTTCATACAACAACCCGATGACATAAGTTCTGCTCTCCTCACCTGCATTTTCACAGGAGTAAACTGAGGCACAAAGTTCAGTAGCTCATCCAAGGTGGCTTAGCCAGCGAATAGCAGAGGAGAGATCCAAAACCAGGCCTCCTGAATCCAGGGCGTGTGCATGATCCACTAGGCTACGCGGCCCCTTTTCTCTCTGGAGAAGTGATTTGGTTGATGGGAATCAATAGGTTTGGTGGTGAATTAGTGTCAGCGTTTTCCACTGTTCTTCTTGGCTGGCCCTTTACCAAGTGTCTTACGCAAATGCGATTCGGGGCTCAGGTGGCCTCAGTGGAGCTCCATTCAAGTGAACCTTGGCCCCTCGTCCAGAAAAGGCCCACCGCGCAGCGCTGAGTTCTACTCGCCCTTCCAGGCCCAGCCTGAGCCTCGACTGTTCGGGCTCCCCCATCACCTTCCCTAGGGTCACCTCGCTTTCCGGATACCCACACTGTGGAGGTCCCATTTTTTTTAGATACATTCTTCATGTTCATGAAATGCACAGCCACAGTTTTCAAAGGAAGAACAACTGACCTCTTGTTGCCAAGGTCTCATGTTTGGTCTCCACAACGTTCTTCACGGTTTGTGCAAAGTAGCATCCCGGAGCGGAAGCCACTTGCCCCCACGTCTCCTTGCACGAACAGCAGTTGCTGGTGGCAGAGGACCGGTCAGCCGTCCTGCAGGATGTCCAGGGTGGGCGCTGCTTCTCTGTGGCTAACTGAAGGCTTGAGTCGACTCAAGTGAAACATTTGGGAGAAGAACACACCGTAGGTAGGTGGTCATTTTGTCTCATAAATCATGTTCTTTTAAATCTTTTAACCTTGATAATTATGTATAATGCCCCATAAGACCGTCTGTGGCTCAGACAACAAATCATGAGGGCCCTTCTTTTTTTTTTTTTAAGATTTTATTTATTTATTCATGAGAGACACACACACAGAGAGAGAGAGAGACAGACAGAGACACAGGCAGAGGGAGAAGCAGGCTCCGTGCAGGAAGCCCGACGCGGGACTCAATCCCAGGACCCCGGGGTCACGACCTGGGCCTAAGGTGGCGCTAAACTGCTGAGCCCCCCGGGCTGCCAGAGGGCCCTTCTTTATAACCCACGGCATCCAACCCACGTGAGCATCAGAACCTCAGCTTTGTTTCTGACGTCAGCGAATGGGCTGGTGCTGGACGCCAGGGCGCAGGTCGCTGCGGTCCTCCCCAGCGCACTGGCCCCGGCTCGGGCGCCTCCAGCTCCTTGGAAGCGGCGTTCCAGCGCCGGGCCTTTGGGAAGATGTCTCCAGACCTGGCTTGCCTGTCCCCATGTGCCACTCCGCAGGCTCTCACTTGTCCACGATTCATAACCACCCTGTTTGGGGAGGTTCCCAGGTAAGCCTTCGCTTGCCTTCGCTCGACTTTGCAGGAATGGTTTTCTGTTCTGAGGCCCTCACAGTGTCTGGTGCCCCCCGCATCCCCCCACCCCGGTGGGAGGAGAGGACCTCAGCCTTTGCCAGGGTTCCCTCCGCCCCGGCACCCTGCCCCCGCTCACAGCCCTGAAGCGCAGAGGGGCCAGTTAGCTCTTCCAAAGCTGCAGGACTCAGGCCGGGCCTGGACAGATCAAAGCTCCTGTCCCCTTTGCCCGCACCGCGCACTCCAAGGATGCTGAGCACAATGTTGGGGTAGTTTAAAGTGCTGTGATCTACTAATTTCTATTTCTTCTTTGGAAATGACTCGAGCTGGCTGCAACAACCAGCAGCCCAGCTACCCCCAGGGAGTGGTCTCTCTCTCCTGGAGGAGCCTCTTACCGCTTTCCTCAGGGCCTCCACCCTCCTACCGGGGGCACTTCTCCCCCTTTCCCCGGAGCCTGGGGGCCTGGGGCCCTGGGACCGGCAGGCAGCCGTTCCACTCCCTGCGGCCCCGGGGTGTGGAGAGGTGCTGGCCGGGTGCACTCACCCTAGGGGAGGACTAGCTCCTGCCTCTGCTGGTCCCCCCTGCTGGGCCGCGCTGGGCCCTCAAAGCCTTTCAAGTCCGGGAATCCTGCAAAGCCCTCTGATAAATGAGAATCGTTCACAGTTTCTGCAGCTTCAGGAGGCATAGTGGGAGGTGAGCACAGAGGCTTTGGTGGGGCCCAGTGGAGCCGGGGTTCTGGGTCAGCCACAGGATGGGCCCCCCTCCCAGCACCAACCCCCCCACACCCTCCAGGCTCCCTCCGCTCCCAGCTGCCCCCGTGCCCCTTGCTGGGCCAGTCAGCGGGCAGCTCGCCCTCCTGGGTGAAACCCAGGCTCAAAATCAAGACTCTCCTTTTCCTGGTTACACTGCATTTAACATTTCTCAGCGTCTTTGGGGGTGAAAAGGGGATAATGGTATTCCTGCATTTGGGGTTATTGCAAGGCGTTAGGGAAATACAGACACGACGCTAGGAGCCAGGCATCTGAGGATGGTGAGAGGGCCGGAGACTCTCTGTGCTGTGGGCTCGCACACACGGGTGGGGACAGCGGACCTTCGTGGAGCCTGACTCAGCCTGGCTGACTCCGCGCCTAGGGTCTTCTCCGCAGGCCGCAGGGCTTAGACCCGTCACCCTGTACTTCTGACACTGCAGTCGCTGAAGGTGTGCCTTGACTTCCGCCCCTTCCGCATGCTTTCCAAAGTAAGAAAGTGAGTGTGAGCTCTGGAGGACGAGGACGGTGTCCAGATCTGCCGGGGAATGTCTTTCCCAGGGTGGGCTCAATATATGCCCAGTAAACGAATGGCTATGTGAGCATCTGTACATCTCCCCAAAACACTTTGAATTTGGATTTTTTAAAAAAGATTTTATTTATCTATTCATGAAAGACAGACAGAGAGAGAAGGGGGGCGTGCAGAGAAGCAGGCTCCATGCAGGGAGCCCAATGCAGGACTCGATCCCAGATCCCAGGATCTCGCCCTGGGCTGAAGGCAGCCCTAAACTGCTGAGCCACCCGGGAATTAGGATTTTTTTTTTATATGCCAATGTTATCATCAGAAAGTATTTATTCAGTTACTGATCTAATTCTGCACAGAGCAGGGCAGCGAGGGCCCCAAGAAAGGAGAACTTGGGGTCCTGCCCTGCAGCTCAGTGGGAGGGCTGGCCCACCCAAACGCTGCTACCTCCAGGAAATGAACCTCTCGGAAGGTTTGGTGGAGGAGCTGAGCCCTGTGCACCCGGAGCCCCACAGACCTGTAGCCAGCACCAGGGGAGCACAGTCCTCTCCTAAGTACTTGCTCCCTGGCTTTTCCGGCCGCATCCCAGCCTTGGGCTCAGGGAGGCCACATCACACCCAGGGAGTGGGAGGAGGGGGTGTCGACGTCTCCTGATACCTCGTTCCCCTGGGGTCTGTCCCTCAGGAGTGGGAATTAGATAAATCCATCAGTCCTAAAGAAAAGTCACCATTTTCCTTTCAGTGGCATAGAATGAGTCCCCTGGAAAATTAAACTGTTGAGTCTTTGTATTTTGTGCTTGTTTACTGAGCAAAGCATTAAATATACAAGCCGATCCCTCGAGCTAATCTTCCTCTTTATCCACAGAAACAGAAAGTAGATTAGTGGTTGCCAGGGACGGGGATGGGGGGTGACTGCTAATGGGGACCGGGTTTCTTTGGGGGATGAAAACACTCTAACATCAGACGGTGCTGTTGTTTGCACAACTCCGTGAAAACCACCCAATTGTAGATTTCAAAAGCGTGAGTGTTATGATATGTTAATTATTCCACCAAAAAAAAAAAAGCTGTTATTTAAAAGGCACGACAACAATGCCCTGAAGCCCAGTCACTTTTCCACCTCCCTGGGGCCTGTTCTGTCTTCCTCCGGGAGGTTTGTGCAGGAGGAAGGCTTGAACACGGTAGATGGGGACGCCAGGCTGCTGGGACCAGGGGGAAAGATCCTTCACCTGCAATTAAGCTTGCACACGGAGGGAAGGACACATCTCCCTCGGCCTGATAACGAAGGCATTTGCCTCCTTTGTGCTGAGTCTACATCAATTAGAAGGTGTAGCCTTAGGATAAAGCACAGGATGTTTGCCCTTTAAAGCTCCTGAGCACACCTGGAAACTTGAGACCAGAGCTTGTTGGAAACAGACCACTCACCCCATAAGCCAGGAAACTTTTTTTCCCCCAAAAAAACTCGCCAGGCTTTACAACGCGGGGTTGGCCTGAAATGAGTGACACGCACTACTTTTGTTTAAATGCTGGGAATCTGGGCCCCCTGGGCTGCTCAATGGTTGAACGTCTGCCTTAGGCCCAGGGCGTGACCCCGGGGTCCTGGGATCGAGTCCCACATCAGGCTTCCTGCATGGAGCCTGCTTCTCCCTCTGCCTCTGCCTCTGCCTCTGCCTCTGCCTCTCTCATGAATAAATAAATAAAATCTTAAAAAAAAATAAATGTTAGAAATCTTTGCTCAGAGAGTCACATCAAGGGTCAAGAGATGAGCAAGCCACATATGTCTAGAAAAAGCCCAAGGGGTGCTCTCAGATGCGGAGTGCTTTAATAGAACTTCCAGAAGGGAAAATTCTTTTCTCTGAAACGAATGGACTTTGGGAGAAATCCAGCCTCTGTCTCTGCATGAAAGACGCAGTCCTGGTCCTGAGACGGGACACTCCACCCTGTCCCCTGTGCGGGGTCTTCCGTGCACGCTGGCAGGTGGGACCAGCAGGCTCGCGGGCCCGGCGACGGGACAGATGGGGTCCTTTCTGCCTTCCTGAGGTGCCTGTGGCTTCGCCAGCGCCCTAGGAAACAGGGAAGAAGCAAAGGATGGGGACCGTCCCAGAGGACTCTATGGACCCCCGAGGGAGGTAACTAACCAGCTTGAAGATGGGAGGACTCAAAGCTCCTTGCCAGTTGGACAGTCATTTGTCTTCGCGTTGCCCCTGCTCTGAGGCCCTGTGTTGTGGGGACCCCGCATAAAGAATCCCTCCCTGGCCCTAGCTCAGGTGCACGGGCAGCAGGTGCAGGAAACAGAAGGGGGGATACCGGCCTCCTGGGAGCCCATGGAGGGTGGGCCAGGCTGCCCTGGCTGGGATGGAGCAGGGCAAGAAGCAGGAAAGGGGGGCTCTATGGACTGTGTCCCCCCAAAAAAGATATATTCGTCCTCACACTCCACAACCTGTGACCGTATTTGGAAACAGGGTCTCTGTAGATATCAGGCTAAGATGAACGAGATCTTTGTGGGGGGGGGGTCTAATCCACTATGACTGGTGTCCCTATAAAAATAGGGAAATTTGGGTGCAGACACACGCGGGGGGAGAATGCAAACACGGAGGCAGAGATGGGCGCGACACTTCCACAAGACAAAGAAGAGCGAAGATTTCCAGCAAACCCCGGAAGCTGGGAGACAGACACAGGAGAGCACCTCCCTCTGAGCCGCAGCGAAGCGCCCTGACCCACCGCCCGCTCGGCCGCAGCACATTTCTGCCCTTCTCGTCCTCTGTCTGGGGTGCTTTGTTCCTGCAGCAACTTGACACAGGGACGTCGCGTCCTGTCCTCAAGGGGTCCTCTAGGGAAAGGAAGGGTGGAGGACCTGTGTGCGGCTCAACGGGAGGGGGGGTGCAGCAGCGGATGAGCCTGCAAAGGTGGGCCAGAACTGTGGTGCATTCAGGAATGGCTTGATCTGGGAGACATCAGGGGAAAGACATCTGCTCCTGTAAGAATAGAGAAGCCCCTGCAAGCCTTCCCCCGAGCCCAAGAACACGAGAGGGGCTGGGAAGGGGTTCCAGGAAGCCCGAGAGGCAAGCTGATCCACAAAGAGACTGAATATTGGTGCTTCCGTAATAATCAGAGAGGCTTATTTTTCTGTTGAGCTGCCCCGTTCCCACAGGATACCTGGCCTATACCCGGGGCTTCTCAAAACCCGGCTGTGGGCTTGGGGCCCGGCAGGTCTGCTCTTCCTGCCGGCTCTGGAGGAGGAGGGTCCGGGCGGAACAAGGGGTCGCAAGAACAGACGTAGGGCGGTTGAGGAGGGCGGGAGGGCGGAGGGCGGGAGTGAGGGAGGGATGGAGTGAGCTGAGGGCGGGAGGAGGGGGAGTGGTGGCGGGGAGGAGGGAGGCAGGACGGGAGCGGTGGAGGGGTAAGGAGGAAGGGGGGAGGGAGGCGGGGGAGAGGGAGGAGAAGGGGGGAGGAAGGAAGGAGGGAAGGAAGGAAGGAGAGGGAGGTGGGAGGAAGGAGGAAGGAAGGAAGGAGGGGGAGGGACGCGGAGATGGAGGGGGAAGAGAGAGGGAAGGAGGGCGAGGGGGAAGAGGGAGGGAGGGAAGAGGGAGGGAGTCGTGAGGGATGGGAGGAGGGAGAGGCAGGGAGGGGGAGGGGGAAGACGTAAGGGGGAGAGGAGGGAGTTGGGGAGGGAGGAGGGAGGGAAGGAGGGGGGAAGGAAGGAAGGAGGGAAGGCGTACGGAGGGGGCGGTTTATGGCAGGCTGAAGGCATGCGGTGGAAGGGAGGTGGAGGGGGAATAGTCATGCAGTCTGAGGGGGGGAGGGAGGGTAGAATGGGGAAGGAATTACTTCTTTCTTGATTTCACTTCTTCTTTTTCTGTTTTTCTTCCGTTCTTACCTTCCTTCATATTTTTCTTTCGTTCTCTTTCGTTCTTAATCTTATCTTCTGATTGCTTTCTTTCTTTCTTTCTTTCTTTCTTCTTCTTTCTTTCTTCTTTCTCCTTTTTAAGATTTATTTATTTTAGAGAGAGAGTGAGCACAACTGGGAAGGACAGAGGAGAGGGAGAGGAGGAATCCTGAGAAGACTCCCCCCTGAGCACCGAGCCCAGAGCAGCCCAATCCCACGACCCTGACACCATGACCTGAACAGAAACCAGGAGCTGGATGCTCAACACGATGGAGCCACCCAGGGGCCGCTGCCACTGGGCTCTTACAAAGGTGAGTGGGACACGGTGCCTGTGGCGGCGTGCAGGGTCCTGGCTCTGGGACTAGCAGTTCCCTGTGAGTCCTGGGTCTGGCTGCAGGTGGGCCGGTCCCGGTCACTTGAAGAATCAGTGATACAGCGAGGGTGCGGTGATTTCCACCCAAATCACAAGTCTAGGCGTCCCCCTGTCGTCACGGCCCACCTCGCCAGCCTGCGTGTGGCCCTTGTCTGCTGACCGCGTGGCCTCTCCTGACAAGCGATCCTCCACGTAGGCTGATGTTGAGGCTCGTATCAGGGGCTGGGGAGTCCGGCCCTTAGTGCATTCACTTCACCGCAGCACCCGGACTCGTCCAGCTGTCCCCAGGGCAGGGGAGCTGCGGAGGCTGGCGGGAAGGCCTGGGGCTCCCCACATGTGAGGAGCGCGTGGCTGCTCTCCGTGTTCCCACGGGGGGACCCCGTAAAGGAAGTCTTCGGCTGCCCCCGGCCTGGTCCCCCACAGCCTTTGTCTGGGGGGCAGCGGATTATCTTCCCTGCACCGTCCTGTGCCCGTTTGCTTGCTTTCACCCGGTTTTCATTTGTTTGTTCCTTTCTTGAGGAACAAAAGTGTGACTTTCTCGTACACATTTTATTTTATTTTATTTTTATTTTTCAAAAGATTTTATTTATTTATTCATGAGAGACACACAGAGAGAAAGAGGCAGAGACACAGGCAGAGGGAGAAGCAGGCTCCCTGCAGGGAGCCTGACACGGGACTCGATCCTGGGACTCCGGAGTCACTCCCTGACCCAAAGGCAGACGCTCAGCCCCTGAGTCCCCCAGGTTCCGTCTTGTACATATTTTAGACAAAAAAATACCTACGGCTCAGCACACATACTTTTTACTTATTTTCTGCGTGCGCACGCAGGCACACGGGGTCTTAACTGGCCTACTTCAAAAGCTGTCCCTCTTACCTGCCTGGATTGCTAGGGCTCCGGCCAAGGTCCAGGGAACATCCAGTGAATTCACTGACTTCCTTTTTTTCTTTTGCGCATGTTAAAGTGGCTACTTTGCAAATACCATGGATGCCTCCTTTGCTTTTTTGTGGAAACTGTGACACATCATTGCAATAAAAAAAACAAGGTTTCTGTGCTGCATCCCCCGCCCTCCGCCTCTCCCCAGATGCAGGCTAGCTAACGGAGTCCCCACCTGCTCCCTGGGGGGTGACTAGCCCATGTGGCAGAAATGGGGTCCGTGGGGCACCGTGTTGCCCTGGTGGCCAATTTAGAGATAAGAAGGAAGGGGCAGTCTTTAAATCTCGTCTTTTAAAAGCAGATATGCCATTGTTGCCCTCTTGAGCTATTTTCAGGGGGAGAGTTTGAGGCTTATTCAGGCTGATGACCCACGTTCGCGGAGAGCACCCCCTCGGCGTTGCGCGATTGGCCGACGGCCGTAGACAGCAGGGCCTGTGGATTTCCAGCAAGAAGAGGAAGCTGAAGCTGCACAAAATGACCAGCACGATTCGGGGCTTAGAAGGAGGCTCGTCGCTTCCTCGATTTCACTACGTAACACCAGCCGGACCTCTAAGGCCACCGCTGCTGGTGACCGGGAGCTCGAGGCTTGTGGCCGAAGCGCGGAGTCCCGGCCGGCTCGCTAGGAAACCCTGGGTCGGTCCCCATGGCGCTTGTCAACCACGGTCAGGAGAGCCACCTCCGCTCACCCCTTCTCTGTAAAGAGCGCTTATCGAATCCTTATTCTTACTGAATTTTGTGTACTTGATTTCAAAAACTTCGTTCCTCTCTCCCTCCCTTCCTCCTTCCCTCCCTCCCTCCTTCCTTCCTTCCTTCCTTCCTGTATCCAGGCCTGGGCTGTAAGTGGGCTGGTGTCCACGGAAGCAGCGAAGCTACGGTGGGAAACAGAGCGGCCCAAGAGCCCGTCCCCGCGCAGTGTGGGCGAAGCAAAGGGTGAGGCAGGCCGAGGAGGCCTGGGAGGGCCGGGCCCAGCCTGGCCCGGGGGCAGCCGCTCCCCAGCTGGGCCACCCGGCGCCCCCGCTCGGTGTTTGCAAGCAGCTTTCCTCACACTCGTGCCCGGGCCGTCTCCTTGCCCAGCCTGCTCTGCGTGCACCTCTCCTCCGGCCTCATGTCTCTGGGTTCCGGCGCAAACCTCGAGGTGCCTCTCCTCTTGGGTTTCCAGAGGCATCCTCAGGCCTCCCTGGTCGACCTCGAGCTCACCATCGAGCTCTCTGTGCTCTGATTAAGTCACCGCGTCTCCTGGCCCCCTCCAGCACCCCCACCTCTTGCCCCACCCCCTCGCCCCGGCCCAAGGCAGGAGCCTGAGTCCCAGAGGGTCCCCAGGAGCAAGCTTCCCACCCGGGTCTCCCTTCAAGAGAACCTGCTCCTGGGGGGCTTCACGGGGCCCACCAGCCTCCACACCTCCAGGTCTGCTGGGGGGGCTCACACGGACGCCACTCCTGCCCTGTCCGCCCCAAGTCCTCAGGTGGGCTCCCCTTGCTCCAGGACGCCCCAGCAGCCTGGCCAGGACTCCCAGCGGGGCAGGGCGGTTGGAAGCCCTTCATCGCCAGCCTCCTCTCTCCCATGTCCTGTTGCCGGGGCAGCCTCTCTACGCACTCGCTCCCTTTGCTTCTCTTTACCACTGAGCCCCTCCTGTGTGCAGGTTACAGGTGCCTCCCGTCTGCTGGATGACAACACCCGCCTGCCCCCCATTCCCTGGCCTGCGGAGTGAGCGTCAGACACAAACATCCACTCCCCTTGGCCCATGCACCTGCACGAGGTCTGCGGGAGTCTTCCTGCCTTTGCATTGGGCGCCCTGGCTCCGGCTCCATCTCCGTGACGCAGCCTGGCTCCCACCCAGCCAACCTCTTCAGTCACTCGAAAGCCAAGGATGAGAATTTGCTCTTTGTTGACGAGCTGGCTAACACCCAGCGTGTCCTTGTCGCCCGAGGCTTGGGTTATTTGTCTGTTTCTTTAGAAACTCTCCCATCTGCTCCCACCCGCCTTGTCCCCCCAACCCCCTGCCCATCCCATGGGCTGGGTGCTCCTGTGCTGACTTCCTGTAGCACCCTGCTCTTGTCTTTTATTCTTACGTGGGCCTTTCCCTTGGCACACAGTTGACACGGGGTTGGTCACCTCCTGGAATCCTCCTGGAATCAAGCTACAGCTTGGAGAAGCAGGTCACGGCCGTGGTTCGTGACAAGTGCCCCGCACCGGGTGTCCAGCCTGGCCCAGGAACTGTGTCTCACGTCAGCCATCTGGGGAACTGCTGAATGTCCACTGAAATGAACAGCAGGGGAGCAAGACCCTCACTTCTAGGAACCGGGAAGGCCCTGACCCCATAAGAGAGCCAGGAGACCAAAGTCGGGAACGCCACTCCTTGGTCCCCCATCGGGTCCTGCGGCCAGGTCCTGACACCGTGGGCCCGTAGGACCGGGAGAGGGAGGCGCAGAGACATCCTCAGGTCCCCACAACACGATTCCCTTCTGGAGATGGCGAGTGACGAGTGGTCATCACCTGGAGCACGGTTACCGCCCAGGGCCACCTCACGGGCACCTTCCAGCTTCAACGCATCCGCGGGCTACCCTGCGGGCCAGCTGCGGTTGGTGGGCTCCCCCCACACACCCCCGCCACGGAGCACCGTGAACCCTGCATCCTCAACGCTTCTGAAGCCTCGGTGGCTCCTTCCCCACTTGCTCCTCGTGAGAGCAGTTGAGGTCGCACTTGGAAGGCGTCTGACAGGTCGTGCTTTCTAGTCCTTGCAAAGCAGGAGAGGCGAGGTGGGGAGCCCGGGAGACAGGCCCCCCCCGTTCAGGCTGCCTTGTCAGAGGCAGTAAATCAACCGAAGGTTGTGAATAAATACAGGCTTTCTTTCCAAAATCCAACCCTCCCGGTCGCACAAGCCAAAACAAGATGAGGGATTTTTCTTCGTCTCTGACAGGGCAACGCTCCTTTGGCGGTTAGACCCTCGGTATGTGAACACACCCAGGGAAGCCCATTCTTCATGTGACGTTGTGCCCCTGGCCTGGCTGCTCGAGTATACGAGGTTTTTTGGCAACACGCTGCCTTTCATTTCCATCATTGTCAATATAACACAAAGCTTTGTTTCTTTCCTCTAACAGACGTTCCCATTTTATTTCTCAAAGAGAGACACACTTACGCTTGGATGTCGCATCGCATTATTAGCAAAAATAAATAACTGTTCAGAGTTTTAAACTGAGCCACAATGGTACCCGCTGCGGAGCACCAGATGCCTCTCAGGCTTTGGATGGCGGGGCGTGAGGACGCCTCCAGGTCAGGCTGCTCACGGCGGGGGGGGGGGGGGGGACTTTGCAAACACCCTCACCTCACGCCGGACTTGAGGACAGGGTGCTGTTGAACACACTGGGGATAAGGAAACGAGGCCCTGGTGGTGTGTCTCCCGATCCCGGGCTCCTCCGAAACCAGCTCTCTCTTATGAAGCCCGCCTGAGGACTACCTGCTGCAGATACCTGTTCAACCTTCGGTCCTTCTGATCTGCTGTTTGCAACACTCTTGGGGGGTCTGAGCGTTTCAGAAGGTGTGATGTGTCCACTGCCTGCTTGGGCTTCCCTGGCCTGCTTTTGGTGCAAACCGGCCTCCTGGCCCCAGGGCCCTCGGTGAGGACAGGAGGGAGCCACAGGATGCTGAGACCCTGCCCTGTGGCCCAGCCCCTGCCCTGCAGCCCAGCCCCTGGCCTAACACCCCAGCAGATGCACACCCATGCCTCAACTGCTCCCCATGCAGATGAGTAAGGCTACAGGGGGTGCTTCTTCAGCTTCAATGGGGACAAATCTCTCTCTAGATCTCTCGGTGCCCCTGCCGTCTTTCTCTGTCCCTTGAGCCAGCTCCCTTGTGCCCTTGGGAGGTCTCATAAGAAATGCTTATCACCGTGGCAAGAGCCAAGATGAAGCTTCTGGAAAGAATCCCATCAGGGAAGAGGAGGCTGCAGGAGAGGCCGACAGGGCCTCTGAGAGGTGGGAAGAAGTTTGGGTTGGAGTCATGCAGAAGCCACAGCCAAGGGATGAAGTCAGGAAGGAGGGGGAGCAGAGAAGGCAGTGGGGAGGGACACCCATACTTCAGGACGTGGGTATGGGGTGACAGACCTGGGGTGGCCACAGGCTGGGCCTGCCCCAGAGCGAGGCCATCAGAGCACCCGAGAACGAGAAGCCTGTCAGGCGAGCAGCCCAGTGGTTGGTTGCACTGGGCTCTGGGGCCTGGAGGTCCAGGCTGGAAGCCACTGGGTACTTCGGCCAACTTTTCTGTGCCTTGGTTTCCTTGTCTGTAAAATGTGCCGCATAGTTGTTGTCTTCGCTCAGGCTTAGAGCAAGGGCTACCCCAGGTGATGCCTGGAACAGCATGAGGCACAGAGCTGGTGGAGGCGGTCGGCCTCTGTGGGCTGGTGGGGTGGGAACGAGGGTCTTCGTGGGTGAGAAGGTCAAGCTGGGCCAACAGCTGCCTCCGGGACACGACGGGCTCAGGAGCCAGAGCGTAGCTGGAGGTGGGCGGACATGAGGGTAAAGGAAACAGGGAGACAGAGCCTTGACTCCTTCTTTAGGATCTATCCAGGCTAGCTTGTCATGACGTGGGACCCCCGCCCCAGGGAGCTTCTCACCAGGAGAGTCCCCGCCCCGTGGAAAGTGTTCTCCAGTAACTGGCTGTGAGGCCTGTAAACTAACTTAGACTGAACCTCCCTGAAGCCCTTTCTTTGGAGACCTCACACCTGGGCAGGTCACGGGGTCTGGAGCCAGCACGTGGTGAAGGCCGGGAGGGTGGGAAACCCCTCCTGGGGTTCTGGACCCCGAAACCGAAGGGAGTCTTCAAGGAGGAAAGGTATCACCCGCAGAGCGTGTGGCACCCCATTCACTTAGAGAGTGAAACAAATGGGTGAAACACCCTGAAATGCCTGGGAAACAGGAAAGCCATTGCATGGATGCTTCGGGTCACTGGGAAGCACCCCCACACACACCTGCCCCCGTAAGTTTTATTTCACTGGGGTCAAATCTCAGCTGGTTACTAGCCTTGGGACCTAGAGCCAGTTACTTACACTTTCCAACCTTCTCTACAGTGAGACTAAAAATCCCTCGCTTACTCGTCCAACCCCAAAATCAAGTGGAAGATTGAGTATAAACTGGTCCTCAGTAAACCTTCTAGAGTTTGGGGATTTTCTTTGGTTTTTCTCTTGTCCCTGAAGGTGGGTGAGGAGAGGGGACTTTGTTTTCCCAAGAGGGAGGGTTCCAGTGGGATTCTGAGTGCTCCTCACCTTAGGCCAAACTAAGAGTTATTTCAATGCAGGAAATTAGACTATTTTTGATTAACTTAACAAAATTCTAACCTACCTGAGGGGGAAAAAAAAGCAACCAAAAACAACCCTCAAAAACAAAAACCGAAAGGCAAAGTACAAAGGGCCAGCTCTGAAGGCATCCTCTGCAGGCCAGTGACTGTGCTCTTGTGGGATCTGAGTGTAAAGAGAATTTCAAAGAAACAGGTATTTTCATGGAAGTAGCCTGACCTTGGCCACGTGCGTCAGGAGGACGCTGGGGAGGTCAAGGGCTGGCCAGGGGTAGCTGGGAAGGGAGGCTGAGCTGTGTGGAGCAGGTGGAGGTCTGCAGGGCTTCCCTCCTTCAGGATCTCACAGAAAAGGGCCGTCTCCAAACGAGGAGGGGACACTGAAATGTGGGCGACAACTCCTCCTTTTGCCAAACAGGGAGTTAAGAAACTATCACTTCTTCACAAAAGAAAGGAAGATTTCATCCTGAAAAGTGGAAGGACGTAATCTTTGAGCAGAGGACTGTCCTGTAACTGGACACATGGGGGCTTTAGGGTAAAGTCACCCTGTTGATTTCCAGATTTCTCTAATGCCCCAGAGCTGCACCGTCCACCCTCTACCCTCCACCAGGAGCAGAGGAGGTGCTGGGCCTGCAACAAGGCCGGGGAGCTCCTGGGAGTCTCCTAGGGTGCTCTGGGAGGACTCGTGCCAGAGAGGGGGGCCTGGCACACGGTAACCAGGTCACAGCCACAGCGAGGGCATCTGAGGTTGTGGGTCTCTACCCTCCTCCAGACCTTTCTCTGCTGTTCTTCAGAAGCGTGACCAGCTGAAGGGTTTCCCGGGACTTGGAGAGCTAAACCCAAGACAGTCCTGGGTGGACAGAGATGCTAATCACCTTCGATTAGCATTCTCAGCTGCCAGATAAACTCAGAGACGCCAGGTAGACTGAGGCAGCACAGCCCTGGAGGGCCAGATGTGGGATGAAACCACAGTCTCTTGCTCTTGGCTGGATGCTTTGTCCACCAGTTCCATTTTAGCAACTGTACACTCGAGAGAGATTTTCAACGTCTGTTATGAGCTGAGTGTTACGGGGACGCCACAGGTATCAACAAAGTGGCCAAGAGTGTAAATGAGCTCACCCTTGAGTGTGTGTGAAGATCAGAAGCTCTACCCTTCTTCACTCCTTGGAGCCCATTCTAATTTTTGATGAACCTCAGAGATGTCAGGCTTTGTTCCTTTGCCACCAGGCTATTTTGAGATTTTTGACTCCTTGGGGTTTTAAATATTATATTTATAATTTATTATAGTTCATGTTAGCATTTTATAAACATTGCAGGAAACCTGTTTTAAAATATCTGCCGTTTTCACAAAATAAGAGCCTAAAATTAATTATTTTTCATATAGGATATGAAATTCTATATGATAAAAGTTAATAACAGGGGAAATTGGGTATGAGGTATAGGGGATAAAACTTTTATCTCAGTATGGTACATCTGTCATAAATAACTTATATCATTATATTGTTAACCGAAGTCCATACTTTATTTAGATTACCTTAACTTTTACTCAATATCCTTGTGAAAGGATTAACTTAAAGGATTAACTTAATGAAGTGATTCTTTCCATGTCGCCCCACCCCACCCCCCACGCCCCACCAAAGGAGATGCCAGTACAACTTGCACAAGAAGTGCTTATCACCTTGGAGTTGAATATACCGGAACACGCTCCACGTGTTCCTCTGCCCTAAGCCTGACCTCGTATTCCAAAGACAGCAGTGGAGGTGAGGCTGACGCCAACCGTATGGCCAACAGGTAGATGTCGTGTCATGGGTGATGTACCTAAAGCAGGATAGACAGACGAGAGAGTGGTTACCCGTATACACAGGCGTCCCATCCGCCTGATTCAGATCCCAGCTCTGCCTTTGCCTTGTACTTGGCCTTTGGATGAGACCCGTGATGTCCGCGGGGATAGCAGTGATGCTTCACGAAGCAGGTATGATGCAGCAAGCAAGTGGAACATGCCAAGGGCCCTTCTGGAAACAGCTGCTCCGTGAGCGGTTGGTTCTAACTTTCGGATCTGGCTTCTGCATCGCGATTGTCACCACCTCGGGGCTTGGTCCTCCTGTGGAGAATCTCTTCTGAACTGTGCACTTCCTGTTGGCACTTGAAAAGTCTTAATGCATCAAGAAGATGCGGGGAAGCATGACATGTGCTCATGCATTCGCTCACTGTCAGCCTCCAGCACGTTCTACGAGGGAGTTTCCGTGCTCGCTGCTGGAGGCTAACCATAGCTCACTTGGAGTTCACCTGCAAAGGAGGTGACTTTAGAAACTGAGGGCCACAGCGGTGTGGCAGGTCCGGGAAGACGCCACCTGAATAACTCGAGTTAGAAAGAGACGGCACTTTCTAGGGGTTGGGAAAGAGTTGGGGAGGCTGTCACACGTCTGCTGGCTGTGAGCCTGGGCCCGCGGGGGCAGAGCGGGGCCTCCCGGCAGCAGGGACAGCGTGAACACGCCCAGGGAGCAGACGAGCTGGTCTGTAGTCGCTCTAAGAGTTGAACCCATTTTTCCCCGTGGTGAATGCACGACGCGCACGTGGCCAGTCCTCCCATTTCCACGTGCAGCTCAGTCAGGGGACACAGTCGGCTCCCACGGTCGTGCAACTGTCCCACCAGCCACGGCCTGCGCTCAGCTCGCCTCACAAAACCGAGACCCCGTGCTCCGTAGACCAAATCCCACAGGCCCGGGCCCAGCCCCGGCGCCCCGCTGGCTGTCGTCCGGGATCCACGGCCCCAGGGAGCTCCGGGGAGCCCAGTCCCAGCGCCTACACTTGTGTCTGACTTAATTCTCTGAGCAGGATGTCCTGCACGGGCCTGTGGCCGCTGTGCTCCCCGCTGGCCTCCAGAGTCCCCTGGAGTCGCCCTGGGCACCCCGCGCTGGAACCCCAGCATCTCTCCTTTGCTAGCTCCATGCCTCTCAGCAAGTGGCTTGACTGCTCTGAGCTTCAGAGGCCTACGGGGTCTAACACCCGCTTTCTACAATGTTTCTGAGAAGTACACGGATGTAAATAAAGTGTACGGTTGGTCGTAGGCGCTTCCAGGATAGTGACTATCACCATTATAACACATTTTCAGAAAGTGATTTTCCTTAAATGGGGAAGACAATTATTTTCATTTCGGCAGGGTGTAATTTTTAGAAAATCAGAACCTATTAGACTTCCTTTTCCTGCCAGCTATTCCATTAGCATGTGTCACCTGAACAAGCCACCTGCTTCTTGGGGCCTCGGATTTCTCTGCTCTGAAATGGGGACATTTTCCCCCTGCCTGACTCATGGGATCATTGTGGGAATTCAGTGGGAGAGTAGAGGTGAGCGTGTCCTGTGAGCTGCTATGCTCTGAATGAAAATGCAGGGCGATCATTCTTCGTCTAATAACAGAAACGCAATTTATTTGCTAGACCTTCGGGTACAAATATTCTGGGAAAGAAGACGCTTTTGTTTCACCCTGTTACTGGTTTTCCTGAAGTCTGGCTGCCAGGTAGCTGGAATGAGAGCCCGGGGGGGTAAGAAAAAGCCATCAAGTTATCAAGTACCTTTCAAGTCGAGGCAGCTCCCGTGCAGCCAAAACAAGCCCATTTGGGAAAGGAACACCAGGGTATCCTTGAGGGCAAAAATCCCCCCATCAATCCCGCCTGCACTTGGTCCTCTTTATTAGGGCTGTCAAAAGACAAAGCCACCCTTGCCTGAATACCAGCAACAATAGAGCAATGGGGTGGGGGGGGGGGGGGGCGGGGATGGTAATGGAGCAAGTGCTCTATTTGGCCAGAGGGCAGGAAGGACATAGCATCCATCCCGCACTTCCTCTCTGCCTCCCCAGTAGCCCAGTGCCCAGCATCCAGTGTGGAGACAGAGGCTCAGAAGGATCCGGGAATCAGATTCCAGAACGTGTGACCCCATCCACCGCACCAGGAGGGGAGACATTTCCAACCTCCAAATCTCACCACTGTGAAAGTTAAATGTTCAGAACTGGCTGTTTGCAGTAACCAAAGGAAAAGAGTCATCTTTTAGCTGCATCACGAGGCCAGGGGTGTGATTTTTGTCACGGAAAAACCATGTACGAAGGGAGCAGACCCGGCTCTTGCTCCAGCCAGTCCTGGGCAGAGGTATCTGGGAAGCTTGGCTCCCTGCAGACATGAGGGTAGTCCTCTCTGATGCTCCCTGGCTTTTTTGTTTGTTGTGCAACCTGGGCAACTTCTGGATCTTTCCTTTTGCCAATAACCTTGGAGGTAAGTCTAGGGGAAGGAACTTTCTATGGGGAGAGATTCCAGAAGATGGGGGACATTGGATATGGGCTTTGAAGGATAAACAGGAGGTGGCTACTGTGGTTGGAAAAGGGGAGGCAAAGAGCATCCCTGGTATGATGGTGCAGGTCCTTGATGTTCAGGAAAGGCAGGTGGGTGGTGGGGTGGGCACTGGGAGGTGGTGGGTGACCCACCCTGCAGGGGGGCGGCAGGGGCCCAAGCAAGATGTTTCTGCAGGACCAGAGTTGATGGAGCGACCACTTTGTATTTTTGTTGTCATTGCCGTAGAAGATTCTGAGATGAGAGAACTTCTTCTTCGCCTCCCATTTGGTACCAGAGTTTCTCAAAGGACAACTTGGTCTTTGAGTCAAAAAGGTGTTGAGCAACATCGGGTCCTAACTCCAGGGCAAGGGGCAGAGGCAGAGGGGTGAGGCCTGTCCCTCGAGAAGGTGAACATCGAGCTGGAGAAGAGCGCAAGGCATCTTCACATTTGTGATTGTCACAAAAACTTAATGCAGAGTGTTCGAAACAGAGGAAAGAGAAAAGGGAGTGATGATGATGGAGGAGATTCACCTGTTCAAGGTATGGATGCTCCAGAGGTTGGTTTATTCCAATTACAAGTTAATACACTTCAGAGATAGAAAAGACACTTCAACCTATCAACCAGACCAGGTCTTAAAAAAGCACAACTTGTTGAGATAGTTGGTTGCCGCTTTAGGTCTATTCCAGCAGAGTCAGGTAAGCCAAATTCTAGAACTGAGGACTAATTTAGGAGATTTAAATAGACACCTTAACACATTTCATCTACTCAGTGAAGAATGACAGGAACAAATCAGATCTCAAGGTTGATCGTGGTCTTCACTAGGAGAGGTGGAACTAGACTTAGACTTGGATGTTCAGATGTTAAGACTACTGTTTTTTTCTTTTCTTTCTTTCTTTCTTTCTTTCTTTCTTTCTTTCTTTCTTTCTTTTTTTTTTTTTGATTTTATTTATTTATTCATGAGAGACACACAGAGAGAGGCAGAGACCCAGGCAGAGGGAGAAGCAGATTCCATGCGGGGAGCCCGATGCGGGACTCGATCTCGGGTCTCCAGGATCAGGCCCTGGGCTGAAGGTAGATGCTCAACCACTGAGCCACCCAGGCGTCTCAGACTACTTGTTTTTTCACCTATAGAAATGTTGCTTGTGTATTTTTTTTTATAGGGGATTTTTTTCTGGTTTTATTTTCTTTGTTTCTGACTCTAATAATTAGTTGGAAACTCGTGTAAAATGAGCTTTCCTAAATTAAAAAAATATATATTTTAAATAAAAGTGATTACTATTAAAAAAAAAAGCCTCCCAGGGAGGAAGCTAAGCCTCAGCGTGGGCTGAGTGGTGGGATGGTGTGGAAGGGTGACCAAGGGAGAGAAACTGCTGGGGGGACAGTCGGGGAGGATCCCGGCCAGGTCGAGGGGCCCGGGCGTAGGCAGGCAGCCAGGCAGCCAGGTCTCTGGGCACATAGACGCCTCCCTGCAGCCCTGAGCCCGGGAGCCCATCCCTCCCTTAGGTGCCCACCCCAGGATCTTCAGGAAATGCGGGGCTGCGGCAGGGAGCTCCAGCAACACCCGGGGGCTCCTTTCTGTGTGCCCGGCAGACGGGACTTTCTCTGCCATGACGACTGCGGCGGCTCCGGCGTGAACACTACCCCGGAGCTGGGCCTGTGCCCTCTGAAGCCCTTGGGCCGCCCTGACCCACTTCATCCTCCCTGTGACCGACGGCGTACGTGTGCTTAGTACCCCTTCTCCAGGTGAGAGCACATGACCTTCCCAAGGCCACGAGGCTCTTAAGCCGCAGAACCAAGACTCGGCACCAGGACGTCTGGCTGCACGGTCTATACGTTCATCTGAGATGTATCACGTCTGGTGTAAAACCACACAAAACAGAAAAGCAACTTGGGGCATTTCTTGCAATTCATGCTCCCCGCACATGTCCCGAAGTGTCTTTGTGCCTCTATAGGTGAGGGCAGAAGGGTTCTCCGTAGGAGCGAGACAGGATCACGGAGTGTTCTAGGAGGGCCATTCTGGAAGCCGGGGTGAAGATGCATGGGGCAGAGAAACTCAGGTTACGAGCTGCACCTTGCGCTCTAGGAGGGGGGGCCAGCCCGACGCAGGCACAGGCAGTGGCAAGGACAGGAGAGGAGGGCCTCGAGGGCGCTTCTGAAGTACAAGCTCACGGCTGGCGGCTGGCAACCCGGCTCATTGACCTCACGGCTCGATTGCCCTTGACAGGTGCCCGGCGGGCGGCGGGGGTGGGTGGGTGTGGGTGGGCTGCACCTGCAGTCATTCAGGGCGCCCAAGCTCCTGTTGCTCCCACCGAGGCACGCGTGTCCTGCGGAGGCGCCTGCGACCACATCCTTCACGGACTGGGGAACTGGGGAGTCTATTGTGGCGCCCTTCCTGTTTGGGGCGCGCGGTGGGGGACGGAAGGGAGGTCCTCTGGCCCAGGTGTTCTTTTACCTAAGAAACGTTTTTGCTGAATTATAAGCCTCCGGGTTTTAAGACCGCGTACCACTTACAGTGACAGTGAGTCCTCATTTACCCCTGCATCCCTCTGCTCATCCGTATTCATTATTTATTCGCTGAGCATTTATTGAGCACCTGCTGTGTGCAGGCTCCGGTGTGTGGTGCAGACAAAGACATCTAAGAAATCATTCACTGTGACTCGAGGCAGGTGTCTGGGGTCGGCTGTCACGTCCCCAATTGAGCAGCTGCGCCATTTCAGACCATCTGGCTTCAGAGTCCATTTCTTTATCCAGGAAATGAGAAGGATGTCGTCAGGTTCACTATGAACTTGTTAAAGGCGGGGACGCCTGGAGGGCTCAGCGGTTGAGCGTCTGCCTTGGGCTCAGGGCGTGACCCCGGGGTCCCGGGATCGAGTCCCACATCGGGCTCCCTGCAGGGAGCCCTGCTTCTCCCTCTGCCTGGGTCTCTGACTCTGCCTGTGTCTCATGAATAAATAAATAAAATATTTAAAAAAAAAGAAAGAAGAACTTGTCAAAGGTCTCTGACCCTGCATACACATGGCGACGGGGAATCACAACACCCAGTTCTTGCAATGGCCCTGCTCAGATGTCACTGCTGCGCTCTTCTCTCCACACGGTCCGCACGGCGTGGCGCGTCTCCTCCATGCCCATCTGTGAAGTGGGCAGGTCGTGGACTCACGCAGCGCTGACCAGACAGCAGCCTGACGGCACAGCGTGCGTCCCCCTGGGCCAGCCCTGGGATCCAGAGACCCTCGCCTGGGCCACCTGGAAGCTGGTCGCACTCGCCAGGTAGAGCGTTACAGGTAGGTCATGGGGCACCATTTCCGAGGGAGGCCGGAGCTCCTGTCCCCACACCCCCCGAATGGCTTCTCTGGGGTCCCCTCCTCGCAGAGCGCCCTCGGAGCCCGGCAGACAGGACAGGGCCGGGGGGCTGTCCCTGTCACCGGCGGCGTCTTCTCTGTGGCTGCTTGTCCGTCCGCGTCATCTGTGCACCTGCTGGACAGACGGGCAGAGCAGCCTGGAGCAGCTTCACGAGCTCAGCCCTGCTCTTCCCTCGGGGCTCCTCCCCGTCCCCCCCGGAGCCCGAGGGACACAGGCAAGGCTCCCTGAGAAAGCTGGCAACATTTCCATGCTCGGGATGAAAGGGCCCCATAAAAGCGCGAGCGGCCGGGAGCTGCAGCGTCTTTATTCCGCGGGGCTGTAAACCGCAGGGACAGGAGAACGGCTCTGTCCGACTTAAGCGGGACATCGTTCCTATTTGCAGTGCCATAGCTCTCCTTCTTTTTCATCCTCAACTTAACTGTGTTTTCCTTCGGCTCTCAAAAGTCACTTTTAAACCCTGAAATTAGAAATGGAAAGACAAAGATTGAAGAGGCAACTAAAATCATTTACAGCAAACTATAAAAAGATCATACAAGCCTATATAACACGACTTTAAAAAAAAATTTATTAACGAGTTTTAGGAGGAGAATCCGATTGAGATGGAATGACTTGTATCCGAGCTCGTCCCAGGATGAGGGAAGCCCAGGCAGGAAGCCGCATCCTTCCGTCGCCATCACTCACCCCGTAAATTAAAATGCAAAATCATCTACGGTAAGTACTGTCATCTTAGCCAGCGCCAGAGACATACCCTCCTTCTCCCAAAGGACGGAGGCGATTGATGTGAAGTCAGCAAAGGGAAACTAATGGTGTTAAGGTCTTTAAAAAAATAAAAATAAATAACTTGCCACCCACATTCGCTTGGATGGAGAGCCGGGTGTGAAAGGTATTTTGGCAAGAACCGGTCAGGGAAGCTGCCCCGGGTCAGGAGCAGAGTCAGGCAAGCCAAATTCTAGAACTGAGGACTGATTTAGGAGATTTAAAAAAAAATAAAAAACAGCAGTACGTCTTAGCAGTCTCTGTGCGCTACCAGCTTCCTCGCTGCCAGATTTTGATGTTACCGATTAGCAATAAATGATATTTTAGATGATGACACAGACAACTGGGATGCTATTACAACAGTTCTTTATTTCAAATACTGCCTCCTTTTAGCTCATGTTTCTTGAGTGTTTGGGTAGGTTTTTTTTTTTTTTTTTCTGGAATATTCGACGTATTTCCAATGGTTTTGAGTCACGGTGTACTGAGTCCTCTTGGGAAGCAGTCTGGGCTGATGGAGCCCTTCACGCCGGCCTGCAGGCAGGGCATCAGCATTAACCACTGATTGAATTAGCTCTGTGAACTTTGCAAAGTCATTCAGGGCAGGACTGTTGGAAGTGAGTGAATCCTGGACAGGAGCCAGAAGACCTGAACTCGAGTCGTGGGTCTGCCAAGTATCCTCCAGAGCCGTGACCCTGGGGTAGGCCCGTGAACCTTTCTAACTGTCTTGATCCTCGTGGGGTGAAGAGAGCCTGACTACCCACCAGGGTTCCCATGGGGTCAAGAAGACCATGCACTTGAAGGTCCACCGCGAGCTCTGAAATGCTCTCTATGAATTTCAGGTATTTGTCACCGAGGGCTCAGCACCATCATTGCCTGTGCGTTTGTGCCATAAACTGACAAATGCTTATCGAGCGCCTGCTATTTGCAGCACTCTAGTGGGTTCTGAACAAAACACGCAAAAAACTGTGCCTGCGCGGAGCTTGCACCCCAACAAGAGAAGGCATTCCACAAACAGAGCTTTACATGTACAGAAAAATGTGAGGAGGTGCTGCCAGAAACAGGGAAACAGAGTCTAGAAAAAACTAGAGACCAGCCAGGAGTGAGGAGAGAGGCTTCCAGGCTTCCGAGGTGCTCAGTGAGCCCATACCTGCAGCAGTCCCACGGTCCTCAGTTGGTGGGAAATTCAGGAAGGTAAGAGAACGAGGGTGGCGGTGGGCAGCTGCCTGGCTGTCTGGCTGCTTGAAGACCAAGGACACACACGGGAAAGGGCTCGCTCTAAGTGAAGGGGAGGCAGGCACGTC
Organism: Canis lupus familiaris; assembly: GCF_011100685.1. Taxonomy (NCBI): domain Eukaryota; kingdom Metazoa; phylum Chordata; class Mammalia; order Carnivora; family Canidae; genus Canis; species Canis lupus. The sequence goes on from NC_049238.1 coordinate 3,637,074, forward strand.
ATGTGACTTAAGCCAAAGGTCAGCTCATAGTCGTCGTGAACCTGGCTGAGTGGGGTTGGGCGTGCACGGGAAGCAGGCAGGATGGCTCCTCTGTCAAATATCGGTGACACCTGGCTGTGGTTCTCTGGGCCTCAACAGGCAGACAGTGAGCCTGTGATGCAGGAGCTCCCGGGGGATGCCTGGGTGACCTGGCACCGGGGGCAGGCTCAGCCCCCTGGAAGCAGTTTCCTAGGACCGTGGCAGCTGTCCAGGCTGGCTGAGGCTGGCGGAAGCTCTGGCCAGGAGCCAGGGGAGCCAGGGGAGGAGAGGATGGCCGCTGCCATGGGGAGCAGGTGTGCTTGGGAACTACACGGGACACTGTGTTGGGGACCTCATGAGATTTGGAGCCTAGAGGTCCTTAGAGGGCTGGGGGAGTGGCAGGAGGGCCCTTCTGTACCCCTCCCAATTATGGGACCCACAGCTCCTGGGGTGGGACTGATGGGAACTTTGATGGGGCTTCCACGAGTCATCACACAGGTCTATCATACAGCTCACAGATATCCAGTTCACACTACAACACATGATATTATAGCACACGGACCTGGAAAGAACTTGGGATTCTGGGTTAGGACTTCTCTCATCCAATTATGACCTTTGCTTAAGTTACTTCGTAAGCTAGTTGGGATAGCATCCCTCTGCAGTGAGGCTAGGCCTTTACAGGAGACTGCTCAGGAAAATGTTTTATTTAACTTAGTAGTTAATGGAAATTAATTATTAATCTTGCCGCTGTTGGTAATAACGTAACCATTCCTTACATAAATGAACAGAACCTTTTACACGACACATCTTTTTACATGCATCGCATTCAATCATGAATGTTGTCCTATAGCTTGATTTAATCACTAACAGCCTTTCTCTTGAGTCCAAATCTACGGTTTTGTCATCTCAGCTGATGACACGCACATCCAGCCAATCACTGAGGTGAGAGCGACAGCCGAGCTTCCTGGGTCCTCCATGTCCCATCCAAGCCGCCACGTTCCTCTTTGTTGACATCTCCTCCTTCCTCTCCCTGTCCAGGGCTGCTGCTCTGGCTCATGGTCTGGCCATGTCTTGTTTGAACTTCTCCAGTGTCATCTTGTCCCAGCCTCCTCTCACTGGCAGAGTGATCGTGTGGAGGTGGAAAGTCTTCTGTGTCCCCAGAACCCTCTGTGGCTCCTCATCTCCTCACCGTCCGCAGGAGGATCCCTGGTTGCTCATGGTCTTTGTTTCTCAGAGTTTCTGAAAGCTTGTACTCTCTTTGCTTTTCATTCTTCCTCTAGAAGAAACACACAGGCCCCAGTTCACTCCTTCATGTTCTTGACTTGTGGAGAGGGGCTGCTTTTGACCATAAGGTGTTTCTGGAACTCTCCATCATGTGACCCTACACAATGCCTCTTCTGGGGTGACATCTAACAGAAACATCATCTTCCAGTCTCTTTCTGTCCAATTAGACTGCAGACACCCCCTTGCCCAGGGCAGTGGCTGGGTTCACTTTACCTCCCCCTCGTAGGTGCCCCAGGAAGGTTTGGATCGGGTCTGAACTGAAGCACAAGCATAAAGAGCTCCACGCCAGAGGCGTGTCCCCATCGCTGCAGCACTCCGGCGACACTGCCACTCATGTCCTACGTTTTTGGCTCCGTGTTCTGTTTCTCTGGCTACATTGTGGGTTGAAAATGGTCTATTCACCCTCATCTGTTGTCAACAAACTGAAGGGCTGTGCTTGTGGAATAAATTCATACATGAATGAATGAAATAATTCCATATCTCATTACTTCTTCAGTTTGGTTCCCCAAATTTAAGTTGCCTTTTTTTTTCCTAATTGTTGGACTAGCTTAGTATTATGTTAATATTATGATATTATACTGTGGTGGCTTTATAAGTATAATTATGCTCATAACTGAAATGCCTTTTTCTCAAACAAATCTAACTACATTTTGATTATATATATTGAACATATATAGAAAACAACTATGAAATAAAATACAGGCAGATTTCGTTCTTCTTCAATAAAATAGAATAATACCCACACACAGGATGCAGGGCATCTGGGTTCTCTCCACTCTGGCTCTGTCTAGTTTTGTGGCAAGTTAGTTAACCTCCTCATGCCTCAGTTTGCTCAACTGTAAAATGAGGGGATTATACTAAATTGTTAGTGTTATTTCCTACTTTAAAATGCTATTTTTCTCTCTGTGTGGGTTTTTTTTTTTTCAATTTTAACTTGATTTTCAAGTTTACTTGACAGTTGTGGATGTTCTCGATACCACATGGGAATGCTTTCAAACCCATTGCACTATGAAAAATCATGTGGAACTTTTGCTCAATGCCAAAAACATCTTAATTACCTGCTGTCTTTTAGAATATTCTTCCCAGCGGACACATATTGGCAGGGGGCTGATGGAGGTAAGAAGCCAAAGAGAAGGATGAGAAGACAATTTTCCTAAAACCCCACATCTGAGATGCAATTATTTTCTGTTGGTTCATGCAATTTTATTCCCCAAACCTGTTTCCCTAATTAAGCAAAGAAGCCTTTTGGCAAATACAGAGCACGTAGAAATGAAAAATAATCAGCATAAAACAGTGTAGGAAGCACCATTCCAAATGTAGAGTCCACATTGGCAATATGGCTGCCCCAGAAGGACTCGTGAAACATGCACAGCTATGTCTTTCTGGTAAAGCTGGGAGGATGCCCACTCTAGCTAGAAAGAGAGGTTTTTGGAATGTTAGTTCAAGTAAAAACACACAGCGTAACAGATAGGCATTTATTTTTCAGCAAACAAGAGTCTAATTGACTTTATTGCTTTCCTTGGAAGGCCCAGTAAATCACAGAAAGTCAGCCACGAGTAAAAATCCAACATCAAATGGAAGGCATATAATAACGTCTTTGGTTGCCCAAAGTAATACCTAACTATTGAAGTCATATCCTTATTTTTTTTAAAGTAGAATAATATCTACATTAAAAAAAATCTCATAAAAGGTTATTTGGTCTCCCTACTGTGGTTTTCCCTTCCATTTCATACTCTCTCCCACTTTTGGTTTAATTCTTATTCTTTTTATTTTTTTTAATTGTGGAAAAATACACCTAATCAAAAACTTACCATTTTTAACTGTTTTCAAGTGTATAATTTGGTGCATTTAAGCACATTCACTTTGCTGTGCAATGGTCAACACCACCCATCAGTTCATCTCTTCATACCTTGTCCTTATTTGGAAGGATCTGCAGTGATATCACGCCCACCCCTCTGCTGCCCTGTCACCTGCTGGATGAGAAAGTCTGATGAGTCAAACACTCAGCCTCTTCAGGGTGTGGTTGTGGCCTCTATATTCCAGTCTGTGTCCTCATATGTGCCTGCAGGGGTCCTATGGGGCAAAGTACACAGGCTTTGGAGTTAGAGGCCCCAGGCCTCTAACTTGCCCCCCATACACACCCTGATGCCTGGGGCATGTCTCATCACCTTCTCCAGTGTGAGAGCCCAAGTGTATCAAGAGGCTTGGCATCTCACAGAAGATCAAGAATGACTAGGTATAAATTGTGTACAAACACTTTTTCCTCTTTGTGTTTTGTGGAGGTCTAGAAAAATAAGACCAAAAATGATGATGATGATGATGATGATGATGATGATGATGATGAACTATAACAACAGCCATAATAACCACAGCAATAATAATAGAGCTGAGTTGGGAGTGAGAAAGTATAACAGTTGTCAGCCTAGGCTGGAACCTTGAGGTGCTGCTCTTGGCTTTGTCCACACATGTGGACTGAGCTCAGCTCCATGCTTCCATTTGCAGAGGTTTGGAAGCAGGCAGGCTCACTCCAGGTGCACTGCTGTCCCCCACACTGGAGTGCTATATATTCCTGTTATAACAGTAGCCTTAGACTAAATTTTGGATTTATTACAGTGATTAGACAGAAGAAGTAGAATTTAAATTCTCTCAATTTTGTCCTTCAACATAAGTATCTGGGGTTCTTACTAGTGTATAACATTTAAAACAACCAGATGATGTACCAACTGCGAGCTAGAATAGTTTTGCTGATAAATACAGATTGTAATCCGTACACAAAATTGTTTACTGAGTTTTTTACATCCTTAAAATTAAAATGTATTCTTTTACTTAAATCATTGTTTTATTAATTTTTTTTTAGTAGGTTCTACACCTGACATGGGGCTTGAAACCATGACCCCAAGATCAAGAGTCATATGCTCTACGGACTAAGCCAGCCAGGCACCCCTCACTGTTCCATTTAAAAGCAAAGAATGAATCAAGAAAATACTGATCATTACTGATTATTAACATGATTAACACAGAGAATATTTTTGCCTCATCGAGGAGAGAGGTGTTAAAAATGATCCTTCCCGGGTGTTGAGTATGCTGGGCCACCCACCGTTGGGCAAAACAAGAAGGTAAAAGAAGGTGACTTTCCTGCCAACTCTGGCTTGAAATTTTTATTCCAGGAAGGGCCCACAGGTATGGACTTCTCAGATCACCTGCCGAGGATTCAGTAGATTCTCTTCACTCCCCAGGCCCCTTCAGACTAAATGCCTTTGCTGATTCTTTACCTGTTGGAGACAGCTTCTTTCCCTGCTATTTAAATCTCTCCCATTCTCCAACAGGCGAAAGAGTGAAGAACAAAAGCGCTGAAGAAAGAGAATATTTGAATTTATGTGGAGCTGGGTTTAATTCCAGTTGTGGGACACTGTGTTAGATTTTCTTTTTAAACTTGCTTCCCCTCTTGCAAAATGAAGTGAATGAGACCAAGGATTTTTGTGCAGATAAAGGACAGAGCATGGTGTGAGGCAAATGATAAACAGTTTTGGGAGTCATCATCTTCCTTGATCCCTTCTAACTCCAGATGTGCCTCAGACCAGGTCTCAATGCCAGATTTTCATCCACTAGCAATCTCCCTCTGCCTGTCTCATCTTGACACACACAAACACACACCCAGCATCCACACACACATTTATACTCCTATCTGTGTCTGCAGACACACATGCTTGGGTGCGTGGTCAAGCACACGCGTTCACATACAAAGATGTGATTATATGCAATTGTATGACCTAATCCTATAATTTTCTAAAATCAGGCTGCATTATTCTTTAAGTAAACATTGCAATATAGGGGCTTAATTTATAATACAGATCAAGATAAATGATTAGTCCACCAGCCCAGAGTGAAAGCATGTACTCTCACTATGTTTTTGTTTTCTTTCGACACATGCTTTTTATCAGGAGAGTCCTTCTTGCCAAGCATTTTTATTTTAAACTTGGCTTTTCATGACGCCAAACAATTTAAACATTTGGGCAATGGGATCAGTGCATATTTTCCACCATGTAATAAAATAATAGTTCGGTTGAAAACTTTATTAATTCCAAATTGAGTAGAGTCTGGCTAGTGAACGTTTGGCCCATGGTGGCCTTTGCTCTCTGGCTGGCTAGAGGGAAGAGAAGATGGCAGAAACAGCTGCTTTTATTTTCACATGTGAAAAAAGGTAGTGGTGTTTCAGAGATGGTTTGTCAGAAAAGGATGAGATCTAAGACAGAACTCCCCTCATCTGAAAAGGAAAAAGGACTTTTGTTTGGTTCTTTGGCTGCATGTGAAGAGGACTGCTTCTCTCCCGTGTGCATGGTTAGAAACCCAGGCGGGCGATCCTAAATTTCCCACACAGAAGCATGGGCAGCATTTATCTCTGGATGCAGGTGTTATGGTGATTTTTGTTATTTTTATAAGTTTTAATTTTTAAACATTTTCAAATGTCCAGCTATAAACAAGTTTTATTTGGGTAAGCAGAAACAATAAATCAACAACCCCTTTTTGAAAGAATGGCTTATTGTGGGCAGAGCTTGAACTGGAAATTCAGAGTTCTGTGTCCTACTCTCCAGTGCCGTTAACCGGTGTGTTCTCTGGAACAATTCCACGAAGTCTCTGAGGAAGTCTAAGTACAATGCGGAACGAGCAGTGATGGGATAGGCACATTCTCACATCACTTCCAGTGCTGTGATTTCCGATTTCAAATGAAAAGAACAATGAACATCATTTCATTAAAAATGGAAAAAGACAAACAGATAAACGTTGTTGAACATGTCGTATGTCTCTGGTTCTGAGCTCTGTGTTGTCACTGGTTCACTTTTAAAAAATAACACAATACTATGTCAATTCATCCTTACCACCCCCCAACATGTGTGTTACCACCCCTCTCCACAGAGGGCAGGAGACTGATCTCATGCAGAAGAGATGATGGGATAAGAATTCTAATTCAAACCTGTCCGGCCCCACAGCCCATACATTCTCATTATCGTTTTCAAGAATTCTCTACGCTTGATGTGAAACACTTTGCAGAAAAGGCCAGAACTGTTGTCCTAGAGAACAACACTAGGGTTGGGGATCTATGAAGATGTTTCCAATGTCATCACCAAGTCATCAGCACATCTGGCTTCTCCCTAACTTGCTAGGAATGTTCCCGGTTGCTGAGCCTTCACCGGGGCTCCAGAGGGAATGTTTACTTTGTTGAGTAATCCATTTCGTCCTTCTCTATCCAAACCACTAAATAAACTTGCTCCATTTTTGTCCTTTTAGGAAAAGTAATTGAAAGGGATCCAAGACAAATGAACTTACAACTGGCTCTCTGATGGCTTTGCTTCCTGGTTGTCTTCCTGTCCAGGAGTAGCTAGCTCTCAGCCTCCTCTCCCAAAGGGAAGGCACATTCCTCCAGATGCTTCCACGCTGACCTGTGCCCACAGGCACCCAGGGGACAAAACTCATTTAATTTGACTGCAGCCACACAAATTTGCACGCCCATAGAAACTCGGGTTTTATGTTATTCTCCCCATGGCTTAGAACTGTGGTTTATTGTTAACCACTTTCCTCTCCCTCCCTCTCTTCAAGGTAGATTTATTAGTACAAATACGTAGTGCAAATGATGATTTATGGGGGCACTGGAGTCCCCGAGAAAACATATTGATTGAGGGGAACTTGCATTCCCTGCTGCAAAGGCCCTGTTAAGGGATGTCTGGACGATGGGACTGGAGTGAAGTTGAATTCATCAACCCGCCAAAAACTGGATTTCCTGAGGTCTTCTGTTGCACGGGCCGCACCTCTGGAATCTGAGCTTTTCTACGTCACCGCCACCCATCCTGATGTCTTGCGTTCTCTAATGAGCTCCAAGAATTATGACAGTTGCCTCGGGAGCACTTCACGTGAGCCAATCGATAGGGAGACAGATATGTGCTGCTCAGTGAGGAAGGAACGTGGAGAAGCACACGAAGTTCTCTCCCAGCTCTTGATTCAGTTCTGATGCCCAGGAGAGATGACTTACTTCCACTCCATTGATCCTAATGGGACTAATCTATATTCCCAGCCACACACCCAGTGTGAGGTGAGGGGGTGCGGGAGCACCCTCCCAGGTGCCCTTGGCTCTGTGACGGGGGCATATGTGTCTCCTGTCCCATGAGATCCGCACAAAGCACTTAGTGTGGGGAGCGTTGTGAAGGGGCGCGGCCCGCGCTCGGTCAAGGGGAGCCAGGAATGAGAGCATCAGGCAGGAAGCAAACAAGAATCGCGCAATTATATTTAATTGCAGAAGGCATCCAGGCCATGCACTTTAGAACATCAATAAAAGGAGCTTTGTTTTTTTCTGGGCTCCGTCGTGGTGATTAGGGACAGGAATATGATGAGCGGCATTGATCACTTTCTTCATTCTCATAATGTCTGCCCATGTTTCTCTGATAATTTCACTTTCAAAGTGGGAAAAATGGAGTTATGTGACCCTCTGGGCCCAAGCCCACCACCCTATTGACAACCTCCATTAATCTTTGAGAGTCTTACCCCATTTACTAAATAGCAGGGCTCACCTGGAGTCACACACCAATCAGTGGCAAAGTTAATTGCAATCAATATCTGCTAACATTTTTCCTTCCCACCCCCACCCTGACAGTAAATCTTATCTCCTTGGGAAGATAGGCAGCTACGGGCAGCATTGCTCTTTTGTGGGAGGGAGAACTAGGGCTTGGGGCCAGAGGAAGTTTCCATACATCATATTTAAACGCTATTTTCTATTGAAAAGATTTTGGCTTCGAAGTTTCAGATTTGAATATCAGCATTCTCATTTTTGTCTCTTCATCAGTTTTCTGCTTATTTATAAAATTTTAAAATGCATTTTCCCAGGTTGTAAAGTACTACGAAGCTCATTAAGGAAAACCATTAAAAAATACGATGAATAAAGAGAAAAATGATCTCACTACCCATAGAGAACCCAGGTTAACCTTTTGGTGTCCTGGTGTTGCTTTATTTTTTTTTTTTTCTTCTTTTCTTTTTCTCTAACCAAACATCCATGTGAAGTCCATCATGCCAGCGGGCATTATACCTCCACAGCATCTTCTAGCTTTTGACTTTGCTTGTAGTTTCTGAGTGAACATAAAAAAAGAAAAGAAAAAAAAGGTGTGTACTATTGATGTGTGCGTTATTGTTCAAAGTGTCAGCTGCTTAAAAATAGCATGAATGTTCAATAAAGAAATGGCTAAAAGTTTTCCTCCTTGGTTCAAATGTCTGACTCAGAAAGCAAAATTTGGAGGATGGATGAAGTGTCTTCCTGATTTTTTTAGAAAGGTAGGAAGGATCTGTTTCACAAGACATAAGGGAAACCTCTCTGTCTCTGTCTCTGTCTCTGTCTCTCTCATAAGTCCTATTGGTCTTAAAGTTGGAAGAAATGTCATTCAAATTATAGATATCTTTGCCTAATGATTGTCATTTATCTTCCTTGTTATTGGAAGTCTTCGGCCCCTCTTGTCCCCTGCGTTTTTACATGGAGATTGTAACAAGAATTTGGCAGGAGCTTTAACAAAAGCTGCTAGCTGAACCCTCTGATGTGCAAGTTTGGAATTCCTCTAACTTCTTTTTGAAATATTTTTCAGACCCAAATTGCCAAGCAATGTGCTGGCTCTTATGGTCCTTGACACGTGTCTCCTGCCCTCCAGGAGCTCATCTCTCAGACGTGACAGGTAGCCAAGGGGATTAACAAATGGGACAGAAGTACGTGTGAGATGTCTCGAGTGCCTTGGGAGTGTGTAGTATGGAAGCTTTGATTGGGAAGAGACACGAAGTTGAACCACAGGAAGGAAGTCAGAACTTGTGTGGTCAAGGGGAGGTGGAAAGAAGGTCTTTGTATGAGAGCTTGTATGAGATGGGAGTTTAAATGATAACCAGTGAGGTTGAGATTGGGGTGTTTAAGGGGCGTACTGCTGGAGAAGATGAGTAGGCTCATGGGGCTCAGCTGAGTGAGGGCAGTGGGACTGGCAAACTACAAACATTTAAATGTTGTCGATGTAAAGAATGTGTGAAAAGAGAGGGATATGGATGGAAACCGTCAAATACTCCTATGTACATACCAGAGGAAGAGAGGAACCCACAAAATGCTACAGGAAAAGCCAAAGGAAGGAGATCTGGAAGGAGGGGATACTCAACAGTGTCAAGGGCAGAAAGACCCAGGAAGGGTCTGAGGGACTGAGAAGTCGGAGTTGTTGGTGACGTTGGTGAGTTTGTATGAATGAAGCATGGTTGCAGGGGAGACAATGAGGGCAGAGAGAGAAGCGAAGGGATGGCTGCTCAGGGAGCCTCAGAGCAGCTGATCTGGACAGTGTGAGGATTTTTGGTAGCCAAGGTCTGGGGGGCATGAAGGAAGGTGGGGATTTAGGGGTTTAGGAATCAAGGCAGGGTGGTGAGCATTGAGGAGACCCGAAGCCACCAGCTCTCCTGCTCTCCTGCTAGGGCTCCTAAGTCACCTTCTATTTATCTTGGGGATTGCAACGCAGGTCCACCGTAGAGAAGCCTCTACTAGACTCAGTTTACTTCAAAAGGCAATTTAAAAAAAATCACGTAGGTGGGAAATGGGACAAAAGTGTAAATGTTTTTCAGGAAACTTTTGAAAATAGGCAAATGACTATAAATGAGTAAATGGCTGAGATGATGAAAACAAGAAAGCCCTGTTTCCTTCTCCCTGTTTCACTTCAGTTTCATTTGGACCAACAGAATGGCTTTTGCATTTTCCCAGAGAAAGAAACGTGGGTGCTTATTCTCCACCAGGAACCAGAGAGGGGATACAAGGTCAAAGACTCTTTGCACAATCGCACACCTGAGCTACATTCAGCTCTCCTCGGAAGGCCAGGGAGCTGGAGCTGCTATGTCCATAATTATCATTAACTTAAATAATAATTACTATTTAAAAACATCAACCACAATAATGACAACAATAGTAAAAATCACATAAATGCAAATTCTTTTTATGATAATATCTTTAGAGATAATAAATGCCATATGCAGTTATGGAAAATAATTGTAGAAAGTGGATCTTATCACTGGCTTTAGGAATCTCTTCTGTAGCATCGTTCACCGGAAGTCATCCATTGCACAGACTCTGCGTGTAGGGATCACATTACTTCTTACAGCTGTACGACTCACTGATTCCAGCAGTCTCTCTGAATTACTTGGCAGGAAAAGGAAGCATCTCCTTCCAGGCTTTCCCAGCATGTACCACACTCCTACTGGGCATCACTGTCTTTGTGTGATGTGTTCCCGATTTCTCCTGAGCAGCCTCTGCTGATCCAAGTAGAAGTGACCCAGGACCTCAGCATCAGCTCTGAAGAACTGCACCTGGATTCCATCTCTCTTTGGACACTATGTGATGAGATCCATGACAGCAGTGAGGACTGGGATCTATTGCTCCCTTTTATCTCCACCAACATGTGTGTCTCTCTTGCTCTATCAGCCAAGGAAGCCAGCCTCTAGGCACCTCAAAGACCTCATCCTTGGATGGGCAACTTCCAAATGCTTCTCCTAACCTGTGGGAATGTGGGTTTCATTTCTTAAGACTCTGGGAAAGAATTCTCAATAAATCCAAATAGGTGATAGAACAAAAAAAGTGTCTGACAGACACTTTTATCTGATTGTCTTTTCATCAGGCTAAAATACGCCTATATATCCAAATTTTGACCCCTAGCCTACGGTCTATTCTCTGGAGCCACCCAAAACACATCTAAAATCCCTTTTCCATGAGGGTACCAATTCAACTACTAGTTGATGATAATTATGATACAAGAATAAGCCCTTCTTGCTGTTACAGATATATTTCATGAAACCTAATAGTAGCATTTTTCTTCTCAGACCATTTTTGAGGAGAAGTAGGCTTGAGTCCCACCTTTTAGGGTGCTTCCATAGTGGGGATTCCTCCATGGAATGTTTTCTCTTGGATAATCCTTCCCCTACAAAGGTCAGAGGGTGTCTTGAGGGGCTTGTCGGTTGACTCAAATGGCATTAATTTTAATTTATTTTATTTCATCTGAAAGTGGTGTAATCTGAGTGGAGACCCCATCTCTGCATGCCACAGCTCTTTGGAAATCTCACCGGCCCCCAGTGCCTGGGCCTTGCTGGGTCATGCACTCTTGACTTCCCTTCAAAGGGGAGCTAGATCAGGAGATATCCACAAAACATGAGGACTCAGTGAGGGAGTGTAAAGCTGGCACTTGAGCAGTGCTTACCTGCACCCAGCACTTCCGCCATATACATATAGATAAAAACTCATACGATCGGCTATTTTTTTAATCCTCATTTCATGTTTTGGGAAAGCCAAGACTTAGAGATGTGAGGTTCCTTGGGAACTAGGATCTAATTCTAGATTTTCCTGAATCCAATTCCTGTGACTTACTCACCCTGTTTCCTTGGTCATGGAGAAGCTGGGTGTGCCGGGCATGGGGAAAGGTAGGTGTGGGAAGACGGTGGCCTGGACAATGGTCCTGGAATTAGGAGATAGAGCTTCATTCTTCTGGAGGCTGTGATCCAGTTTCAGGGAAGATGAGTGCCTGAGAAGACTGGGAGACAAGAGCAAACAATGTGTGTTTGGTAATATTTATCTGTAATATTGTAGAAAGATGCAAATGTGTGGATTGATATTTAGCCCTAATTTAACAGTAGAACAAATTATTTAATCTCTCCTTGGATCATAGAAAATCTTCCTTTTTGAAACATTGGTAGTTGACAAGCAAATTGAGATGTTGGAATATGATGCAAAGGTAAGATGGTCACTTTTAATACTTTCATTATCAATTACTTCCAAGGGAGGTCAATAGTTCTTCAAATGTAGAAATTTGTCATTTTTACTTTTCCCAAGATACAGTAGGTGCTTGATACCGATTTCTTCAATGAATTAATATTGATCTTTCCCTCCTACATAAATCTGAATCTTTCTCTAGAAATCTAGCTCCAGAAAAACGTCACTTAGCTAGTGAGTGAGCCTGGCCATCTGCTGAGCATCTGGGCTTGAACGTGTCCAAAAAAACTCTCATCAAGTGATCAAAACAGTGTTTCTTTATGAAAGGTACTGCACAGGAGAAAAAGGCTTGTCTTGACAATAGAAATGAAGCGACAGTGGAGAGGTGATCTGAGAAATGAAAGTTCTTAATTTCAGAAACAGAAAGTTTATGGGCATATTAAGTGTGGAACATCAAACTTGACAACCCTACCAGGCTTGTGACATATGCTCAACTGGAAATAAGAAAAAGCCATTTTCAAATCTTTTCAAATTTGCTCCCATCAGTGTAACTGCTTCTCTATGGGAGGTAAACCTGAAGTTGAGTGATTAACTCTCGGTGAGAGGGAATTCTCTCATGTGGACCACTGTGGACAGAAAGGAGATTCAGGAGAGACCTGGGGCCACACGCTTCCATCTACCATATGCATGGGTGGGCATGTGTGGCCCTGAGACAGGCTTCTTGGACACTTGTGTGGTTTTGCTTTTGAAAATGTGAATTTGGGAACATGGCAGGAGCTGCAGTCATTGCCATGAAAGAGCTTCCTCCCAGGCTGAGCTGCTGGCTATTACCAGCCCTTTATTGGAAGAAGAAACTTCTACTAAAAACACATATCAAGGGAGGAAACGAATGTCAGAGATGTTGGTGGACAAAGTAGGCTGGTGCTTCCACTTCATGGTCATGGGCGGGGCCCAGGACACTAAACAGCATGAATTGGAAATCTGAATATTTACAGCACCTATAAAACCTTGGGTTCACATGCAATTTTTTGTTTCTTTTTTTAGCTAAACTGTGGTCAATTGTTCTAAGATACCAGTGTACAGTGTATACACTATGACATATACGTAGACATAGGACATGACTTACTGAAACACCTTTACAAATTCTCATCATCCTGCAAAGAGAGTAATTGAAGGTATCAGGAAGTAACAATTCTCTTTCCTCATTGCTCATTGTATTTTATGGGAGAAAGGATATTCTAAAGCGATGTACACATATTTAGAAATTTGTGAGACTCTCTGCTTGTAGAGAGCCTACTGGAATACGTGATCATTACGATACTGCAGTAACTTACATTTTCCTTTTCTTGTTTAACCACAATATGTACACAACTGACTTCCCAAATTGCCACAGTTTTGAAGGTAACAAGGACTCTTGAAGTGTCATGCATATTCAGACATTAAGGTCTGACAGTCAACATCTTACAGAGCCTGCCATGGAGATTCACAGATTTGAGAGGGATTGCCACAGCTTCTCGGAGTTGATAGACAAGATGAGCGTCTGCTCTGTCAGGAATTTCCAGCTGATTGCTGGGAATGCTCCGATGGTTTGTGCATCCTCTGAAATCGTGGGCTATGATGTCGTATCCTTATTCATATTTTTCTGGGGAGAGACCCATAGTGTTCTCGTAGTTCTCAAAGAATAGAAGAATCACTGTACAGGGTCGCCTCCATGTCCCCAAGCTGATTTATCATCCGCTGCAGGACCTCATGAGAGCATGCAGAAAGGGGTTAAGAGAGAGAAGTTGTGTCTGGGATGCTCTCAGATCACCTCCTGCTCCTCCTTTGAGGTCCGGGTGGGTGGGCAGCACCCAGGGTGGACCCCCAGGCATGACCCAGCCAGGGAGAGCAGGGCTGGCTGCCTCCACCTCCCCCAACTCCTTCCGGAGTTTCTGGATGAGAAATGCATCCCACTGGCTGCCTCACTAACCCTTGGGTTAATTAGACTCAAACTAGCCTTGGCCTCCATTAGCACTTCATTCTCGAACTAACAACCATGTTTTATCTAGCATTTGATTGGCTTAATGATAAGCTTCTCGGTCTTCCCATTGTGATCCCATCTAATTGTTTACTTTTCCTAACAGGCAAGGTCTTCTGTGGTGTGAAACTCATACCCCTTCTTTTCCTGTTCCCTTCCCTATGCATTTTATAAAACTGTTAACAACAGAGCAACAGCTGGACTCTGAAAGTCGATTCATGGTTTGCTAAACTCTTCTTATGTTTATGTGTTTTCATTTAATCTCATGTAATCTCACATACCTGGTTTTGTTCTCTGAGAGAAGCAGAGCATGAAGTATGCTTTTGTGGAAGAAGAGAAACTGAGGCTCAAGGAGCAGGTGTGATGGGCAGGAAGAGCGCGTCCATGGAGCCAGGACTCCCGTCTGGCTCTGCTGATTCAGCACTGTCTTTTCAAGATAACACTCTGCTTGTATAAAAAACACATTTACATGGCATTCTCTAGAGTGGTCACCTACCTTAGTTTCTGCGATCTGGGTGCCGCCAAGGTCACCCCCCCTCAGATAGGGGAGAGGCAGCTCAGGCGGTTAAGAGGCTGAGCCCTTGGCTGCTGGTAGAAGATCCTGAATCCAGACAGAGTCCATCCTGCAACATTAATGCCTTTCCCTGGGGCCCTCCGTGACAGGTAGTTTTTTGGAGCTGATCTTGAGGAGGTCCAGTGTAGTAGAAAGTATCCAGAAGTGGGAATTGGAAAGTCTGGGTCCTCTTCTTGACTCTGCTGTTGAGTAGGCGCATGACAGGACAGTTCTATAATTTTCTGGATGCCTTGCTCTCTTATCCTTGTGCTTGGAGCTTCTGTTAGTGAGGGATCCCTTTGTTCCAGAGAAAGTAGAGCTGTTCTTCCTGAAGAAGACATCAAGGGGGCTGCCCCCAGAGCCCACCATTACCGCTCACATTTCTAGGCCCAGCAGCCTGTCCCGGCTCTACTCAGAAACCCTGTAATTTCACTGATCAGTGTTTCTCTAACTCGAGTGAAGGAACCTGCCCAGGCTCCCGCGACTTTCTGGCCCCCACCAGAGACATCCAGAATCAGCAGATCTGTGGGACGACTGGCCATCCTGCCTTCCCAAGGAGCTCCTGGCCACTGCCCGCTGCTGGTGTGCTGAGCCCATTGTGAACTGCGGTGCCGTGGGGCACAGCTGAGGGCCACTCCACATGGCATCTGTGTCTTAATCCCTTCCTACATCCACATCATTGGATCCATATCATTCATCATTGCAGATTGGGTCATAGTCCTCCAAGCTATGTGTCTGCCCTGGGGCATTCTGGGTGTTCTTGCCTGACCCTGGCAATGCAAACAACCTCTTTCTGAGTGTGAATGATGCTCGACTCCGAGCCACTTAGCCACAGCGCCTTGTTATACCAATGTAGATTATTTGCCCTCATTTTTATTACAAAGACCCTAACATTTAAGAAAGTCTAGTATGCTTCTAATAATGATGATTTTCAATATCTATATGGCACTTCTCTATTTGTATTAAATGAATGCTTGTACAGAGCAAATTTGATTCAAATTGTTCTCTGACATAAGATAGGTGTCATTATCCCTATATTACTAGTCAGCAAATTGAGGCCCATAGATTTTCCTTTGTCTCTTGGTTAGTTGATTAGGCTGCTCTAAGACTAGCACAGACTGGGTGCCTTATAAACAACAGACATTATTTCTCACAGATCTGGAGACTGGAAGTTCAAGATCAGAGTGCCAGCAAAGTTGGATTTTGGTGTGAGCTCAAGATCTGGTTCATATGGTGGAAGGGACAAGGGAACTTTTTGGGGTCACTCTTGTAAGGCCCCCAATCCCATTCATGAGGACCCCATCCTCATGACCTAATCACATCCCAAAGGCCCCACATCCAGTCCAAATACCATCACATTGGGGGCTAGATCTCAATATATGAATTTGGGGGAACACAGTCTACAGAAAATCCCCATTTGAAATTTCAGTAGGAATCCACAGTTCATATGCATTTTCTCACTTAATCCTGGCATCAAACATCAACCGTTGTATTTTATTTATTTTGTTTTATTTTATTTTATTTTGGTAAGAACTCTTAGCACAAGATCTACTCCCTTAATAAAATGTACAGTACCATTAATGACACGTTGTGCTATACCATACCCCTCTAGCTCTAGAGATGAGTCTTCTTGCTTGTCTGAAACTTCGGGCTGGTTGACTAGCGACTCCCCATTTCCTCTTCCACCCTGCCCCTGGCAACTGATATTCCATTCTTTGTTCCCCTACATTTGACTATTTTAGATACCTCAAATAAGTGGAGTCAAGGTAAAATGTGTTTATCTTTCTGTGACCGGCTTATGTCACTTAGCAGAATGTCCTCTATGCTCATTGGGTTGCTGTGTATGGTAGAGGTTCCTTATATTCTAAGGCTGAATAACATTCCGTTGCATGTACGCATCATGTTTTCCTTACCTGTTCATCTGTTGGTGGACATGTAGTTTGTTTCCACATCTTGAGTATTTTGAATAGTGAGTGCTGCAGTGAACATAGGAATGCTAGTGCCTCTTGGAGATCTAGCTTTCAGTTCTTTTGGATAAATATGGAAAGTGGGTTTGCTGGATCACAAGATAGTTCTATTTTTAATGTTTTGAGGAACTTCCATCCTGTTTCCCATAGTGGCTGCAGCATTTTACGTAAATCCCCACCAACCATGCACAAGGGTTCCAATTTCTCTAGGCCCTCCAACACCTGTTGTCTTTCCTTCTTTGGTCACAGCCATCTTGACAGGTGGGAGGTGACAGCTCATTGTGGTTTGCATTTACATTTCCCTGATTAGTGACATTGAGTGTGTTTTTCATATACCTGCTGGCCATTTGTATGTCTTCTTTAGAGAAATGTCTTTTTAAGTCTGTAGACCATTTTAAAATTGGATTATTGTTTTTCACTGTTGTTGTTGTTGTTGTTTTCTTACTACTGAGCTGTAGGAATTCCAAACATCAATTTTTAATACAAGAACTGGGTCACATATATCTTCATAATTAACACATCATTTGCTAACCACTAATGTCATTGTTTTTGTCTTTATTTCCTTCTACTTTCAGTACATCTGGGGTTAAAATTAAAGTGCTTGGGAAAAGAAGAGGATCCTGGGGCACGTGATTTTCTGATTAATTAAGGATTTGCCAGAAAGAATTATATGCTTTGACCCTAGAAGAAAGATTCTCTACATAGTCTATATTCCTCACTGGATATGTTGGATCTAAAAATCACAGCTAAATCTTTGGACCAGACACAGAGGATCTTAAAAGGTCTCAGAACATCTTTATAAAGAACAGTATCAGGACAGAGCCCTGTGCATATATGAAAGGGCCAGGAAATGGGCTTCTGCTCTACAGAGCTGACCCATAATATATATATTGCTTTTTTTCTTATGAGTCACTTCCTTTTCTAAAATAGCGAACTATCCCCTAATAGCTTATCTGGGGTTTCCAATTAGCTACATTTCTGGTTAAGCAAGATTTTCCTGTTTTATAGCTTATCTTCCAGGCAAAATGACATTCACACCCATGAGGTTCCAACCTGAGCATCATAAAACTGCTACAGCTACAGTGGATCCATTCCAGTGTTTGGATAATTTTTCTTTGTAGGGGCAACCTGAGCTTTCTTTGGCTGTTCTTTATCCTCATACGTGATTTCATTTTCCCTGTTTACTCTTTCCAGTCATTAAAAAAAAATCTGAAATCCAAGTAGTTAAGCATCTTTCCTGTAGTATGTTTGCCCCTAAGAGGCTTATTATGTTCTGTAAGGTAACAATTAAGTGTGTTAGGCAGAGCACAAAAGAGAACCCTGTAAATACTTCAACAGAAAATTAATAACCTTCCCAAATCGTGCCTGGAAGCCAGCAAATGGATTGCATGACCTCAAAAGGACCCTTCACTGGATGTGTCTAAAAATCATCAGGAGTTTGTCCCTTCAATGTGAGAATCACCATGTTGTAAATACAGTCAGATCTACTTCTGAAGGGGTCCTCGAGGGTTGAGTTACTCACCAAGCTTGTGCTAATTCTATACCTAGACACTTTGACGGTTATTTTTGTGATATTCTATTGATATGCTTAGGTCCAATGGTGGTTTCAATTTCATCTGTAGTTTTTATTAATGTTTATGAAGGGAACAGAGTAAATAATCCTGAAGTTTGTTCTTGCTATTTTTCTGGCAGCCGTTCTCTCACTGTCAGATATTAGAAGAAACCTTTCGGGAGAAGAAAGATTTCTAATTCTATCCAAAACGTGGGGGGGATATGATCTTTAATATTGCTTGTGATAGCTAGAAGGGACTTTAGAGACCATCTTATCTAAGCTCCTGAATTTACTTTTTACTTAAGCTCCAGAATATAAACTTTGCTAGGTTGGTAGATGATCTGGTTCCAGGACCCCGGTTTCTGACTCCAGCCATCTTTATGCTTCTGCTTCCCCAATTTCACTCTTCAGTGTATTGAAATCTCATAATAAAATTTTCTGAGATCTAGAGAGAAAAAAAGGCACTCATAATACTGCTATTTCATTTCCAAACTTTTGGTTAATATGTGTATTTGCACTGTGTTAATGATGCTATCCATTCATTCCAGAGTTATCTGACAAGCTTCTGTGATATATCAGGTTTTGTATGGGGTACTGGAGGCACAAAAATGAATTCAGACTCCAGTAAGGTGATAGAACAACAACAACAAAAAGACGAACAAATAGGCAACAACCATATGGGTTTTTTTTTTTTTTTTTTGTTATTACTTGTTTGTTTGTTTAGGAAGAGCTATGAAAGTGAAAAATGGGGTATTTTGGAAACTTTAGAAGAGAAAATGGGGTATTTTGGAAACTTTAGAGAGTCTTTGGTGATCAGGAAAGTGAAATGAAAATCTCCACATTCACACCCCAAGATGTTTTCTCTTTCTCTACTGCAAAGAAATTAAGCATGTTGACCTTCCGTGCAAAGGTTGAATGACCTCCCATATGGAGAAAAGAAAAAAAAATTGTAGTCAGGTATCTTTTTAAAAAATATTTATTCATTTTGAGAGAGAGATAGAGAGCCAATGAGTATTCAAGTGTGAGCAGGGAGAGGGACATAGAAAAAGGGAGAGAAGCCGATGCCCTAATGAGTGTGGAGCCCAACGCAGGGCTTGATCCCATGAATCTGAGATCATGACCTGAGTCAAAATCAAGAGTCAGATACTTAACTGACTATGCCTCCCAAGTGTCCATCTAGTCAGATATCTTTATTTCAAATTCTGTTGCCCTCATTGTGACCTTGACCAAACTAATTAACTTGTTTGTGCTTCAGTATCCACATCTGTAAAATTGGGATGGCACCGCATTTTTTTTTTTGATGAGAAAAAGCCACTAATTATAAGAGATGTTATAAATTTAATAATAGTTTGTCAGAATAAAGGAATATGTTATAACACCCACACACTTTCAGCAAACAGTAATATATCTATAACATTCCATATCATTTCCTCCAACAGCATCAGAATCAAAATATGAATCTTATCTTTCTTTATATTCAGTGATAGGATTTTCAGGATTATTTTTATTATAGGAAGTTGCACATCATATCATGATGGATTTTTATAATTCATACTCATGATATTCTTTTCTTTAACACTTTTGTGTTGATAATTTATTTTTGAGGTAGGTTGAATACCAGGATTTTCCCTACATTTCTTTTACACGTACACTTTAACTAAATTTTCCTCTTAATGAGATTATGGATTATGAACAAATAGCTTCTAAAAGACAGCTAGAAGAGACTTCCAGACTCAACATGGTAAAATGAGCAGGAGTTGCAATTTCCCTCTTGTGTCCCAGATCCACAGAAGCAGTATGAGGAAAGCCAACACCATTAAAGGGAGAAAGTCCTCCATACATGAAAGAATTCAAACAAAAGATAAATCTAAAAATTACATAAAAGGAAGTAAAGTTCAGATCATGAGAGAAATAAAGAGATATGCAAGAAAGAAGAATTGGAAGAAATAAAACAAAAATAGACACTTATGAGAAAAAAATCCCACTAGGGAACTATTAGAGGGGAATAAATCATTCTAGGTTTTTATAAGTTGGTGCTGGCATGCTTGTAGTAGTGGTAAGGTGGGGATCATGGCCACTAAATTGATTTTTAAAATATCAGGTACAGTGTTCATGGCAAACAGTTATGTGTAACAACTAGAAAAATAAGAAGAAATGGAGGACATTGCATTCAAATCCATAAAGGAGGAGAAAATGGAAAAAAAGAAAACTTGAGCAGACCAAAGGATGTAGAAAAAAATAAGCAATCATGGTAAATAGAAAGCACAACTCATAAATGAGTCCTAATAAATCAGAACCATGCTAACTCTGAAAGGATTAAAGTCAAAGAGAAATGTTTGCAACAAAATTTCAAGAAGGCTGAAAATTAGGGAATAGAGAAAAATACATACTATTTATGTGCTAATAAAAATACACCCAGTCTAGGCAGTAGCATCAAAAGAAAATTCAGTGCAAAAATCATTGAATGGAACAAAGAAGACAACTTATTTGGAAAGTTAAAATAGATATCAACTTTATATTATGAACAACGTAGCTTCAAAATACAGATAGCAAATCACTGTACATATAATATAGCTCAGAAATGCACAAAATAGATAATGACTCATTGCAGCTGCAGGAGATTTAATTAACACAATTAATGATCTTGAGTTTTTAATCCATGTTAATTCAATACACATTTGAATATATATGGAAGGTGAGTTTATATGGATGTAAATCTGACATGAATATGGATAAAGAGATTAAAAAGTAGAGAAATGAATACTCTATAAACAGTGTATACTTATTTGTTCTAAACACTAAGGGGCATGTACAAAAATTTATCATTAATTAGTCCACTGGAAATTCTAAAACATATTGATCAATAACTTCAATGAGAAACATTGAAAATTTTCAAGACAACTATGTCCACACCCCTTCCAATGCAGAAAGCAAATAGTTATAGGGACCGTTATCAAAGAGGGTTATCTGGTGTTTGAGTGCCACATCAAGTTCCCCTGCCTTCGAAAATTCTATGACTTATTCTGAACCACTGGGCCATTTCCACCACCTTTGATTGCATGTGACATGCGATATTCCATGGGTACAACGCCTTTCTATAACCACCACAAGAACAAGGTATGATATTTTAATGATATTTCAAGTGACATTTAAAGTTTCAAATTTAAGTTAAAATTGGTCTGTTTCTATCAGTGGAAATACTAGAACTGAAATAATAATTGGTTGAATAATTTACTTTTTAAGTTGGCAAAATTCATATGTGACGGCAACAAGGACTAAGTGTATCCTAGAATCAGGGAATACATTTATCTCTACTTTCCTGGGTGGTGCTGAAGGGCATACTGTACGGAAAGCATCTAGTATTCTTGACACAAAACCTCATGCAGCACATGCCTAAAATGGGGAGCCATTGTTCAACACTTGAGAGAGCTATGAATACCTTTTCTCCCACTGGAAAAACCAGCTTCACATGGGCAGTACAGCCATTTCAAGATGCCATTATGAAGTTTACCAGGAGGAGAAAACAGCCAGAGATTGGGGAAGATGCTGAAAATATAGCAATGAGAGGGGATAAGTTGACTTTTTTGGCAAGACTTCTCTCGGGGTGATTCGCTGACTGTGGCCGTCAAGGTTAAGGTGGGTGTCAAGGAGGAGCAGCCTTGTCCAGGCCCACAGGTGGGCGGTTCTCAGAACCCAGATGAGAGCTTTACGAAGGACCACCCAACCGGTGGGTTGGGACCCAGAGGGAGAAGGCAGAGAACGTACACTGACTTCTCACTCCCCCAGACCCCTGGACTTTCTGCATCTCATGTTGGCTGAGCCCCCCTGAAACCTGAGGGCAGGGGGCCCTGGCGGATCAGGACACAGACTGCAAGGTCCTGAGCAGGCTGGGGACAGGCCCAGAGCACTACTGGTAGGTCTTCTGTCAACTGTACTGCTTTTGTTTGGTTGACATCATTTGCCAGGGTTGTCATAACATCTGTCCTAATGCAATCATCCTCTCCTGTCTTATGGGGGAAGTGTGGTCATTCAGTCACTTGAATGTAAATACGAGAGGACATGGGTGGGGAACACAATGGACACTTTTAGGAGCTTTCACGTGTCTTTTCTGGCAAACACACTCACTATTTCCCTCATGTGAGGGCCTGTGAGGCCAGTATTGGAGGTCCCATTTCATAATCGAAGATGCCTTCAGTTTACACAGGAATCAGTGAGGTGGGAGGGGAGCCAAGTTGGGAACCCAGTGCTCTCTGACTGCGATGCTTATAGGCTGCTCTATCACCCTCAGAAAACTCAAACATGAGATGGCAAGTGCCAGTAAATTAGGTTTGTTTGCTTTTGTTTTCTGGACTCTTTAAGAGATAATTGTACACTTAGAGATGTCGTGCAAAAATCGTACGGAGAGTCTCCCTATGCCCCTCCCCCAGCTTCTCCTAAAGGCAGCCTGTCCATCACCAGAGCACAGCGATCACGCCGAGGGAGAACATTGGTGCAGAAGCTTTTGCTGAACTTCGGGCTTTATTTGTGTATCCCACTAATGTCAGGTTCGTGTTCCAACAGCCGTTCCAGGATTCCACATCTTCCTGAGTTGTGATGCGTCCTTAATCTCTGCTACTCTGTGACAGTCCCTTGTCTATCCTTGTCTCTCATGACCTTCATTAACACTTTCGAAGAGTTCCAGACAGATATGTTATAGGATGTCTCTCATTTAGGTTTGCTTGCTATTTTCTAGTAATTAGATTGCGTTTTATCGGAGAATATACCCCAGAGATGATGCACCGTGTCAGGGGTCCGTGATGCCAGTATGACCCACTACTGGTGTTACTAACCATGATCACTTGATTAAGGTGGTGTCTGCTAGTTTCCTCCACTGTAAAGTTAAAATATTCCTCTTTAACTAATAAATATTTAATTTGAGGGTATTGATGCAAATGCTGTGCTTTTAATTAAACATCCACATGCTAAAATCTGAAAGTAAGACAATACCTAGTTGGTGAATTGCATTAGTTTGCTGGGGCTACCATAGCAAGACACCACAGGCTGGGGGCTTTCAACAACAGAAATGCGTTTTCTCAGGGTTCTGGGAGCTAGAAATCTGTTATGAAGGTGTGTGCAGGGTTGGTTTCTGGAGACCTCTCTCCTTGGCTTGCAGATGTCCGCCTTCTCCCGTGTCCTCAGCAGCCTTCCCTCTGCACGCATGCTCCTGGAATCTCTTCCTCTTTTTAATAAGACACCAGTCATATTGGATGAGAGCCCATCCTAATGGCCTCATTCTAACTTAATCATCTCTTTGAAGGCCCTGTCTCCAAATAGTCATATTCTGATGTGCTGGGGATCGGGGCTTCAATATTGAATTTTGGGGAGGGCACAAATCAATTCATAAAATGTGTGTGTGTGTGTGTGTGTCAAGAAAAAATAAATAAGAAGATAAGTAGGCTGGTAGTGGTGTGTGTGTGTGTGTGTGTGTGTGTGTGTGTGTGTGCATGTGTGTTAACAGACATATACGTAATTCAAATACACTGGAATGCATGGCAAAGGTCAGCATCGAATTCAGCACACCAGCAGCCCATGGCAAGAAACTGGGGAGAGACACAGAATCAGGAACAGTCAGGCAGGAGCCACCAACACTATTTACAACACCGTATTTCTTAGTTGGAATATAAGATACACAGGTTTTCATGATATTAAGTTGTTTACTTTTTTAAAAAGGTTTTATTTTATTTGAGACCGAGCACAAATGAGAGCACAAGTGGTGGGAGGAGCAGAGGGAAGGAGAAGCAGACTTCCCGCCGAGCAGGGAGGCAGATGTGGGCTCCATCCCAGGACCCTGGGATCATGACCTGAGCTGAAGGCAGACACATGACCCCCTGAGCCACCCAGGCACCTCTTAAATTGTGTACTTTAAAAAATATCTGAGGTGGTAGTGAATGCCTGGCCAGCAGTCTTCTTAGCAAAAGATGAGAAAAGAGTTGGGGGGGATAATAACCAAGAAGTTTTCTCCAAAACATAATTTTTGAAAGAAGAACTCATATTTTGGAAGGAAAATTTAAGTTGAAACACTTCTAAAAGCCTGCCTATGAAAGATAGAAGAAGATCTGTTGGTAAGTACGCAGCCAGTCAGGCTGCTGAAGTTCAAGGCCACGGTTCAGACCCTCCTCGGGGAGTGTGGCCCAGCTCCTTGCTTAAATATTTGCTATAACCCTCCTTGTGTGACAGCAGCACAGCAGGGCCTCAGGGGTCATTAGGCTCTAACAGGTCCTCCAGCTCCTGCGTCTGGGGAGAGCTGGCTCTCTGCCGACATTCGAGGTGCAGGCAGGGCATTGGATGGAAGTGGGGTTCATCAGGCAGTTCCCGGGTGGCAGAGCCTAGTTAAATAACACGTCTGGCTTCCCAACTGCCAGCTCTTGTCC
This sequence comes from Canis lupus familiaris, assembly GCF_011100685.1. Classification (NCBI taxonomy): domain Eukaryota; kingdom Metazoa; phylum Chordata; class Mammalia; order Carnivora; family Canidae; genus Canis; species Canis lupus. Next base: position 3,661,622 of record NC_049238.1, read on the forward strand.
CAATTATTTCTGTGACATCCCTTGGACACACTTTGCCACCTCATCTACTACTTACTCTGTAAAAAATCCCATAAAGCGCCTTGTGGATAATGAGCTGTGGGCTGGGTTTGCGGGGTGCATGTGTGCATTTCTCTGTGTGTATTTACCTCCATCAAGTATATCTGCTCTCTGCTCAGATGCCACCAGCTGATATCTAAAATGACAGAAATTACAGGTAAGAGTAGGTGCAAATTTGCTTCCTACTTTGGGGGGTGGGGATGGGGAAGGGTGCCTCATCTGGGAGCCATGCCAAACAGGTGTCAGGGTGTAACACTCTGCTTGGATTAGACCTTTGGCTCTCTAGCCCAAATCCACACGTTTGGCTGCCTCTCTCATGCCATACTAACCATTTCAAATGCATGTCTTTGCATCCTCACGAACGGTGTCCTAGCCAGGGTGCAAGCCTACACACCACACCAGAGCTTTTATGTCTTTACATTCCTCTTCTCCAGCTCCACCATTTGCATTGTTCTTTTTCTTCCCAGTCCAAAATGAAGTCTGCTTTCTCAGACAAGCTTCCTGGACCATCCACTTACCAGTTACTAGTTTTCTGTGAACTCCCATGAATTACTCTTTTCTGACATTTATAATACTCCTGTCCTTCTGCCTTGAATTGGTTAACTGTATGCATCTTTAGTTAATTCAACAACTCTTTGTCATGGGCCACACTCCACTTGCTGGACCCTGGGAGTGCAGGCTGAACAAGATGCTTACCGCCAAGGAGCTTGCAGTCTAATAAAGAAAGTAGTGACAATAAATAGAAATAATTAAAAATGCCAGTGCTCTGAAGGAATCTAGTGGGTCTCTGAGAAAAATAATAAAAGAGGGACCTATTTGTGGGAAGGATTGGGCAAATTTTATTAAGAAAATGGCAAGGAAGAATTTAAACTGAGGGATTAAAGAGATTGACAGATTATTTGCTGGGTTGGGGAGCATTTTGGTAGGGAACAGGATGTACAGTGGTCTTGCAGCAAAAGCAACCAAGGTATCTTGCAGTAATTAAAAGGTTTAAGAGATGAGAAAGTACAGGAATAGTAAATAATGATGTTCAAAAGTCAGGCAGACATCACCCCACAGACTTAAGATTTAGAAGCCAAGGCATGGTGTATGGATTATTTTCTAAGTCTGATAGGTGATGGAATTTGTTCATAATTGAGAACTGAACAAATGTGAACTATACACCAACTGACCTCCTATACAAAACCACTTCAATCCATAGAAATACAAGATGAACAACACACTGTATAAAGTTTAATAAATACTTAGAGGAAAAAGGGAAAATAGCGGAAACCTGAAGCCACGACAGTGATAGGTGGTCAAGCCCTGGCGTCTCAGTCATCTATTATTGTATAAGATAATATCCTAAAGCTGAGTTGCTTAAAATAATAATGATTTATTATTTATCACAGATCTGTGGGTTGACTGGGCTCAGCTGGGTGGTTTTTGCTCTCCCTGATATGGCTGAAGTGTTGTATGAGACTGCATTCATCTGAGGATCAATAGGGACTGGATGCCCAGATGGTCTCTAATCTTCCAGGACCATTTTCTCCCTGTTCCTCTAAAGCGAGGCCATTCAGTCTAGTGAGAGCATATATAAAGTAAGGAAGCTTTAAAGCAAAGTTAAAGGCAGCTTTGAAGAAAAGTTAAAACTGCCAGGACTCTTTAAGGTAGGTCTGAAACTGGTCCATTATCAATTCTGACACATTTCATTAGTCAAATCAAGTCAGGAAGCAATTTGGATTCAGGGAAGAGGGATTAGATCCCATCTCTTAGTGATAGGATTCAAAATACATTTGTGGCTGCCTTTATTTCACTGCCATAGGGTTCCCCAGAAAGGATAAATAAAAAAATAAATAAACTATAAATAAATAATATCATCTAATTTTTTTAAAGGTGTGTTAAAAAAGTTAGCAGGTAAAGGAAGCAAAAGAATTCATAAAAAAAAGGAGAAGAGGATATTATAAAAATGCACACTTGCAAAACACCTAAGCAGAAATTTCATAAATGAAAAACATAGTTATTGACATGAATTTAAAATAAAAATGTTCAAAGGATGGAGTAAACAGCTGACCAAACCCAGCTGAAGAAAGACTTACTGGATCGAGTGAATGAAAGCGTGAAATCTTGCCATTTGGTGCTGCTGTTCCAAATGAGTGGAATTAAAGGATTTTATGCTAAGTGTAATAAGTCAGACAGAGAAAGATAAATACCTGTCATTTCACTTCTATGTGGAATCTAAAAACCAAACCCAAACAAACCAACAAACAGAAAACCAGACTCTTCAATACAGAAAACAAACTGTTGGTTGCCAAAGGAGAGGTGGGCCATTAACAGCAGGAAAGAATGGAATCTTTGCTAGAGAGATAACATTAATAAACACAATGGCTAAGAATTTTCCTGAATTGGAGGAAAGTCCTTCAGGCTGCAAAGACTACCACTGGTCCCAAATAGGCTAAATAAAAAAATAAGTCACATGTCTAGTTCACTATGGTAAACATAAAACCATCATAGTTAAGAGAGAGATATTTAAAAAAACATGAAAGAGGTAAAACAGATTATCCTCAAAGCAGCAACAGCATTTCTATCAGGGACAAGAGATGCAAGAAGAAAATTGCATCATGGTTTCAAGATTGGAACAGCAAAAAAAAACAAAGCCAAGTCAAAATTGTATAACTAGCCAAACTGTCAGCTAATAGTGGGTGAAAGCAGCTTAAAACAGCCCGAGCCTTAGACAGTTTATAGTCCATTCACAAAAGCCTGGTGAAGTTACTACTGAAGGATCCGCTTCAGCGAGCAGTAACTGAGTGCAAAGTGTGAATGCAAAGCAATGGCAAGAATCACAGCAGTACATGTGCACACGTTGGAAGGTGTAAATAAGTTTTGGCTTAACCAACTTATTTGGAGGTGTGATTTCTAAGATTAAATAAAAAGGTTAAGATTATAGCCACATGGAAGGTAGATGGTTAATCAAGCTTTCTAAGACCTTTGTCTTGTTTTTCAGAGGGATGGGGACTTTGAGTCACTCACTGGGTACCTACTGAGAAAAATATTGAATTTGCATTTTATAAATGCAACAGTAATCATTGGGAGAATAAAATATAATGCAAGCACATACATGAGTCTCCATTAACATTTAGTGGGCACCTGGAATAGAACAATATCGTATATGTGATCTCATAAAATAGTGTTAGTTGCCTTTCTTAACTGCTGTTCATTCTTTTCATTCAAATGATAGCTACTTCTGGGTCACTAGAGTGGATTAGTCAGTTGAGAACCTGACTCTTGGTTTCAGCTCAGGTGATGACCTCAAGGTCATGAGATCCAGTCCCACATCAGACTCCATGCTAAGCAGACTCCCCTCTCCCTTTTCCTCTGCCCCTCCTTCAGCTCAGGTCTTTCTGTCTGTCCCTGTTTCTTTAAAATAAATAAAATAAATCTCTTTAAAAATATGACTATTTCTCTGAATTTCATCAAATACTGCCTCAGACGTACATTCTATTGTATAACATACTCTGCATTTACTGTTTCCATTATTTACAAAGCAAATTAGATGATCACAACAGTTCTGAAAATGCATAGTTATTACATGACGAAAACTAAGGCTTCGTGGGGTTATGCTCCGTCATGAAGTTTATAAGGACACGACTGGTGTCCTGGTTCAAGCTGGCCAGTTTTACTCCAGAGCCCATCTTGTCTCCAGTGCATGAAGCCAACTCTAAAATCAGGCAGCACCTTACGGATTAAGGATGTGATCTCTTGCCCAGAGTAAGGGTCTTGAATGCATGGAGCCAAGGCAAGACGGTGGTGGTTTCATGGACACACTATTGCTCTCAGACAAAATGGAACCTATATACAATGTGAAAAAACTCATACTTCTGAACCTGAGATCCATGACCTGAACCTCTCACCAAATATTCACCAACTCGCCCTTTTATTCATTCATTCATCCACTCGACCCTCTGGATATCTCGGCTGTCATCATGGGAAGGGGATCAAAGAAGGTGAACCCTCATGAATAGGATCTTGTGGTTTCATAGACTCTGAGTTGAAAGTCTTCCTGAGATAATCAAATACGATTTTCTAGTTTAACACAAAGAAGAAACCTGGACCCTGAGAGAGGAGGCCTATTTTACCAGGACACATGTCAGTTAGCGACCAAAGAGAATGAAGTTCTATGGGTTTGCACGTCTTAGTCAAGCATGGACCCCAGTGCCTGAAACCCTGTTCTTGGAGAAACATTTCTTTGTGCTTAAAGCTCAGGGAATCCAGGAGGCCTCCTGCCATGTCAATCCCTCTGCGAGTGACCCAATAAACCATGCACTTGTTATCGTTCTAATGTGAATTGGTCTGTTAGGAATTAACACACTGGTAGCCTAGTAAATCTCTGGTGTAATTATGAGTCCATGGATTTCAGACCAATAACATAGAGGCTTTGGGGTCAGATAACCACGAAGTGCTTGTTTTCTTGCTTCCCTGCTGTGTTCTTGGCCACATCACTAAACCTCTCTCCATCTCCCCGGTTTTTCCCTATAAAATGAAGAAGAAAACATTTACTGTATATTATAACTCTGAATATTTAGATTAGGTCATATGTTTAAATTCTTAGCTTAGCACATACTCAGGAATGACATGCATTTTTTCTTTTTTGCAACAATAAATGTTCATAAATGGAAAAAGGGGGCTTTGACAGGTGGTGAGTTTCTTGTTGCTGGAGGTGTTCAAGCAGAGGATAGAAAATTCCTTCTCAGGACATACCCAGCACACAGCTGATCATATGTTAGGTTCTCAGGAAATACTTGCGTGCTGTAAACTTCACGGGCTCTTGCCTCCTACCTGTTCACCAGCACCCTCATCCATACAGTTTATCCCATGATTGCTCATTCCTATATAAAATGTTTTGGGATATGCTTCACATACTCAGGAACCAGTCTTCTCCTGTGAATTTGTACCACCTCCTGACTGTTGTCACCTCAGAACACCCATACGGTGCGGCTCTTCCTAGGGTGGTGGATCCTACCCCAGGGGTGACAGACTTTGGCATTTCCCAGGGCCACTTAGGTCAGATAAATGGTGATGTAGTCCAACTACAAGGTGACAGAGAGGAGCAGAGATCGAGAACAACCAAGGATCACAAGTTCCTTCTAAAGGGACAGCCAGTTGCTACAAAGGAGGGATGTCAGAGCAGTGCAGCCAGACCGTTTTAGGTTTCAAGCTGAGCCTGATTTCCAGTGTTGGCAACTGATTCAAATACAAAGCAATAATGCCAATAACGATATGAGCTCAACATGACATATTTGCAGGTGAGTTTGTAACCTCACACTTAAACATTTGGCTGCTCCCCCGGAAGCATTGTCTGTTGAGATATCTAAACATGAGGCTGTTTTTCCACTACTGACATGAATTCACCGTTTTGAATATGCTAAGGTAAGATTTTGTCCACAGAGATCAGAGTAATTTACCAAATGCTATTTCACTGCCCTAAACCGGAATGCTTAGTCCCATGAAATACATTGTACGTTATCATGTCAAGTAGGGAATTATAGATTTTCAAGCCTTGTGTGAGATTTATTTATTTATTTATTTGAAAACATTTTAAATTAATATTAATGGTGCTGGTCATTTCCGCAGGAAACTTTTGAAGTGAACGAGCATTAAATAGCATGTTTTCTCTTTGGCCAAGCTGGGATTGGCATTTAGTAGATGTCTCTTTTTCCTGCAGAAGAGCAAATTATGAACAAAGTAAAGACAATGTGCAAAGGGAGACATACTAGCCAAACATTCTCACTGCCACAGGGAGGTCACATAATCTTCAGATTCCAGCTGCTCAAATGTGGTAAAACCCGATTTTCCTATTAAAATTCCCTTTTGTATCCTGTGGTCTGTTTCATTGATTTCAAGTACTCGACTTTCAATGACTTCAAGTAGGTTTCCAGATTTGCGTTTATGAATTAGTATAGTATTGTCTCTCAGAAAAACTGAGAACAAGTATTTTTAATCATTATTTTCATCATTTTTTAATTTCAGAGCTAAAAAGTTAATATTATAAAAGAACAAAACCCCCAATGACCACTAAGGGGACAGAATACTTTTGAATAATTCTTAGGGCCAGTAACATTTCGAAGACCGATGTACTAGTTGCATGGTCTTAGTGGGAAAAATAATTAATTAAAAACCGTAAGATTTGGCACCATGAAATCATGGATTTGTGTTCTATTTCTGTCACCACATGTGTGTGTGACATTGGAATTTTTACCTAATGACCCCGAGTGTCCATTTCCTCATTGGAAGGATGGGGTAGGAGCATGTCCCAAGAGGGACGGTTCAATGTGGTGGAGCATGTGCGCTCTGGGGCTGCATAGGCTGGCCCAGGAGGCTGTGGGGCCGGTGTAGAGGGCATGCACAGCTCAGTCCCTGGGCAGCCACTCTCCGTGGGCTTGCCTTCCACCTGGGCAATGCTTTCAACAATCTGCGTGCATTTCTTTCAGTTAAGTAGAAATGGAAACTGCTCCATTGGGAGAGCAGGACACGGACTCGCTACATTCCTATGACTTTCCTAGGGGCCAGCATCTATGCCTACTTGCCAACTTTGAACCTTTCCTTGCTTTTCTTCCACCATTTGATCCCCAACACCCACGATGAGCACTCACTGCTGATCCTACTATCTGTTCTCATTCTCTGCACTGTCTCAGTCAGGGCTTGGAAGGGTGCTCAGCATCTATGTTAATATGAATGAGGCTTTTCCGTGGTGCTTTATCTGACCAGACCCCCTGATCCTGATTCCTGTCAGCCTTGTGTCCCCCTGTGTTCTCAGCCTAGTTCATCCCTCTACTTAGCATTCATCACTGGCTGCTTTGGTTTTCCAGAGTGCCACACCCTTCCCTAGGCTGGTGCTCCAGGGGAGCCAGAGCCGCTCTTAACAGAATCAGTGTCCCTTCCTTCCAGAAGTTTCCTTCTTCATAGCTGACATCTCAAGTATTTGTTGAATTTAGGTAGACCAGAAGTCTCGAGGCTTTAGCTTAAATAGATGATCTTTCAGAGTTAGAATTAGATTCCCCATCTCCTTGAAAACCTTTCCATCTTCAGCCTCTTTTCTTTCTGGGTTTTCCAGGTCTTGGAAGAGAGACTTGGCCTCAACCATATTCCTATTGCAGCCCACCTGAGCCAGACCTAGGCCCTGAGCAGATTAACTGCCCATACTGGGAAGGATGAGAGAAACTGTGGGGCGCTGGGGGCTGAGCTCATGCTCACCAATCATTAGCACCTCCCTCCTGTCACCAGTCTGGTAGAGAGGTGTGGCTGGTGGGGAACCAGTCCAGGAACAGGCCCCAGAGGAATTCCTGCTAAAGGAGATCGTCCACTGCACAGCAACCTGGATTTCATTGTGAGATATCTATCCAAGGTTCTAGGGTTACTACAGCTTCCTGAGGCATTGTCTCATTCTTGTGTTAATCTGTGAAACCTGGGATTTAATGAGGCCAGTTTGATGCAATTTTCTGTTTTATTTCTGAAGATTGTTGAGTAGGTGCGCAAGGGAACTTTGGAGCTATTAGATGAGTCCTTCATCCTCCTGGATCTGGGCAAGCCATGTGTGCCTTTGAAATAGTCATGATAATTAAGTAAATGGCAAAACCAGTACATGTACAGGGAAGGTCAAGAAAGTCACCTCAGGGGATGTGATTTTACTGTTTTCACCAAATGTTTTAATTCACCCTAAGCCCAGAAGGATTTCAGCAGTGCAGACAGATATGATGGCAATCTCATGCAGCTGACGATGTGCATGATGATCTCCTGCATGAGGAGATGGAATTAGGCTTTTAATTCATTGGAAACAATATTTGGAGGCTTGTAAAGTTTGTTGTACCATGAATTATCTATTGCGATTGTCTCTTTTTTTAATTTTTAAATATTTAAATATTTTAATTAATTAATTAAGTAATTAATTTCAGAGAGAGAGAAAGAGAGCATATCGAGAAAGACAGAGTATGAGCAGGGGAAGGAGCAGAGAGAGAGGGAGAAGTAGATTTCTCACTGAGCAGGGGCCTGATATGGGACTTGATCCCAGGACCCTGAGTTTATGACCTGAGCTGAGGGCAGACACTTAACCAACTGAGCCACCCGGGCACCCCTGGGATTGTCTTCTAAAAAAGTAATTCTGTGTGGTTGAAATATTTAACTCGTAATCCTAATAATTAGGTTCAAAATCCCGAAGCTTGAAAAGGTACATTTTCACAAGACAGAAGAAACACACATAGTCACTCTTAGGCATCCGTCCACTCACCAAACAGATATTTATCGAGCATCAAACTCTCATGCCTGGCACCGAGCAAGCCTTGGAGTTATATACAGAGGGTAATAAAAACAGACCCAATTCTTGCCCTCATGCAGCTTTCTATTTAGTATGAAAGAAAGATGTTAACTAGATAAGCACAAATTATATAGAAACTAAGTTTCTGCTAAGTGCTATGAAGGGATAGTGTTTGTACTTAGAATGGCAGACGCTAAAAATGAATGTGCCAGTCTCCAGTTGCAGATTTCAAACAAACAGGAATTGACTAGAGAAGATGAGCATCTATTTCCCCCTTTTTGCTCCTTTATCTGCATGCTGTCGATCTTTAGGTATACATGAGGTCGTTTCCTCATCTCTAGCACAGTGCCATCACACTGTACTGAAGTGACCTGTCTGTCCTTCATTCCGCATCCTGAACTCCCTGGGCCACCATAAGGACTGAGTCGTACTTCCCTTTGAATTCAGAAAGCCCATCCACAGAACAGGTGTCACTCCAATTACATCAGTTTACCAGTTTGGGTCAAGATTTGCCTATTTAGCCATGCTTTCTCCAGGAAGAATGGGGTTGCTTAAAGTGAAAACCAATGCTGTCATCGTATCCTAACTTGAGGAAAAATCACTGGGGAGTGGCACAGCAGACTGGGAAGGCATTTAAGATCCCGTTTCACCACTCATGGTTAATCTTGGGAAGCCACTGAAGGGACCAACCAATGGGCACAGCTAATAGCAATCAAGGGAGCTGTGTTGCAGTCATTAAACAGCTAGACTCAGTTTCCCTTGCCAATTGTGGGACGAGCTATAGCTATTCTGTGTTGTGTTGACTGAGGAAGGTGGGTGAGTCATTTCCAAAGGCAGCGTTGTGTCATTTAAAGACTCCCGGACCTGGCCTCAGAGAAGATGGATTCAAAGCCAGATATTTGTCCTATGTGATCTCTGTGAACTTAACAGTTACTTTATCTCCCGGAGACTTGGATCTCATATCTGTCAAAGGAGAGTTGCAAATATATATGATATAGGTTAGGTATTTTTGGTGAGAATCAGATGAAATAGTAAATGTAAAAGCCATTTGTTACATTATAAATTTCAAGATATTTCTCCCATTCTCATAGAGAACCATTTCCCACTGCCCACCCCCCCACCCAAGTCACTCCCTCCCCCAAAGCCCCCTTTTCTCTGCAACCAAATCATTTCTCCTTTTGAAACTCCCAACCCATAGTAAAAGTGCCTGAAAAGTAGCAGGTGCTAAATAACTACTTGTTGCATGAGAGAATTAATAAAGAACTCATGATACATTTGCAAGGCAGCTGTTTGGGATTAGTGGGAATTTTTGAGGCCCCATGGAGCTGCAGGGCTCAATCCATAGGTGAAAAACATGACCCTGTGTCCTCGCTAACCATTTCAAAACCCACACGGAATATGCCCGCTCTCAGGCCTGGCCCTGTGCTAGTCATTCATTTCCATCAACTCCGTGTTGTAACAACATGGCAGGAGACCCCACCTGTGCTGTGGAGACTGAGGGGATTCTGGGACCAATTTCATTGTTTACTTAGCTCTGAGATGATCAGTAAATTAAAACAAACAAACAAACTTGACAACTAACTCAGCGTCTGTAGCCTACACAAAATTTCTAGACTGAAATTTTGATTCATTACACTATGTCATATGTGCCTTTGAACTACAGAGCTGGGATCTGTGAGACTTTTTAAAAAGTTTTATGATTAAATAATATTTTACTGAATATTAATAAAGGTTTTATGATAAAATACAACTGTTCCTTATTCTACTGTTCCTAATTTTACCTCATTTTCTCCTCAGGAGCAAAAGTTTCAATTTTTTTAGATTTTTCTGAGTCTTTAAAAATATTTATATGCCTTCTATCCTTTGACTAATCAATTTTAGATATTTATCTATCTAATTTCTATTATAGTGGATGAGAATTTAGTTCTCCTATACAATCATTCTCTTCTTTTCACTCCCCAGGCCATCCAAATTGTAATTTTGAAAATTTTGGTTAGACCAATATTTAATGTTTTTATTATTCGGCTATGCAAATATTCATAGCTGAGCATTGTAGTGTATTATGATTATATTTCCTTTATGTTTTTCTTGAAGTTAATCCTTGCTCTTTATTTCTTTGGATTTTTGTACTCCTCACTCATTCTTGCAATGTTTTCCTCTTTATAGCATTTTCTGCAAAGTTAGTCACATCAAGTAATTTGTCAGGTCATATTTTTTTTCTTGGAGACACTCTGGGAGACCTTGTTCTCTTCCTTCAGTACTGGATGCTCTCTAGAATACCTGCATAGCTCTGATTCTGGATTCCTGCATTCTGCGTCTTATGTCCTTGTCTTCTTCTTCTCCTTCTTCTTCTTCTTCTTCTTCTTCTTCTTCTTCTTCTTCTTCTTCTTCTTCTTCTTCTTCTTCTTCTTCTTCTTCTTCTTCTTCTTCTTCTTCTTCTTCTTCTTCTTCTTCTTCTTCTTCTTCTTCTTCTTCTTCTTCTTTCTTCTTCTTCTTTCTTCTTCTTCTTCCTTCTTCTTCTTCCTCTTCTTCTTTTCCTGTCTCATATCTTTTGTTGTGTTAATGTAAAAGGCATAGTGACAACATCCTCAGTTGGTCTGTCTCTTCCACTGGCCAGTTGTTATCTGGGGTCTTCCTTTACCATCATCCTAGAAAACCATTTTTCTTCTTTTATGTTGGATTTCCTCTTTTTTGTATCCCATGTCTTCCTTCTTATTGTTTTATTCCCTTGTTTTGCTTTTCTCATCAATTTTATGAGGACGTGAATGTGAGAAGTAAATTTTCTGAGACCTAGCATGTCTGAAAATGTCTTTCATTGTATATAATCTAGGCTGGAAATGAATGTCCTTCAGAAATTTGAAGACATTATTCTATTTTTTTAAAGTCTTAGCTTTCTTTCAAGAAATCTGAACTCATTCTGGTTTTTAAATTATTTATAAACAAATTGTTTTTTCTCTGTGAATTCTTTTAGAGTTTTTTTGTTGTTGTTGTTCGTACTGCTCCTGATAATGCCTCTTGGTAGGTATTTTAGATTATTTTTGTTGCAATAATGTTGCATTACAAATAGCTCCTCATATCAAGGACTTTGTCTCACCCATGGGTCTGCAAGTCAACTATCTGTGGTACTGTGTATGTTTATGGGTAAAATTCAGGTACTGTGGTTTTCACTTGGGACCCAGGCTGAAGGAATATCAGCTTGCTGACACATAATCTCCTTAGGGCCCAAAGTAGGAGTAAAAGGAGTCAAGTCAAATGACACACGCATGTCTAAAGTCATTGCTCAGATATGGAATTTGTTAAATTCAGTTATATTTCATTGTCCAATGCAAGTCACATGACCAAACTCAAAGTCAATAGAGCAAGGAAGTTTCTCTGCCTACAGTGATGCAAGGCTGGGTAAGAAAGGGAAGAAGAATGGATACTACTACTATCACTCACCGTGGGGATATAGCTTCATCCAGTGAATGGGTAATGACAGGCCATTTCAGTGGAGAAACTCATGTCTTTCACTTTTGAGCAGTTTTTTTGAATAATTTTATTCATAATTTCCTCCCCTTGATATTATTTATTCTTGATTTCTAGAATCCCTATTTTCCCAGCACGTTACCTCTTGATCTTGCGTTCTCTTCCTTCCTATTGTTACAACTCTTCAATTCTTTTTCTACTTTTCTAATCACTTTTATCTTCCAGCTCTTCCATCAAAAGCCTTTTCCATTTCTTTAATCATGTACATATATGCACACATTTATTATTTTATGTCCATAAGTATGTATATACATATACATTATATACATATGTTATTCTTCAAGAGCTCTACTTTTGTTCTTGAATGCTTCTCTTACTTTTTTGGAAGATATAATATAGTTTTGTTTGTTGTTTTAATTTTTCTTTCTGCATAGTATCTGTTTCTTCTAAGTTGTGCTTTCTATGTGTTTTGGTCTCTTTCACGCTAGAGGATTCTTTCAAGAATCCTTGGTCATCTGCACATAATTGTAGTATATGTGCTGCCGAAGTGGGCACTATCTGCACATAATTTAAAACAGAGTATTCAGAAGCTAAGTGGAGATACTGGGTGCTTGGGCAAGGCTTGTCAACAGGATGGGCCTGAGTGGGCCATTTCTTGGAAACCTCCTGATGTCAGTATTTCTAGGTTTTTCTTCTTAGTCTGACTGGGGTTTTAAAGAAGACTTAGAATCTTCTGCCTGGAGAGGGAAGAGAGGCTGTTATAGGGCTACAGAGATGAGAGAGCTGGGACTCTGAGACTGCAGTCCTCTATAGGCTGATGTCCACTCATTACTCTTGTTGGAAGGGTGCCTCTGGCACCCCAAATCCTCTGGTACCCTCTTCAGAGAGTAAAATCCCCCAGTCTCCACGGGAGAAGAAGGACAGCAGTTTAGGGTGTGGGGAGGGGGAGTGCCTGGTGCTGTGAGTTATGAAGCCTTCTGAGGATTCTTGCAGTCAATGAAGTTAGTTTTTCTCTTTTTCCACTACAGTTCTAAGATTCACTTTGTTGGATTTGCTATGTCAGTTATTCCTCATCTATTTGCCTTCCAGCTACCAAAATGTGGAGTTGTCTCCTCTCCTATTCCCCCTATTTTGGGGATCTATGTCTTTTTAGAAAATACTTTCAATGTCATTTTAGAAGAGGAAAAGGAAGAAGCAAAAATTGATAGGCATGTGGTCAATCCACCTTTTTTACTTCCAAGTAATAATCTTTTTTTTTTTTTTTTTTTGCCTTTTATCCAGATTCCTACTACAAAGGCAATGATAACATTTGCTTGAAACAGCTTCAGCTATGGAAGTCCTGGAGGAGAAAAATGACATACTCTAAGGTAGCAATTTCTCAGAAGCCTGATCCTTGAGAGGCATAGTAAAAACGGCTATCAGTTATTGAATTACCATAGTAGGTCAAATGCTGCCGTGGCTGACCTATATATAATATATCTAGTCCTCTGCAAGCTCATTTTGTTTGTTGTTTGTTTGTTTTATTGCATGTAGAAGATCAGAGGTAAAGGGAATTTAAAGGAATGTATCCAGAATGCTCAGTCAGTAAGAAGTGAGTTGGATTGAAATCCAAACCTGATTCAGAGACTTTTCCTTGTATCCCATCTGACTTTCTACTTTTTAAAAAAATATTTTATTTATTTATTCATGAGAGACACAAAGAGAGAGAGGCAGAGACATAAACAGAAGGAGAGTCAGGCTCCATGCAGGAAGCTCGATATGGGACTTGATGCTGGGAGTCCAGGTTTATGTCCTGAGCCAAAGGCAGACATTCAACTGCTGAGCCACCCAGGAGTCCCTGACTTTCTACTTGTTAATTAATGCAACTTGTAGATAACTAAGTACAGAGTGCATTAGTAGCAGTGATGAGAGAGAGATGGAACAAATCAGCAAATTTTTTTAAAGAAACATTTATTTGAGAGAAAGAAAGAGAGAGAGAGAGCATGAGAGTAGGGGCAGAGGCAGAGGGAAAGGAGAGAAAGATAATCCATCCCAGGGCTCCATCCCATGACCCCGAGTTCACAATCTGAGCTGAAATCAAGAGTCAGACGCTTAACCTACTGAGCTGCCCAGGAGCCTCTCAAATCAGCAATTACTCGATGACCCATGTGGAGCAAACTCATGATTAGAATCAGGAAAAGAGGTGATGATCCCTTCTAGCAGCACCCTCTTTCTCTCTCTATTTCTGTTATATTGAACCAATCCTGAAACCAATACTGAATTACTGTTCTTTAGTGACAGATGAACTTTAAAGAAACAAAACAAAACAAAACATAAAACTAGTTGTTTTTAAGGATCCATGGAACTGGTTGGTTTTCCCTGAAGCTCTTCAAGATGAAACCAGCACTTGCTGATTACTTCAATAAGAATAAATGAACTTTATTTTTAATAGACCGTGGACTTCCTAACCACTATGTGGCCTGATTCAATATGAACAGAATTAAACCTCCACTTCCTTTGCTGAGTGTTAACAAAAGTCAACACTTGGATATCTCAAGGACATCTCAAACTCAACGCATCTGATATTGTCCTTGTAATCTTCTGTAAACCTGCTCTCCTCTGTCTTCCCGTCTTCATGGCAAAGGCAGTATCCCCCAGCTGCATAAACTGGGAGACTAGTAATGATCTTTGAAATACTCCCATTTGTTATTCTTTCATATCATATCCATAAACAAATGTTCCAAATTTGACCATTCACTAAATATCCTTCTCTACTGCCAACCTCCCAGTGTAAGCTCTCCTCCTTTCTCACCTACATTCAATTGTAACTAGTTTACCAGCATCTTATGGTTCCCTCTGGTTGACTTTTTTTTCTCCTGTAGCAAGAAAACTTTGATGTCTTTCTACCACTTTTAAGATAAAAAATCAGATTCCTTAAGAGTCAACCTGGCTCTGCTGACTGTCACCTGCTTCCCTTTCCGGATCTCATGCTTTCCACTTTCTTTGCTTTTGGTCTGGTCATCCTGAGCTTCTTTCAGGTATGGAAATGTGCTAGTTCCTTCTCACCACAGGGCCTTTGAACATGCTGTCCCCACATTTTAGGAGACTCTTATTCAACTACTTTGTCTAGTTAACCCTGCTTTTCGAAAACTTCAGACAACAGCTCAAAGGTTGTCTTCTCAGAGAGAACTTCCTTGACTTCTGAGTTTACTAGTAATAAGATCTCACAGAAAATTTATTTTTCTTTAGAGTATCTATCTATATGAGAAATCATCACATATCTCTTGTCAGCAGTTAATGAAAGCAGAATGTTTATTGACCATTATTTCTCTGTAGGTGAGGACAATGTCTGACACTTAGTAAGTGCTTAATAAATATGCACTGTGGAATCCATGAGAGGTAGGACTGAACATATTTTTTAATCACATTGACAATCCAGCATCGCTGGGTGCTCAATGAATATATGCTAAAATGGATGAGTGAGTGAAAGATTAAGTGAAAGAATAAAATATTTTATAAAGATATGGTGAGGGAACGTATGGAAGCATCAGTTCAGTGGAAGGAAGAGGAGAAGACAGTCATGATGTATTCCTGGGAACCAGGATAACCAAGCAAAAGAGAGCTTGAATTACGAGCCTGGTGCATAGGGTACACGAACAAAGAGAAAGGAGGCCTGGTCTATGGAGGAAATCCTAAACATTTCAGCCTGGTTAGGAAGTTAGATATGAGAAAGGAAGGTATTTATTAGCCTGCTCCAAAGAAGACCCAGAAGAAATGCGAAATAATCCCCCATGAGTAGATCTGACAACAGTGAGGATGAGTCAGAAAGAAAACAGACAACAGGAACTTCCTCTTTGTAGAAGGCATAGATCACATGCATTTGAGCTTCACCAGCTCCTGGGTGTTTTATCAACACAGAGCTTCAGCTCGGCTGAGAAAGGAGCCAAGAGTGGCGCTCAGATGATGGGGGCACTGTAACTGAGCTAAAGCGATTAGTCTCAATGGATAAAATATGAATGGGCTGCCTGAACAACAGGCCTCAGGCTTACAAAATCATGACAGAAAAACCGGGTGCCAAAATAGCATAGGGATTTAATACCCATTTCTGCCCGGACAGTCAAAACAAGAGCTGGAAAACATATTTCTCTTGCACCCCTGAGAATTGTTGGAACTCCAATTACCATTAGAATTGCCCTCCATAGAGCCTGAGAGGCCCAGTGTGGACCTCCTGTGCACACAGACCCAGGAAGCCTGGCCTTGTCCTGGCATCCATCCCTCTCCTTCTCCCCACTCCTGCCTCCTGGGTGGGGGGCCACCAACCACATGGCCAGAGGCACCAACATGTCACTACTGCAACAGTTTCCTTATATTTGGTCAGATCTATTTAGCATAATTCTTTCTATTTCCATGTGTTTCTGTCTTACTCATTATTTATGTATGCTAGCACTTCCTTAATTTCTACAAGAACCAGCTTTGGCCGCCAGCAGCTCATGTTCTTCCCGTTTCCTGTCATCGCTCACCTGTTACTCTTTCTAATCAATGTCTCCTGATTTAATCCTATTTTGCCTCCACCTGCTCCCCCGACCTCATATGTGCCACCAGCATCCTGGTCCCAAGGGCACCTCTGCTCCAGTTGGTCCCAAAGAACCTCAGTCTGTCTTTCTCACTCTGCTTTGCCTTCAGGCCATAAACACTGAGTACTCAGGCTTTCTCTGCAATTGTTTGCAGCCATGTGCAATGTCTGTCATTAAAGGCCAAATGTCTGGAATCTAGCATGACTGAGATTTTAGGTGGAGCCTTCTGAATGCAGAGGTTCCACAGATGCCTTAGGAGTCTATGCCAGTGACAGAGATAATCAAAGGATATTGTCAGTTCAAGTTGAGATCCGGAATATTTCTTTCATAGAGACTCATCCCTGGAACCACTAAAACACTTCGACTTTCAAAGCTTAAGGTGGATTCAAAGAAAATTGCCTACATTTATTGCCAAGTTTCAGGGTGTGTGTGTGTGTGTGTGTGTGTGTTCAGGCTGCTATAACAAACACCACAGACTGGGTGTAGCCTAAATAAATAACATATCTCTGTCACAAGTTTGAAGACTGGAAGTCCGAGGTCAGAATACCAGCCCGGTGGGGTTCTGGTGGAGACAGTTAGCCATCTTCTCGCTTTATCCTCACATGGGGGGTGGGGGAAAAGACTCTCTCTTACGCCTCTCCTTATAAAGGCACAAATCCCATTCGTGGGGCTCCACTCCATGACTCCATCATCATCTCCGAACACTATCACACTGGGGATGGGGCAGAGAGTAGACACATGAATCTGGGCAGAGGCACATTCAGTCCATAGAAGTGTGTGCATATGCCTGAGTGAGGTTTATTTTTCTAAGGATGGGGTTGTATTCCTTCTTTGCCAACTCAACCATCAAAGCATGTGATAAATACAAAGAGCCCTAGACACAGATCCATTTCTCCACCTCTTACAATCTCCTCAAACGCAAGAAAGCTAAATAACCTCCTCATGCTGAAGCTCGGAGGGCTTCTCCACAAAATGGCAGGACTGTATCTGCTCCTCCTGAAATAGGTGGAGCATCGTGTCCTGCATCCATGCACCTGGATGCTGAGGTGGTTGAGGTCTAGAAGTGAGCTACTTGTGGGGACCCAGCTGTGAGTGAGTGATGGGACTGAATGTTGACAAGTATTTTGATTGTGGCCTATATCATTAGGAGAAAAATTCTCTTCTTTTCCTACCCTATTGAAAACAATTAGATGACCTTCACATTTCACCCAGACTCTACGATCAAACAAACTCATAAATGGAGCCATCTATGTCTTGGTTTTACTGATTTCCTGATTTTAGAATAACCTTGAATAATTCTGGTTGAACATAGAAAACATCTACTTCAATGATTCCTTATGTCAGAACAAGCACAATTTCTGAGTCCGTTTTTAATTTTACATTTGCAAAGAATTTGAACAAACAAAAAAACAAAGCAAAACTTTGTGAAAACCATCATTTCACAAAGAAGAGTCAGGGTCACAGCACGTTAAATAAGTGAAATGATACAGAAAAGAAATGGTGGATTTAGGATCAAAACGTTTGATCCTCGGTACCAGACCAATGCTCCCTTCTTCTCCACTCTGCTTCCCAATGTTTAGCCATATATGTTTACAGTTATAGAAGATTGGATGAAAACATATAAACATTAGTAATCCTAGTTCCCTCAACTTAAAGGTACAACAATAAACCAATGGCTCAGTAACAACATCGCACAATTGCATTCATAAGACCTTCTGTGACCTACCTGAAATGTTAACATAGTTTCACCACAGGTTTCCATCACACTTCAGGCTGCCACCCGGAATCCCTTGTATAACTACCTCAGCCTTTCAAAGGGTCTCCCTGGACTTTAGCAGACACATCGGCCACAGTATGAGACTTCTCAACTTCAAAATCCCCCGTGCTTTCCATCTCCTTGGAACAAAGCCCGGCCTTTTGTACTTGCCCACAGGGTGCAGTGCAATGTGGCTTTAGCTTCCTCTCAGTCTTCTCGAACATTAGGCTCCCGTTTGCTGTCTTGTCTCTATTCAAACTTGATTGCTTTCAGTTCTCTTATCATGCCTACTGTCCATGGGCTGCTCCCTGGAATGTTCCTTGATATGTGGCTTCTTCCTGTCCATCCTTACAAGGGGCTACACTATTTGACACTTCTCTTCAACACTCTTCTAGAATCCTCTAGTGTCTTCTGACCATTTTATGTGGCTAGGCATCTACGCTCTACTCTCTGCTGTTGTTTGGTTGGCATTTGATTTTTACTTCCCTAAGTCCTAGAAAGTAGGATCGAGAGTGTTTTCATATTCTCAGGCCCCAGGAAGACACTTGACACACAGTTGGGATTCGAAGACTATTTCCTGGCTGACTCTCTGTCCTGCCCCTGGTCAGCCGTGTGACTGTGACTGTGACTGGCAGTTTTCATGGTGTCAGATTCTTGAGCCTGTCCCATGACAGATTTGCTGTCTCTGTTGTATTGACTTCACATCTGACCCCTGCCCACCTCTGCCTTCATTTTAGTTTAATTTACTAGGTTTTGACATTCATCCACACCTGCCATGATGCTTGGCCTTGCCCACTCCTGTCTTCACCTTTGCTTTTCTTGCATCAGGACCAACTGTCAGGGGGACCTTGCTTGTGTCTCCAGAAAACAAGGTCTTGGGTACAATTCTTCCTCCTGAGTTACTAGCCCTTCCCTTCTTTCCATGAATCTCTGCTCTGTACCCTGACAGTTAGATGAGACACTGGCAGCTACTTAAGATTCCCTTGGCCAAGAAAGGTTAGTTAACTCATGGCAAGTTCCAAGCTTGAGGCTGAGCTACCCAAGCTCTAAATGGGGAAATTTTGGTAGATGTTAAAACATTTTAACATCTGTCCTGGACATCCAAGCACCATCCATCAGACAAGACTGCTTCTGAATTAGGGGAGTGGAGTAAAAGGTGAGGGACATACAAAATATTGTGACATCTAGAAACAGCAATTATCACATGCTCTACACACAGCATTTCATTTTGATTGTCCTCAAAACAATCTCACAGGGTAGGGATTATTATTCTCATTTTCTAGCTTCTCATGCTTAGGAAGAAGATGGGGCTGTGCCAAGATTGCATTTCTAGTGAGAGCCAGAGCTGGCAAACTCATGCCCACCTCATTCAAACACATATCTCCTCATCTATAAGAAGTCAGTGGGAAAAGGACACCTAGTTCCTCAGGCCCATGGCCATCGACATGTCTGGGGTCCATTCCTGTTCCACGACCTGACAGTGGGCTGGACTCATCCGCTGGTGGTACAGTGAGTGAAAATTAAAACCATGGTGGAAATAAAGCAGTTCTAACAAAATCGAGTATCAGGGAGGCTATGAAGCAGTGGCATCTCCATCAGGTGGTGGGATGTGCACTGATATAATCATGCTAGAAGGCTTTCTAGAACTGTCTAGAAAGTTAAACGAGGCAACTCCTAGTCTAGGGATCTGCCTCAGAAATACTTGTTCATGAGCCAAAAAAACACGAACAGAGATCTTTACACAAGCACTGATAGAATATTGCATAAATGCGTTGTGAGATAGTCACAAAATAGATATACCGTGTACATCAGTCAATCTGACCAGAACTCTGCTATGTACATCAACATGAATGAAGCTCAAAAACAATATCTAGTGAAAAAGGTAAGTTGCAGAGTAACATAAACAGTATAATCAACTTACGAAAATGTAAATTTAAACAATATATCAGCTAGGCAGATAGATGATAGATAATAAATTTATGAAGGAAAGCAGGGGATTTAAAATACAATCCATTGGGAAGATGGTGTTTGTCACTGGGAAGTGGCAACTGGATGCTTCAAAATTATTGGTTGCATTTCTTTTCTCAGACTTCGTGTTGGCTATTTCTCAAGTGTTTGCATTTCCTGTTGTACCTAAGTAATATGTAATATATGTATTTTTGTGCATGTGATAGTGTATATTAAAAAGTACAAAAATGCAATGTTTTGAAATTTCAGAAGTGTGCATTATAGACAATATTATATAATTTATGTCACTGGGGAACAAATTGCTTGCCTTGTGTTTCCATAATTTATAACGTTGTGACCAACTCAGTAAGCTAATAAAGTCTAGAGAGTCTTTGGTTCTTTTAAAAATGGTGAGAAACCCAATTCCATCACATTAAATAACTGGGAAGGCTAGTCTCTCCCTCTGCTGGAAGTCAGAGAGCCACAGATTCAGAATACATTTTAGAGTTTTTCTAGGTCAAGATGACACACAATATTGGGAAAAGCAGTTCTGTTTCTCTTTGCTTTCAGTGCACCTCAAATGATTTGATTTTCTTTGAGTTGTGTATTAAATATGCTCACAGATGGAAGAACACAGATTCATTTCCTCGACAAGCATTTATTCACTGCCTACTATGTGCTTGGCACAGCAGTCAGGCAGTAGGGAACTGGGGAACGGGATGTGGGCCCGTCCTCGGGGAGATCACTGAGTGCACTGGGGAAGGCAGGCCACACCACAGAAACAGAGCCCCGAGAGCAAATGACCGGATGGAGAGAGATGTCTCTTCCAGCACAAAGGATGAACACCCGGTCCATAGGGAGGAAGAAGGCAGACTTCCTAGGGACGAGAAGTAGCAACCTGGATCCTGAGGAGGAGAGAAGAGGAGCAGTCCCCCAGGACAAGGTGGGTGAAAGAAGCCTTTCAAGAAAGGGGCTGATCACGAAAAGGAAATAGGGCAAGAGCACAGTATAACATGTCCAGGAAATGCCAACTTCTTTGATTTTGCTGGAGACCCTATTATTTTGCCAACGATGACAACAAAAGAGAGAACCCCAAAAGGATTTGCGACCTTAATTTTTGTCTGGGTCTCTTAAGAGCTTCACCTGGGAAGCCCTGGCTAGACATTGGGAAGCGATTCACATCCTGCTCTGACACCTACATGCTATGTGTCCTTGGGCAAGTCCCTTGAGAGTGGCTGACTATCCTTTCCTCGTGTTTCCCACCTCCCCCCAACCTGTCCCTCTTGGGCTTCTGGCCCCGGGGAAGATGGGCCGTGATGTTGCAGTGGGGTAACCAACACAAGCCCCTTGTCTGGTACCAGGTGCAGTGTGAGGACTCTCATAGCCTCTCATAGCCTGGGATGCTGGGGCCAGCCCCCGTCCAGTGACAGTAACCACAGCACAAGATGCCGTTGCCTGAATGTGAGCTAAATACTTCCTGCTGTGAAGCCCAAGTAACAAGAAGTAACAGGAAAGGCACTTACCTCCGCACAGAACATCCACAGTGGGCTGGTGTGGGGCCTGCGCCTCTCCTCCTGACATCACAGCCGTTCGGACATGGTGGTGAAGGCGATCTCTGCCAGTCGTCCCGGGCAGGTTTGCCTGCTGGACTTGACTTGTTCAAATCAATTAACTCCAGCTGAGGGTTCTCTGTGCCCTGTCACCTTCATGTTGAATAGTATTGAGGATCTTTGTCTGGAACAGTTGGTGTCCTGGCTCCCTTTTATCTCAAATCTGAGTTTTTGCAAGACTCCAACTATTACTATTTTGGTAAGAAAATGCACCCGAAATAACTCCATGGAGACTTAAATTAGTATGCCCACGCTTTGCAAGACACCGTATCAAGAGATTTGTAGACGTTATCTTTTAAAATCTTCATAAAGATCTTAGGAGCTAGTTATCATTAACCACATCACAAGATGAAATGATTGGGGCCTGGAGAGCCTGAGCACTGAGTACTTTGCTCAAAGCCATACGAGCTCCAGAGAGGGGAGCAGAGTTTCAGACTAGGTTAAGTAACTAGTACTCGGGGTGTTCTCCAGTGTTCACAGGGCCTCCAACCTGCAGGGAGCATTGGTGGTTAACAAGGTGACGGATGCCATCCCTCTGGGTATCAGGATCCATCCCTCTTCGCTTTGTAGCTTGTCTCTAGCAGAAAAACCCTAAGGTCATTCTGATAGACAAGCTTTGTCCCAACTGAGATGTCCCAGTGACAAAGAGCTCTTCCCAGGGTGAGGGACGCCCGCAAGGCCAGCATCGAGGGGTCTCCGGGGTGAAGTGGTGCCCTGTGCGCCCAGCCACACCACACTGTTCCACACCAGGGAACAGGCCCTGGAGAAGCCAAAAAGGGTGAGGACCTTCTACACAACTCCAGTGGGATCAATCGTTTGCTCACCCGTTCTGAGGCTTGGGCAACAGGTCTCATGGAGACTGAGTGCCTTTTGGATGCTCTGTTTGCCTCCTTGCAATTTTTTAAGTTTGCGATCTGCTACATAAACTCATTTTGTTGGGGACCCAGAGTAAGAAAACTGTGACAGGTTAACCCATAGTACACAGATGCAAACCAGGCTTTCCCACGTATGCACACAATCCTCGGGCCCACTCTGATATCTTCTGCTTCTTGTATTTTTTTTCTGTTGTACTCTATTTTATTTTATTTTGCAAGAATGCTGGCGATAACTCAGTAAGCCGATTTCGTGGCCCACTGAATCAAGGCCTGAGGTTTCGAAAAGACTGCCCTAGAATAACTCAGAAGCCTCCGAGTCCTTATGGTAGCCTAGAGACATCTCCATCCACCCTGAAGATGAGCAGAACTTGCAGACGTTGTCAGGGGCTCCTCCTCTTACCCCTTGTCCCCAGTACAGATCTCCGCAGCGAGCGTTGTGCACCATCTGGTCCATGTGCACGTCTTTCCTCTCAAGAGACTGACTTCCTTCAGAGCAAAGCCTGGACTTTATTCTTTTTACTATATCCCAGGCCTGGCCCAGTTGTGCAACATGACAGGGACTCAACACATCTTCACTGAGTGAGTGAATGTGGAGCCTCCTCTCTGGGCTGTGAGAAGGGTGGCGGTCTTTCACAGAATACAACACGGAAGGTGCATTGGTCTCCTACTCCATTCAAACCTCCCTCCTTAACACAGTAACCTCACCCTTCCTGAAACCCTTCTCTGCTTTACTCTATAGAAATGATCAACATCTAATATTATGTATACTTTATTTACTCTTCTTTATTGACTGTCTTTTCCCATAGAATATAAGCTTTGAGAAGTCAGAGATTTTAATGTCTTTTTTTTTTTCTCCTTTCTGGTGCTTAGAATATACTAGGGGCTCAGTTAATATTTGCTGGGTAAATGAAGGAAGAAGATAATCAATTTTTTTTTTCTGGAATACTGACTGTTGACTCTTAGGCATTCATCCATACACTGAGCATTTGAGATTCAACCCAAGAATTTCCAGACACTATAGAGGCATCTTGGGATTTAAGATTCGTCTTGTTGGAGGAACTCTGAGAGTTACAGGGAAGAGGCCTCCATGGGTCTCAACCAACTCTGCCTTCCAAGTAGCAATACTATTCGACAGGCATTAGTAATGGCCATTTTAGATTCCAGCAAATTCTTGACCCACATTCTTTTGAGAAACTGGAGCCAGGACTAGAATGAGATGTGTGCTAATAATAGGAATCCTCTTTAACAAATATTCTCTTAATATTTGTCCAGTATTTTCTAGGGGAGTGCTATGTGGAAGAAGGGCACGGTAGCATTAATGAAAGCATTAAAATCAAAGGGTAAGAGCTCACATTTAAATAGCATTTAAGAGCTCTCCCATGCTCTTAGATGTGACTGATCAGTATAGATGCCATGTATTTCTTATGATAAATTCCTTCCTCTCCCCATACTTCCTCCCCCCATTATTCTTCCTCTCCTCTTTATACACCACTCACTCCACACACCATACATTGTACATCTTAAAGAGCTCGTGATGGCATGGGATAGAAGAGCCAAGTGCAGAGCACAGCGTGATAGGAGCTGTACAGGCAGATAAAAGGTTAAAGATTGAGCCTGTTACTTAGAAAATGAAAGGCTCTGTGTAAATAGCAAACTATTTTCATTTGGTTTTCAGGCTGGTTGGGCCTCAGAGCCCTGGAGACAGCCAAGAGAAGAGACAGGAATGCTTTCATAAGGTTTATCGATGTGCATATCCAATGCGGCATTTAAGGTTGTAATCATTTAGAGAATAAAAACAAACATCTGCATTCTTTTCCTTCAAACAGAAGTGCCCAAGTGTGGAATATGCCAGATGATGCTGTTACTTTATTCAATTGATCAAATGGTTTGATCAATAGGTGGGAGATTGAAAAAACTAAATCAATATACACAGGGAGAATTTAAAACTCTGTTTATATAATCAATTGATTAGAGAGATTGATTGGAAAGGTACCAGCACAAGGAAAGGGCCGAGAAGTAAAGCAGGAGAAAAGCATTTCATGCCTTTCCTTGGAGACAGATAAATATGGACTTGGATTCTTGGAGTAAAATAAACACGGAAAATGCAAAATTCAGAGTAGAGTTTAGGTTTTTAAAAAGACATGCTTTCAACAGACATGTAGGATATACTATATTGGAAATGCATACATATTTTCATTGTTGTTTCTAGTTTGTCTTGCCAGGCAGCACCAGACGAGGGAAATGCGGGGAGTTTTATTTAGAAGATTACATCAGTCGCAGTCCCTAGCTAAAAGCAGCAGAGAACAGCCCTACCTGACAGAAGCAGAAAAGGAGTCCACGGAAAGAATGCTGGATCGATAGTCTGAATCAAACATTCAGCCAACACAGCGCTGGCGGATTGGGGCTGCTTCATCCGGCATTACAAGGAGGCCTAAGTGACCTGGCGAAAAATTCATTCCAGCTATCACTGTTGCTCCTTGTGGAAATATCCCTCCTTTGGGTACTAAAATCCTGAACTCAGCAGAACCTAGAGTCGCAGAGTGAGGAATCAAACATTGTGAGTTGACCACTGAGCTTGTGAATGAAGGGCCGCCCCTCCCAGGTTTCTAGAACCATATGCACTGGGAGAAGAGGCTATGTTGCTTGTGTCGGGGCCTCTCTCCAACCTCACAGGTTTGCAACTTCAACAATTCATTCTGGTTTGATAGAGCAACCGCTCCTGGGAATGGGGGATGTGGTAATAATGCTGGTGAACCTGATGAGCATCAACCCATTGCTTTGTCTCTCACTAGGGAGTACATTTTTTTTTAATGATTTTATTTATTTGAGAGAGAGAGAGAGTGAGAGAGAGAGAGAGAGAGAGAATGAGAACATGAGCAGAGGGTAATGGGCAGAGGGAGAAGCAAACTCCTTGCTGAGTAGGGAGCCCAATGTGGGGCTGGATCCCAGGACCCTGGGATCATGACCTGAGCCAAAGGCAGAAGCTTAACCCACTGACCAACCCAGGTGCCCCTGGAGTATATATATTTTTTTTGGTTAAAGATAGGTCATGTAGCCTACCAGGATGGTGTGAAACACTTTATACACCAGGAAAAATAGTCATTATCATTTGCCATCTGAGCCCAATGGATTTTTTTTTTTTTTTAATTTGGGTGTGGAGGCTGACATGGGCCCTGAATGCATGACTCTGAGATCCAGACCCAAGCTGATATCAAGAGTCCCACACCCAACCAACTGAGCCACCCAGGTGCCCCTCAACAGAACTTTAAATAAATATATATTATCTTTAAGTCAGAAAGAAGAGTTCACAGAAGTAAGAATACAGAGATGGGGAAAAACCAATCTTACTAGAAATTTTAATAAGAATTTAAACATGACCTGCCTTTCTTTTTCCAGATAAATTTTGACACACAAATATCATAAACAAGAAAGAATACTGTCCCATGTCTGTTTGATAAAGTGAGGTGGCCCAGGTTCTTGGTGCACAATCTAGAGTGAGGAAAGCCCTCCCGTTGGCAAATAATTTGTTAACGATATCATCTCTCCCTTTAAAACCCCCTACTATGAGATTTCACTTCTATAATCCACTTCATAATCAACGTTAGAATCTAAAGCTGTGGCCCCTACTGATACATGGCTCTTCAAATTTAAATTATGTAAAAGTAAATGCAATACAAAGTCATTTCCTTGGTCATATTCACCAAATGTGAAGTGTCCCAGCTCTGGGTGGCTGATGCTACTGCAGGGGCGGGGCTGGTAGGCAGCATTTTCCCCATGGCAGGAGCACTGCTGACAGCTGCGATGAGGGGTGCTGCTGCCTGTGTGTTGCACTCATTTGCTGCTTTGCTTAAAGATTTTGAAATGTCTTCTTCACCAATTGTTTTTCTTTGCCATCAATGGAAGAAAATGCCATGGATCTGTCAGATTTCTTTAAGGCTTGTGAGCAAAGACACTGCCTGTCTTCCCTTCGATCTAATTTTTTCAAGGAGATGTTTATAGTGAATGACCTTGAAAGACAGAGATACCCTTTTCTCTCAAAAAAAAAAAAAAAAAAAAAGGCAGGTTTCTTTGCTGTCCCAGGTGAGAAAGGTAATGTTTCACTCTGGGGCCAAAGGTGGGTTTGCTTATAGAGCCTGTTATAAAAGATTTGGTTTCCCAAAGCTTGGGCTTCCTAAATCCTGTTGCAAATGCCCTGCTGGAGCAGTGTCCAGCTAGGTGAGGTCTTCTACATCTTTCCTGTGAGATGCGAGGAGCTAGAGGAACCAACGCAAGCATGAAGCTTGTGCTGAGTGGACTTTGGAGTTTCACGCCTTCTGCCAGCAGCCATGCAATGCTGGTAAGTCAACTTGGTAGCTCAAAAATGTAGTAAAGTCTTGGACCCTTTATATTTTGACATTCATTGGTGGCAAAAATGAGCAATTCTGGGTTATCGACTATGTTCAATAAAAGTTATAAATGGACTATAAAGTTGGTATCTCCAGTGTATTTTATTTCTTCTTGGAAGAGGGTGCAATTCTTTGAAAAACTAAAAACTAAATAAAAATGAAAGATGACAATTTCTTTCACCATTGTATCATCCTTCTAGGTGATTCTTTCTACTGATTTATTATATTAGTTTTTCTTTTTTTCTTTCTTTTTTTCTTTTTTTTTTTTTGGCCTAGTTGGGAATAATTTATGAGAAAAAATATAAAATGATTCCTAGGATGATAAAAGAATAACATGTTTCATAATGTAAGAAAAATCAAATGACTATATTCCCATACTGTATTTTAGATTTATAAAAGGATCCAGAGGACCCATATGGTAATTGTAGGGTAGAATGAGTTTTAGTCTATCTTTTCTTTTTTAAGATTTATTTATTATAGAGAGAGAGACCATGAAAGAAGAGTGGCAGAGGGAGAGAATCTTTAAGCAGACTCCCCACTGAGTGTGGAGTCTGACATGGGGCTTAATCTCAAGACCCTGAGATCATGACCTGAACAGAAACCGAGGCTCAGATGCTCATCCAGCTCATCTATCCAGGTGCCCCTTCTATCTTTCAAAATAAATAAAACTTCTCTTTGTTCTTTGGAAGCTCTTAAGAAAAAAAATAAAGCCATGAAATAATGGTTGGAACTACTCAAGGAAGAAACTTCAATGGACCCTGATGATACACAGAAGGTCCCAGATATCTACGGACAGTGATAAAAAGGCGAGCACAGGCTTATCCAGATGAAGTATTTATTCAACTGAAGACTTGTCTCCACTCTTTGCACAAGAAAGAATTCAGTGTGATCAGCCTATCACTGATCACTCCCCAGAATGTGAGAGGTCACAAGCTCACAGTTTATCTTTACTGCTGGCAGATTACACACTCTAAAGTAGCAATGTTCAAATCAGCTTTAGTGGAGGGTGCTCACATTGCTGGGTCCATGCATCCCCTCTGCCAAGGCCCTGGTCATCACCTTTCCCTTCTGCCTATTGAGCCATCACTCACTGGCCGGAAAAGTGAATTACCTGATATTTTACAGAGGAGATCATATCATTTTCAAGATTACTAAAAGTGTCATCTGTAGTGAAAGATTTTGGTGACCATCTAGGTGACACACAATCTGGTCTCTTTTCTAAGGGTATTGCGCACTAAGAAGGCCAACCCTTAAGGGAATTTGCAGAGCTGCTGATAATTTCATAATGCATGGCTTCCACAAAGCCTTAGTGGGGTAAATGGTTTTAGGGTTTCCTAAAGACATGGTTTGGTGGTGGATGGACAGATTGCATATGACATACCCTTGTCGGCAATCCTGCCAGCCTAGATCTTTGATTTCTTCTGCATTTTCCTAAGGAAATCCTGACTTCTCAGCTTTATTTTGGGTGGGCTCTAATTATGCCCCAGACTTATAAAACAACTGGTTAACCAATTAGAGCGACCTCTAGTTGCTCTGGATAGTATACTGGGACTAGACTCTTACTACTGCGCCCTTGTGATAAACACAATTACACTCTTCTCTCCATGGATGAATCAAAGCTCTTTCTGTAAAGGGCTGGACAGGAAATATTTTAGGTCCTGCGGGCCATGTGATTTCTGTCACAACTACCTGACTCCGTCTTTTTAGTATGAAAGTGGACAGACTATAAGAAAACAAAAAGTCATACTGTGTTCCAGTAAAACTTTATTTATATAACCAGGCAACAGGTCAGTCTTGGCCAGCAGACAGTATTTGCTGGCTTATAGTCTAAGCCTCTCAGAGGATAAACTGGCAAATTATCATCACCAAAATAAATTAGCCAAGACTTGCAATTACGTTAGTTTTGACGATTTTCTTCCAGAATTTGTGTTTATAGTCATCCTGCCCTGGAGCTGATTGGGATCTGACCCTTGTTATAGATTTGTAGACAAACAGTGCCGGCGATGCTGGGATGTGAGACACAGTGTCATCCCACTGCAAAGAACCTCTTTCTGCTGAGGTGTTTCCAGTGTTTTCAACTTAGGCAGGAATGGTCCCCCTAAATGATTAGGAGGACACAACTTGGCTGGCAGGGGAGGCCTAGGGGAGGGGAAGGGCTGAAGATACTCTGAGTGGTCCGCATCCTCTTGGGTGCGTTCATTCCAATTCTCCAAGTCTCGTAGCTTCCCAGTTCATGTCTTGCCACTGATGTGAAGGACCCGACATCAACATCAATGCAGCGTCTGGCCCACTGGCACCTGCTGGACTGAAGTGTGCTGGGTGGTAGCCAACACGTCCCTGCGGCTGCACTGGGCCAATGATTCTGTCAGATTAGTGGTTTAAAGGCCTTGGTACTCTGCCCATGTCTTAACCAAAATATTTATGCATGTGGACTTTTCTTTCTCTTTTAGCGAATGAGACTAACCAACACTATTATGAGCATCCAGGCAGCCTCTGATGAACTCCTTGTGCTCTCAAATACACCTGCACAGTGACCTCTGTTTCTCCCACAGCCTTGGCCGTGACACGCATTTCGTTCTAGGTGACTACAATTCATCATTTCTCTAGGTGCTCTATAATGTGCTGTCACAGTCCTCTTGCAATACCAACAGACTATTTGGGTTAAAAAAATTTTTTTTAATCATTTATTTATTCTAGAGAGAGAGAAAAAGCAGAAGCAAGATGGAGAGAGAGAATCTCAAGCAGCCCTGCTAAACGTGGATGCCAATGAGGGGCTCCATCTCACGACCTTGAGATCATGACCTGAGCTGGAATCAAAGAGTCGGATGCTCGACCGGCTGTGCCACCCAGGCCCCCCACCGGTAGACTGTTTATTAGCTAACCACGACAGGCCCAAATACCAACTCCTAATTTTTGTCATTTCTCTAGTCTATTGTCTAGAAACTCCCTTGGTACCAATTTTTGTATCTGGCAAAGTACTCGATGGCATCCAAGGGAAACTGGTGACATGAGATGTAGCCAGACAGGAGCTGTAGTGAATAGGTACCTAATGGCTCACAGAAAAGCCCAGGAAGCTGGGAGAGCCAGGTTTGGAAGGCGGGCACATATGAAGGACTCCAGGCAGGAGCTGGAACCACGGTCCAGACCAGACCTCTGCCCTGAGACAGAAAGGACACAGACCACTACAGCATCCACAAGACACAACTGTCAGAGCATACTTCCAGATACATCTCTGAGGCCATAAAATCCTTTTCCAGGCAAACCTGTCTGACACGGACAGGTAGGTTGGAGAGGTAAGCAGCTGCCTTGACTAGAGAGACCTTGAACTCTTGGTCCTATGGAGAGAAAAAAAGAATGATGAACTTTCCTGACAAAAGTTTTGTTCTTACATAAGTTTGAGTGGCATTTATCCATTATATTGAAAACTCATCCAAATTTAAAGAAATCACGTTGTATTCCTTATAAATAGAATATACCCTAACCTACAAGAAATATTCCCTAAAAACATCAAGCCATGTTCATATATCATTCATTCAAGATAGAACATTTCCAACAGGTGTGTTTGACCCATTTCTTCTCACATAGAGATTGGAAGCTGGGGGCTGGGGGGAGAGAAGGATATGATCCCAGAGACAAGTGTGGTCATGACGTTTCCAGATATGGTCATCAGAGATAGTAGGTCTTTGTTTAATTCGATTGCTTTTAGAAGCACCTGCGGTCTACCCCATCTGACCATCTTGCTATTTTCCATGGCCGTATAGATATCTAATTCTACTTTTTAGCCTTTTAACCTATCTGTTGAACAGCTTCTGCTCAAGAACTCTTTACAGCTGCCAGATTGGGACTCTGAGAGTCGGGACTCCCTTCCTCCACTGGCCTGTGCTGTGTCCTTGGTAAGTGACCCCAGCCTGCCGGGCTGGTCTTCTCGCTCGTAGGAGGGAGGGAGCCCCTCTGGAATTACGATTCTATAAATAGCCTTTTACGAGGGCTCTTACATGCCTGGCAGGCTATTTCCATCACTTGGTTACCTTGCATTTTAGTTCTTTAAACAAAATTCCAACCAATGCTCCTGTGAGTGGTTCTGTTCTCTGGCCTCTAGGAACTCCTGTTGACTTCACTCTGAAGAGTCTGCTGTGGGTGCTTCTGTGGGGTCATGAGGGGCTCTGACTGGGGGTAGGTCAGGGAAGGGTGGCAGGTGGGGCCTCTGACCCCACAGAGCTCATTTCAGGGCAACACCAGACAGGAAGCATGAATGAACGTTCTCACCTGCTCGTCTGCCCACCTCCTTCCTCCTGCACTACGGATGTAGGATCAGAACTCAATCCAGAAATTTCTGGATGCTTTTCCTTCCTTGTTTGTAATTAATGAATGAATTAATTTTGGGGGAGGGGCAAGTGGTTGATTTTTACTTTCTCAAAATCATGCACGGGTACCTAAAAGATGCTTCATGATGTGATAAGCAGGAAATCCCAAACCATCAGAGCCTGCATTCTACACAGAATGTAGAGCCAATCTGTCAAGTTTCAAGCCACAGGGACCTACGACATCAAACAACACGGGCAGAGTGTGTGAGGGGCTGTCAGTGTAAAGGATGACTCGTGAGTTTTTGGTTGTGCTTTTTAAAGACCAGTAATAGAAGTCCGTGCTGCAAGGATGCAAGCCCTACTTGGGGATGGCCGGATGGGGGTGCAGGCATTGCCAGGCTGGGCCGGACAAAAGTAGCCACACATTATGCTGTAGCCTGAACTCCAGAGACATACAAGTGCAGATAAAGATCATTAATGGTACAGACGAGGCTTGGTGCTTCCCTCTACGGGAGTAAGAAGCACGTAGAATTTTGCACGGACAGCTCGGTGTGGCCTTGCTCGGTGCTACCCGCTGCTTGTAGGAAGCCGGCGTGTGGAACGGTGACTCGGGCGAGGGCTGGGGTCACATGCTGTCTTGCCTGAATGATTGCATCCCCCACCGCACACAAACTCATATGTTGAAACTCTAACCCACAGCAGGTGGGGGCTTGGAG
Organism: Canis lupus familiaris; assembly: GCF_011100685.1. Taxonomy (NCBI): domain Eukaryota; kingdom Metazoa; phylum Chordata; class Mammalia; order Carnivora; family Canidae; genus Canis; species Canis lupus. The sequence continues at coordinate 3,693,577 of NC_049238.1, forward strand.
GTGGGGTCCCCGTGATGGGACGAACATCCATCTAAAGAGAAATACCAGGTCTGTCTCTGTCTGACTGTCTGTCTCTCCCACATGAGGACACAGCGAGGAGGCTGCAAGCAGGAGGGGAGCTCTCCTCAGGAGCCAAATCCGACAGCTCCCCGGTCTGGGGTTTCCAGCCTCCAGACCTGTGAGAAGTAGGTTAGGTGTCTTGCTTACAGACCTGTCTGTGCTGTTCCGTTAGGGAGGCCAGGCTGAGGGAACAGAGTCACACGCGAGACCCCGGACGCGGGAGGGGAGCCAACCCCCAAGGCCTACCCTGGGTTGTAGCTCCCAAAGGAGAAAACATTGAGCCCAAATTGTGGGTAAAATAATATACACAGATGGTGACCCAATCAGGCTCCAGGCAGATGCGTAGGATGTTCGGCCTAAGGTGACCAGACTGTTAAAAACAAAATACCTATGATTTTCACATAGGTTACTTTCCTCTTTTCTTTATGGAAAAAAAAAATTCTCTGTGCCTCCTTTCCCTATTTTCTGGTGAAATTCAGCAGAAGGTCAGGCCTTAACCTGAGACGGTCGTGGATTTAATTCATCAACTCCAGCATGTGGCTGGCCGCTTCCAGGCTACTGTTCCCACACTTCCCTTCCTCTCAAGGATTGGAAATGTTGTTTTCCAGGGATTATAGCTCATTCTTTAAAATGTTTAATATTTGACTCTTTAGGAGATTGGCTCCTAGCCAAAGAGCAATGTTAAAAATGGTTAAACTGCATACAGCAAGAGGCGTTTACCTGAAGGACGTCCAACGGCATGCATGTTCTGTTAAGTCATGTGGCAAGCCTCACACATTGAGGGTGAGGAGACGGGGTGCACGCGGAGCCCCCGAGGGCATTGTGGGGACCCCGTCCCCCCTGGGGACAGGGGCCACAGACCGGCAGAGCAAGCGGTGAGCCGGCAGGCAGGTGTACCTGAGCTCCAGGCCTGGGTCTCCCACCCCAGCACTAGAGTAAGAAGTAGGAGCATGATGCCCTGGGCCCTCGGCGTCCTGGAGAGGACGTGGAGGGGACAGCAGCGACCTGGCCTCCATCACAGCCTTTCCTCTGCCCCTACTGCAGAACACGCTGAGCCCTCCCCAGGGGAGAGACCCGACTTTGCATGCTCCCCTTCCATCAGGCCCATATACAGTCCTTTTGCTTTGGCAACAGAAACTAAAACTCCAACCTGTGTACCTCGTTCTGCACACCCCAGGCGGGAGAGAGACGTGATAACCGGAGAGGCTGGGGTGAGGGACACCAGCCACCGGTGCATCAGGACATGCTGAGACTCCACTGACAGGCCACCCAGCCTGGGGCCGAGGTGTTCGCCTCCCAGGAACCCCTTCCTCGTCGCCACTCTGCTGGCCACACCCAGACTGACCTCGAGGTCTCTACAGGCTCCAAGTCCAGCCTATTGACAGGAGAAAGATCAGAGGTCCAAGGGCTTGTTCTCAAGTCTTGCACAGTAAAAGACATTTTTTTAAAAAATGGGCTTATGGATTTTTTTCACAATAAATGACCCCAAAGATTCAGTTGGCTTTTCTGATTTGCTATCCATCAGTTAAATGGTCTATCACTATGCCCACATTCTCCCAAGGTATGTACCCCAAATCTGCTACATTTCTTTCCTTTATCCTTTTTAAAAATGTTTTATTTATTTATTCATGAGAGACACAGGCAGAGGGAGGAGCAGTCTCCCTGCTGGGAGCCCGACGCAGGACTCGATCCCAGGTCCCCGAGGTCACACCCTGAGCTGAAGGCAGATGCTCAACCACTGAGCCACCCCGGTGTCCCTCTTTCCTTTATCCTTCTTTCTCTTCCGAGTCCCTATCTCCACTCCAAGGTTCCTTATAATCATAGATTAAGATACATTATTAATCTGACCTTCCACCAAGTATTCAATTTAGAAGTTTTCCTGAGATTGTGTTACTCAGAGCTTTTAGGTTCCAGCCCTCATATGTTAGCTCGTGGAGCCCGTTAGCTTCCCAAACCGCAATCTTTGAATTTCTGGATTCTCCCTCACTCTTTTCATTTCTTCTGCAACATGACTAAGTTTTCCCTCTTTCTCTTTAATGATAAATTTGGTTTGAAATGTTACCAACACGTGGACAAGTTGGAAGACTTTTACAATGAAAGCCCACATACTGGGCACCTAGATCCACCGTTAACAGTCTACTGTCTGATACATCACGTGTCTACCCCTCTGGACTAATGCTGTCCTGAGCCCGCCTCCCTCATGCCATGTGCCGTGAACACGCCAGCAACAGGCAGCTCACACGAATGTTCCCGTCTTTCCCACCGCCTGTCCTGGAGCTGCAGGCTGAGGCACGCACACCTGCCTCCCACGCTGCAGGTGAGTGTTCACCAGGGAACCTGCCATCGCACAGCTTATCCTCGTCTTTTGGTCTCTGGTACCCACTTTCTGCTACTTGAATAGTTAAGCAAGGGCACGTACGTCCCATTTTAAATGATGGCAGCACTGCATTGCGATATATGGTAAGCTCCGGCAGCTAAACAATGCTGCAGGGAAAGATAGAGAAATGAAAGGAGGCATCGTGGCCATCACCAGACCTCAGCAGAAGTTTCTTGCTGGCTCACGTCACGGCTCCGTGCACGTCAGATGCCTTTCTTGGCTGAGCTTTTGAAGCAGTTGCATCAAGGATGGTGTCTTCTTCCGTTCGTGGCTCTGCTGCCTTCAGAGAGAGCGAGCACCAGGAAGGCAGTGCTGCATAGCGTTGACAGGCATGGACGGGGCGTATCCTTCTGGCCAACATCCCGCCTCTGCTATCGGAGGGGCTGGGAAATAGTCTCCTCCTTTCCCTGTGCCCAAGAAGAGGAAATCGGTTTGGTGAGTATCATAGGGTCCCAGAGCCACCAGAAGAAAGTCTCACAAACTTGGGGACACGAAACAACCGAAGTTTATTCTCTCATAGTCCTGGAGACCAGATGTCTGAAATCAAGGAGTTGTGGGGTGTGCTCCCTCCAGCAGCTCTAGAGGAGAACCTGTTGTGTAGTCTCCTGTTAGCTTCTCCTGATGACCAGCAACCCTCAACATGCCTCGACTCACAGATTCATCACCCCCATCTCTGCCTCCTCGGTCACAGGGCCACCTTCTCCCTGTCGGTGTCTCTTCTCTTCTTATAAGGACATCAGTCGTATAGGATAAGACTAATGACTTGGCTCGATTACACCTTCCTAGATCCTATTTCTAAATAAGGCCACACTGGTGGGATTTCAGTGTATGTTTTTTTTTTTGGGGGGGGGTCACATTTCAACCCACAACAGTTAGTACCTCACTAGTCTCATCACAGATTCCAAGGAGAATTTCTTCTCCACCCGAAGAAGTTTGCCCTTGAAGCCATGCTGGGAATAGGACATGAACATTACCGGCGACAGGTGGTTCCACGCACCTTCTCAGGAAGGAAACTAAGAAAAGCTGGAATTTATAGCTCCCTGTGGAGCACTATTTCCTGTCATTTCTACTAAATTGTCACTCATAGGTGGTTTTAGGGCAGAAGGAAAGTCTCTGTCCAAAGCACACGCGTCTACCTTATCTGTAAGGTAGGTAGGATGTGTGACCGCTCTGAGCAGGATGGTGGGGTAACCCCGTGGGGCGATATAGAACTTTCACAGGTTTCTAGCATCTCTGAGCTTTGGGGAATGGACATCTGAGCGAGGAAGGGCACCATTGTTCTTTTATCCCGTAACTCAAAAAAAAAAAAAAAAAACCAAACCAAACCAAAACAAACAGAAAAACAGAAAACCAACCTTAAACGTCCGTAGCTCCCCCCGCCAGCCTGCCTGCGATGCGACATCTCTGTGAACCGTAGTGAAGCAGGGCCTTGCGTCAGGACGTTACCGTTGTCACATGCTGAGCGTCGGTGTGCGATAATTACTTAATTCACAAACATCTACGGAGCGGCCAGCATGGAGCCACGGGGACTGCTGTCGCCATCGTGTCAACAGCCCCAGTGGACTGAAGAGTGGGGCCATACCTTGTTCTTCACGGCACCTGGTGTGGGGTCTTAGCACCCCGACACCATGAGTGTTTGCTGGACAAGTGAATAGATGAATCAGTGAATCAATAAATACATAATTTTAGAAAGATTTTATTTATTTATTTATTTATTTATTTATTTATTTATTTATGAGAGACACAGAGAGAGGCAGAGACAGGCAGAGGGAGAAGCAGGCTCCTTGTGGGGAGCCCGATGAAGGACTCAATCCCAGGACCCTGGGGTCACCCCCTGAGCCGAAGGTAGAAGCTCAACCGCTGAGCCTCCCAGGGGTCCTGATAAATAGATAATTTTCAAGAAGTGAAATGTTTGCTTTGATAGGATCCACTAGAGATAATTAGGTCAGATGCTCAGTTATGCTTCAACAAAACCAATAAAACCCAAGAACATAGTCTCCTAATAAGAGCGTTTCTGCCTTAACTAATGTTTTTTTTTTTTTTTCTTTAGAAAAACCATAAGGTAGGCAGGTTCAATCAATGAAATAGATATAGTGATGATGTTTTCCAAAACTGTTATCAGGATACAAATTTGACACAAGAGGTAGATTCCAAAATATAAATGCAGAAATTCTACTAATGCATACAAATTGTATCATGCAATCTTGGTGGAAGGCAATTTGGCTATCTGTACCAAAATCTATGGAAAATGTCAAACACTTTGACCTAATAATCGTACTGCTGGGAATCGACCCAAAGAAATAATCCAAAGTATTGAACATGCTTTGTGAACCAGTATTTATGATAACATTGTGTTTGACAGCGAAAAATTTGAAACAGTCTCACTGTCCAACAATAGGGGAATAACTAAGAAAATTATAGGACATGATTATAACAGTCTTTAAAATAATGTTTTTAATGAGCTTAGAATAATAATATGAAAGAATTTATATTACAATAAAAGAACAGGAGGCAAAATCATATCATGATGGTGTCTGTATTAAATATCAATAAATCCGCGCATAAAACTGAGTGGCAGTACACAAAAACGTCAATAGTTATTGTTTCTGGAGTGTGGAACTTGAGTGGTTTAAAATTTTCTTCTTCCTGCTTTTCTTTATTTTTCAAATTTATGGCACTGAGTATTTTGTAACGGGAAACATAATAAGCGCTTGGAAATAAAGGCACAAATGAGGTGAAAAATTAAATTACATTAAATGTTACATTTATGGAAAAGAATATCATAAAATTATCACTGCCTTGGAAAACTCGAAGAATGAGTTTACTGTGCATACGGGGGCTAAATTGAAATAATAAAACAGTTGGAGGCCACGATTTCTGAATGTTCGCAGGCTTTGACTAATTTGCAGAGGCAGACAGGGAGCCCTGGGCCTGACAGGCCACCTCCGGGGCCAGGCTGGTCAGTGCCCCGACCATCTCCGGGCCCTCCATCCCCTGTCCCCCACCCCCCGCCCGTGTTCAATCTGCCAACTGCCATGAGCTCCGACACCATAGATGCTGGCAGGAAAGAACGGCGCGGACAGACAGCCACTGCATTCAAACAGGTCACTTAGCAAGGAAGGGAGTCTGACGACATTCACATCAGAGCAGCCAGTCTAGGAGCCCGTCTCCCTCCTCGAGGGATGGGAGACACCTTCTCCGGTGTGGTATCCGGCGCTGAGTCCCGCCCCGGCCAACGTCGCCCAGGGAGGCCGCACACACGCCTTACACTGGGGGTGTTTAAGAAAGAAGTCCGTTTTCTGCTGGGGGCTCACGATCAAAGAGAAATCCCCTCCTGTTCTCATCTGCTTTTTGTTAGAAGAGTCCAGCTACCGAATAGCAACAGGAGATCTCTAAATACGACTGTTAAAAAAAAAAAAAGAAAAAAAAAAAGAAAACCCCCGGGGCCTTCATTTGTCATGTTTGCACCCACCCCCTCCATGAGCTGATAACATTTATTTTATTATATTTTTTAATCAAAGGTCATTTGCTTTTCTGGGAAACTGAACACACACACACACACACGCGCGTGCGAACAATTGGCCGGGCATTGTTCTGAGGATGGAAACAGCAACCACACGCGAGCTCATCCCGCTGCAGGACACTTCAGAGCATATTGGGGGGCCTTCACCAGGGGGGAGGCGAGGCAGCACAGGTAGAGAAAGGTCGCGCGTCTGGTGGCTTAGGACAGAGAGCCTGCGGTGATGTCTGACTTCTGGAGGGACGTACAGGTTAGGAATAAGAGTTTGGAAATGCTCGAGGCCTGAGTGCTCCCTTCGCCCGCCAGTGCTCCCTCCTCCCGCTGCTGGGCGCTGTGCAGTGAAAGCGGCCACGCAGCCCTGGGGAGCAATTCGCTTCCAACTTGTCTGCAGTTGTCCCGGAGTCACCTGGACAGAGGCAGTTTCCCCCCACACCTGTGACTCTTATCTTTGTCTGCACCGAGGGAGGCACCTGACGGGCTGAGCACTGGGTGCTACACTATATGCCGGCAAATCGAACTCCAATAATAATAATAATAATAATAATAATAATAATAATAATATACATATAAAAAAACCTTGAGAATTCTTTGAATGTCAAGCCCCTGATTATCTTCCCGCATAATGAAGGTGGTTTTCTGTTTTGAATGGTTAAACCTCTACTTGCGTTTTGACAGGTTGTAACTTTCGGGGAAAAAAAAAATCTCTGCGTTAAGAGACGGTCAACAAGAAAGACATAGGAGGTATTTGGGTTGAGATTTTGCAAAATCGTGGCGGGTTACATGACCTTTTAATGAGCCAGCCGAGCTTTGCACGGATCATGGGCTCTCTGTCCACTTCTGCGAGTCTCCTCTGAGCCTCCTGGCTTCCTGGAGGGGCTCCTGCAGAAGGGGGTGGAGGGGCTGCAATGAGAAGTCGGGGCCCCACGTGTATGAGGCCTCCAAGATTTTTCTCCAAAGCTGGCTTCCTGCTGATTGATACCAAGGTCATTCATTATGCAGAATCATTAGTCACATCACATTACTTCTGCAATCAGGCTTTTGATGATCAGTCTTAAACTTAAAAAAAAAAAATCACAATTCTCAAAAGGCACAAAAGAGACGATACATTTGTCCAGCCCATTATACTTCCGTGGTGTTGCTCACTTGCCTGATCCTTTCTGTACCTAAAGCACTGCTCTGTTTTATGTCCTTGGCCTTTTTTTTCTTGGTCACTTAATTTGCCATCCTACGTGTAGGCCCAGTGTTTTCTGGAAGTATCTGGAGTCCTGACCGCGAGAACCGGGCACTTGCTCCACAGAATGGGCTGCTCAGACCCCATGCCCCTCATGTGGCAGTCGGTTCTCCCTCTGATTGTTTCCAGGAATGTTGTCTTCTCCCCGGAAGCCAGCTTCTCACAGGCGTGGGCTCCCTAGTGTCACGGGCTGCCTCCTCGGAGCCCCCCGCAGGGGCCTAGGATGAGACCCCGAGCTCCCGCAGCCCTGCTGCCCAGGGGAGGCTGGAAGCAGCGGTTTGCAATGTCATCTGCAAATGTTTGGGTTTGTCAGTGGGGGTGCATCAGCTGTGAGAGGAGATGCCCTCTGTACCCTAAAGGCCAAAGCCATTCAGCATCGTGGCTTTGGGGAGCTTGCGGCTCTGCACAGCCTTCGGGGCAGGGGGCCATCCGGGCTGCGGGGCAGGGTCCCTCCTGCACGGTGCGGCCACCGTGCACAGGCACAGAGCGACACCACCCTCGCTCCTTCATCCCCCTCCGCGCAGGAGGGACCCGGGCACGGGGAACAGAGAGAGGGGCCTGGCCTCTCCGTTGCCTTGGAGACGGGCTGGTGGGGCGCCTCTTCCCCCTCATTAACAGGCCCGTCCATTTGCAGCGGATTTTCTCCTCCATCCCTCCTGCTATTTGTGCCTCTTAAGCAGACCCTAAAAACCTTCCCCTATTTGTAAGGACAAATAAAAAATGACATTCTGCGAGGCCTTCGGCACTTAAAATCCGAACAGATAATGTGCAGTTTCGTTTGTGATGCCAATTCGCAAGGGCCCCCCAGCAGCCTGTTCTTGGGGTCCCCGTGGGGGGCGAGGCTTTGTGATGACATGCAGGCTGCTCTCCCGTCCCTGCATTTCCCCCTTTCCTCAAAGCTTTCCTGCCACTCGGCTTCTCTATCATCTCGGTGCTATGATCGGGTACCCCGATCCCTTCTGCGGGTGGAAGACATCACCAGCACCCAGACTGGGGTTCACAGAGCTATCTCCCAACACGATACACGAGGAGAAAACGGGGCACGGAGGATGGTGCTTTATACACGGTGAAGCGCAAGTTATACTCGGGCAAGTGTTACAAGAAGAAAAACCTCCCGGTATTTCCCATACCTGAGACCCTTATGTTTCACAACAGAATGTTGAACGCTTCGTTTATTTTTGAATATTTATTTATTTGAGAGAGAATGAGCAAGCGCACAGGGCGAGGGGTGGAGGAGGAGAGCCTCCATCAGACTCCCCGCTGAGCCCCACTCCTGCCCGAGTTGGGGCTCGATCCCGGGACGCTGAGATCATGACTCTGAGGCAAAATCAAGAGTCAGGCACGTGGCCAGCTGAGCCACTCGTGCGCCCCAAATATTGAACATCTTAAACGTGAGTTCCATGTCACCAAGCATGTTCCAGGCATTTATTTTATTTAGCCTCCTTCAACCCTCCCGCGTCTGGGGTGTCGAGACTCTTCCTTCCCGCACCCCTGGCGGCTGCTGTGACCACGGTGAGTGAGCAGGTGTCCAAACGGGTTCTAAGGGGATGGGGTGTCTGCCTCCCTGACCAAGCCGGGCCTACCACATGTCTCTCCCCCGCTGTGGGCTTCCCCGTGGGGACGGCGAGGCCCCAACCACGGTGAAATCATACGGTAGAAGGCCACTCCATCCCCTTCTCAGGTGGGTGACACGGCTCTGCCTGCTTCAGAAAGATGCTTGGCCCGGTGTCCGCTTCTCTGGCTCCGGAAGCAGGCCTGAGTCGAGGAGACACAGGTGGTAGGAGACAACGCCCTTCCTCTTGCAGGTAAGCGCTCCTGCTTGTATATTGGTTGGCTTTGTTTTCAGGCAGCATTCCCCCTAATTCAGCTGTACTTTTTCCCCTAGGCCAGCCAGTCCCCCACTGCTCACGGTAATTTTTTTTCTTTCTTTTTTTTTTTTTTTTTTCTGAAATGGCAAATCCTTAGTGTCTTGCTACCTTTCTACAGAGATAGGAGAGGCCAGAGAGGGGCGGACGAATGAGGCCTACGAGGCTGACTTGCCACCCCACCACCCAGGAGAGCTGTAACCACTGTCTTCCTTTCTACAAACCCACTGGACAGGTGTACGTTTGAGCCAACTTTGGTCGTTTGAGCCAATTTTGGTAAAATGAGGTCCCTGGGGCTGGAGGTGCCTCCTGCAGTTGGACAAAGAGTGTGGTCCAGCCCGTCGGCCCTGCCATTCTGTCACCCTGGAGACAGAAGGGGCAACAGCAGGACCAGGTCCCCGGAGCGGGGGGTGGGGGGAGCTCAGGAAAGGAGGAAGGCGCAGAGGTGGCGAGCCTGAGCTGGACCTCACACTGCCCACGGGCTCGCCATGCCTGATGGCTGCAGAGGGCTGCGGGTCCGAACCAGGAGCAGGTGCGCGGGAGGGAAGTGGGGGAGCAAAGCCTCGCAGGGGCGGACAGCAGGAGAGGAAGGGCCTGGATGGTGTCGGGGAAGGATGCTTGGCGATCGTCACCGGGCCGGGACTGTGCTGCCTTCACCTGAGCTGTCTTACGGCTTCACGGAGGAGAGAAGGAGCCCCCCAGCCCCACCATGGCTGCAGGAGGCTTTGAGCCATCAGCTGTCATGGGCCTCAAAAGACTGGAAGTTTCCGTTTGTTACACCTGTCGTTGGATGTGTTCCTCTAAGAGAAACACTTAACCAGGGCTGAATTAAGGCCAAGGAATGATGACATTACCCCAGGCCTGAAGAAGCTGTCACTCAAGATGCAGGCCTGGGCAGCTGGGAGACGAGGCTCCCTTCCCCAGAGCAGAGGGGTGCCCGGGCAGACAAGGTGGGTGCCGCCCCCACCGATCCCCTGCCTCAGCCTCAGCCCCAGGCTGGGCCCTGCTGACCAGCCACGAGGGGCCACCGGGGAAAAACCCTCTGGGGAGGGTGAGGAGATGGGGATGGCCAGGCAGATGGGTCGTCAAGACTTTGGAACTAGATAGAAGAAGCCCTTAGAGAACCTCAGATCTGACCCCAACTATTGCTTTCTGTAGGCAAGGAACCACCTGAGGACCACGCCCAGCCTTATGGACCTTGGCCAAGCCTTTCCATGTCCTTGAGCCTCCGGACCCTGATTCCTGGCCCAGCCCTCAGCCTGCCAGTGTGGTGCCTGTTACAGGGTTCGCAGCACACGGCACAGTTCCAGGTGGTGCTGTGCTGTCAGAGAAGGGTGACGGGTCCCCTCCAGGGGCTCTGGGACTCCTGTGGCCTGAGGGGAGGGCAGAGGAGAGGGTCCAGGTGAAAGAAACAGGGCAACAGAGCCTTCCTGGGTGGCCGCTGGCCTCTGAAGACAAGGCAAGGATCCTTGCTCCTTCTCCAACATCCCTGTGCCCTGGAGGATCTCTTGAGTTTAAAAAATGGAAGCTTTCCAAAAAAAAAAAAAAAAAAAGGAAGCTTTCCCATCTCTTCCCTTTGTAAATAGAAGCTGAATTAACAATTAATCTTCTGGCCTGTTTCATTCTGGAACTACAGCTCTGTTTATGGGCGTGTCCCTGAGGATCTCCAGCAGGTAGAGCTAGGACAGCCACGGGCTTGCACGTCAGGCCCAGCAATGTGCAAGTCCGAACTGCACCATTGCAGAGACTTAGGGAAATCATTTTTTTTTTTCTCTCATGAGTTTGGGTTTTTGTGAGCTGTAAATGGTGACAGTGTTACAGATCTTATAGATGCTTTAATGGCTGATAGAATTAGTGCCTGTGGAATTGGTCCTCACTGATTCTGGGACATATTAGACACTCCCCAACTGTCAATGATATGTGGATCATTGCACAGTTACAGTTTTTATTTTTTTCCTTCTAATGCTCACTACCTTGTTTGAAAACAGAAATTCTATTTCCTGTCATTTCCTGCAACATTCTGATCTATGCTCCTGAGCCTAGCACAGTAGGTGCTCAGAACACATGGTTGACGATGTATTTTGAGATGATAGCACTGAGAGCACCCCAGAAACTTTTCCTAACATGATTAATGCAGATGCAGATGTATAGCAGGGGAGTCATCCGGAAACAGCCCAAGGAGAGATGGAGCATCACCAGGAGGGGCCCAAGCTGAGGGGACGGAGTTCATCTCACCACCTCATATGGCTGCTCCAGCATCATGTGATTTACAAACGAAATACACATCTGCTATATGTTAGCAAATTGAACACCAATAAAAAATAAATTAAAAAAAATAAAGAAATACAGATCTGTGGGGTAAACTGATAACCCAAACACAAAATGAGTCACTGCTCTATTGGGATCCCAAACCTCATTTACAAAACAATGACTTCCCTTTAAAATTAATAAGTACTTGGATAGAGTGTTCAATGTGTGATGATACAAGCATCACGTTTTCTAGAAAAAAAAAAATCAGTGAGAAGGAAAAATAACAATTATTGTTGGTTCCAGATAGGAGCAGAGAAACAGTTTCTGATACTTTATCAGAAATTAATAACAAGATTTGGTTTGGCGTGTATGTGATTCATGTGCATTTTGAAAAGAATAATTCCTCCAAAGATGATTTAAAAACAAATATATTCAATTCACTAATAGTCACTGCTCGCCTATTATATTTCGGGTAATATGTTATATTTTATAAAAGACAAGATTTTTTTTTCTCCAAGTGCTCCCAGTCTAGAGGAAGAAGCACACAAGAATAGTAACTCATCTTCCCAGTTTACAGAAACAGAAACGGCCTTCATAGGCCCAATGCCTCCCTGTGGGACCAGAAACCTGATATTGCAGGAGTAGGGAGGATCAGGACATGAGGAGGAAAGGGTGGTGTGAGGCAAAATCCAGATGGGCTTCAAGTCCACACTAAGGAGTTCTAGCTGTCAGCAAATATTTGGTTTCAGGTTCTGTCTTTTGATTCATGCAATTTTTTTTTTTTTCCAAGAAGAAGCAGCTCTGTCATAGTCAGATGATGTATGAAGAGCACCGGGAAAGAGTGAAGAATTGACTTGCCCGTGGGGACCAGGGTACTGGGCAAGCACCTACCTGGGAAGCAGGGCTTGGGGGCCTACCTGGGTGCCTCTGGGCCTGCTCGTGCTCTTTCTGGCTTTCCCTCTCTGCGAGGTTCCCCGCCGAGGGATAGCGCTGCGTTGGTGATGGAGTTCCCTGGAAGGGGTCTGGCGTGGGGCTGCGGCAGCACACGAGGGAGCGAGCCCTCTCCAGCGGGGCAGGGGAGAGGAATCTGCACTGTGCTGGAGGTGTAGATGGGGTGGGAGCTTGGGATCGATCAGGACCTTGACTTCCCACAGCCGTGTTTACTCGGGGGTGAAGAGCTGCCTCTTTTCAGATGCTGGGGTTGACGCCAAGGGTGACAAAAATGCAGGCCAACTTATAAAGGGGGCAGAAAGGGCTCGTGCCGGGTGCTGCAGTGCCTTCCGTGGGAAACAGTCCCTGTCCATACCCTCCTCCCTGCTTTCCTCGTCAGTTCTGCAGCAGGCCCCTGGTCTCCGCACGCAGTCTCCAGGGCAGCTTCCTAACTGGACATCCCTAGGAAGTCACTCCCCAGTTGAAGACATCTCAGTGTCTTGCTATGGCTCCAGAATAAGTGTCGGTCGACAAGCACCAGGCCCCAGGGCTTGAGCCCTTCTCTGTCTCATGTCCGATTTTCTCCCATCCACCAGGAATTCACCCTGATGCTCCCCGTCCCTGACTGATACATGTGGTCCCGTTAGCGGTGGCTTTGGGGACAGACCGTGACCCAGGTCTGGAGGTCAGTGTCAGCGCAGAGCCACCTCCAGGTCACTGCATTCCAGCCCCCAGGGGCCCGGCGTGTGGCCACCCTGGCCCTGTCTGAGCACTGCCATCCCGGTCATGAGAGGGCAGCCAACGTCCAGGAGACCCCACACTGCCACACTGCCCTGGTGCTGGGGTGGGCTCGCTTCTGAAGGTTCCGGCCCTGGATGCCAGCATCGGATGGGCGGGGACTCCTTGCTCATCCCACATGTCTAAATAACCTAAACCTGAGGTCTCCCAATGTCATAGCTGAGCGTTAACACACCGCCGACTGTTTGCACCCCCTGGAAATGGAGCTGGTTTGGAGACATGTTGGGGATTTCCTAGGAAGGAAATGAGAAACATTCTTAGAAGGCTCAGTGACTATGAAATCATCACAGAGTTCTCCGCCTGCCTGTTGGGAGACCCAGGGAAGTTGTAGGGAATTGAGGCTGAGAGGGCCGTGGGCTGGTGGATGGGCACCCGCGGGGCTGATGGGAAGAGGTGGCACTGAGGTGTGACTCGGCCACCTGGAGAGCGGTCACTGCTAACTCTGGGAGCCTCCGAGGCCATCGATGCCCTGCCTGGTGCCAGAGATCCCGAATGTGACAGGGCTTCCATGTCCCCCAGTCACATATAGACCCAGGTGATTGTGACATGCACCCCCTGCCAGATAACAACCACTGTGAGAGGCAAGGCTGTCCACGCACAGAGCAGCACAACCAGAACGTTGTCAGTTCTCCACACCTTGCTCAGATGCTCAGTAAAATAAAACAAATAAGACACAATAGGAAGTCCTTGAAGGATGGCGTTTGTCTGAGACCTTGTCCTGTTGTACTAATTCATCAGATGGGGCGTCAAGCATTTTAGTGATTAATAATGTGAAAAACATTAAAACTCAGGTCCAGGTGAGGAATGCACCCGTTACCTTATTCCAGAGCAGCGAGTGTGCCTCATAGCCCGGATTCTGGAACCCCCTCGTGTAATGCAACACATTGGAGCTTGGTTTCACAGGCAAGAACACCACTGCGGGCAAATTCTGAGAGTAGGTGTCTGAACGGTGCTTTGAGGATGGGTTAGTGTACCACGATGCTCCGTAAATCCGCCACTTGAAGACAATGAGCACAACCTGTAAATTAATTGAGAATCAGATGGAAACAGGGTTTACAGAGGAGGACGGTGAGGACAGGTGTGTGCTGCAGGGGTTGCGGCTTTCGTGACACTCTGTCTTGCAGCCTAAGATTCATAAAGCGCCAACAGGTGCCCGGAGAGCCCTTCCAGGGGCCGCTTTATCCTGACTGGTGCAGATCATTTCACGAGAGGTCAGCCACGACACGGAAGCATTCGATGAATCCTCTGGCTGCTTCTGAAGGTGCTGGTGTGTCTCACCTGCAAAGAGATTTGCTTCCTGGGAAAGGCTGCTCATGGAAACGTCCTCAGAGAAGCCCAGGCAAATAGGCAGCGCTCTCTGAATCCAGTGGGATAGTTCCTTCTTTCTTTCAAAATTCCCAAGGATTTAGATTATGTTTCTTGAAGAAGCCAGCTTTTATCAATATCTTTTATCCAGTTTGGCTTTCATAACACTGAGAACATGCTAAATGCCTTTTTGTTTTTTTCTGTTTTTAATTCAAAGGGTCAGAACTAATCAGGTCAGAAGTGTGTCTGTGCATCTGTGTGTGTTTGTGTGTATGTCTCTGCCAGTGTATGCGTCCCTGCGTGCATCTGCGTGTGTGCATGCACGAGTGTGTGTGTGTGGGATGGTACTCAGGAGAGGATGGGCAATACTTTGGTCTTGCCATATGGCTTGTATACAAATATAGATTGTAGAAACTTCCCCACACTAAATTAGGCATCTGTGCTTGACAATATTGCCTGAAGTTAGGCTTTCAAAATAAAGATAATCATATTAATGATTTTACATTAAGGCGTTCTGCTGACTTTTTGTTTGGCAAGTGGAATTTCCGAATTGTGTTCCTTGGGCTGGGACTGTGACTTCCCCTGCTTTCACCCAGCAGTCCATAGGACCAGGGGCATGTTGGTCTTCTTCTCGACAGAGGTCAGATGTGTCATCTCTCTTTTCTGGACACTGCTGGGTTGCCCATATGATCCTATTTCCATGCCATTCCAAACTTCTGCCCCAGGAAGGGCTGGTGGAGCCCTTTCCCCAAACCTTTCATGCCCCAGAGATGCGAGATTCCAATCGCCATTGAACTCAGAATCCATTCACACTTGTGTCTGGGAACGAGAACCCCTGCCTCTCATCCTACTCTGTTTGCAAAGCGCAGATTCTTAGCCAGGTGGGCATGGGGGGCGGGGGTGGGGGTTTTTAATTTCCCTTTTATTTGTGGCCACAGCTCATACAGCGTCTCTAGGATGGAAATGAAACAAGGACCATAATCACAGAGCACAACTAGGCCTTTTGTTGATTTGTTTGATCAGAGTCAGTACTCCGTTCTGCTCAGATCACCCTCAAGCAGCCACGCTGTCCTCCGGAGCTGAGGTAGCTACAAGTGCTTGCTCCCTCAAAGTCTCTCCTTTGTCATGTGTCTACACTTGCCTTTGGAAGATCAGGATTATCTATGTTTTCCGGTAGTGTTTCCTTGGGGAATTCTAGGGCGCAGTTGTACCTTAATAATAGTGCACTGTACATCCCCAGCGTCTGAAGGCACATGCCAGACATACCAGGGAAATAAATCATGCGTCTCTCTTCACTCTCAAAAAAGCCTGCTGCTCCATCAGCAGAGCCTAGCAGATACCCAGACGAGCTTTATGAGAGACCCGCAGGCAGAAAGCCCCCAGCAGACCGCAACGGAATTACCCCCGGCCTTCTGCATATGCTGGTTACAGATGGAAAGAAAGTGACCAGCAGTTGGCTTTGCTTTGAAAAGCCTAGGAGTTCAGGCAAGCGGCTGGTTAGCCTGGTCAACCAAATTCGAGCCCTAACATCTGGTATGAGTGTGGACGTCACTTCAGAGTATATATGGGGTTTAACATGCACGGAGGTGCTTCAGAGACCACAAACATTTGCCCTCAATACCATTTCACGGTGATCTTGAGCCTGACAGCAATCCTGTGAAGCTTTTTTTTTTTTTTTTTCCTAAAATTCCCCTACTTTGGAAGAAACGGGAGCTCAGCTCAGAAAAGTGATGTGGCCTGTGGCACACGGAGAGAAAGTGGCAGAGAAAGTGTGTAAATACACGAGTCTTGACTTTTTCCTTAGAACCGGTCGTGCTGTCCCATGTTGGGCAAGCAGAAGGCTCCATCCAGCACCAGGCCCCGAAGCTGGTCTTGGCAGGGACTCGGGTCCTGCCGCCTCAGGGCCATTAGCCTCCAACATGCAGCAGGAACTTAGTCACCCTGCCCGGGACAGTCGCTCTGGTCTAATGAGGCTCGCGGGTTGAGTCTGGCCATGGCAACCCAGAAGTGCTGCGATCCCATACTTCGCGCCTAAAACTGGTACAGACGTGGATGGGACAGCAGCTGGATCAGCCTGTAAGGAACGGCGTGTGAGACAGAGGACCGTGGCGATGGAAGCTTTTTGAATCGTGGTAACCATGTGCTTTGGGCTGTGAAATCCATATTGAGTGAAATTAATTGGAAGAAAACCAGGTAATCTTTTGTTAATCGCCTGTGGCGTAGACAGGTCTGGCAAGGGGGAAGGACGCCCTTGTCTTTGCCCGCAGACATCTCCCACTTGGAGTATTTTCCGTCCCCAGCAACACCGACACTCTGGATTTCTCCACCAACTCAGTCCACACGGACACTTTCTATCTCGGAAAAACTGTTCTCATGTTACTATTGAAAGTAGAATTTAATTTGTCACGAGAGCTTATGCGCTTCCTCCCCAACCACCTTGTGAGTTAGTTCCACAAGGCTAGGCATTGGCATCTGTACGCGTGTATAGTATATGTTCGATTTCTTTTTGTTTTGGGTATCTTCCATATGCAAAAGGCAGTCCTGTAGAAGGTCGAATTCGCAGTAAATATGCAGTAGATGTGAGTAGTTGGGTAGTGTGCTCCGTCCCCCGTCAGTTTGTCCCGGAACTACCTGATGATAATATCAGATCAGCAGATTTTTATGGGACAAACCATTTTTCAGACTTAATTAACACTTGAGTTTTGGGGAGGAGGTGACATATTCAACAATAAAAACTGATATGTAATCTTGGAGTGTCCAAACAATCCAAACTAAGGAGTTGTAATGTTCTCCACAAGAAAGTTCAATTAAGTAGTCATTTTGATGTGACACCTAGTCAACCTGCTCCCAGGTGAGTTTTCACCCCAACTTTATTTATCTACCCACACATCCGTGTATCCATCTATCATCCATCCATCAATTCACTCTTTCAACAAATATCTATTTCTTTTTTTACATCAGACAGCATCCTACACTATTAGGATGTAATGTTGAAAAAGACACACAAAGCGGGCTAATGAAATGACAAGAAATCAGAATGGTGAGACAGAAAGCAGAAGGACTGTAAAGAAATCAGGAAAATATCCCGTAACAGTAACTATCATGCAGAAATCGAATAAGGTCCCAGGCAGAGCAAAAGCCAATGCCAGTGTCCGAGGGGGGGGTGAGCTTAGTAATGTTGTCAAGTGCCTGGAGGAGCCAGCGTGCCTGGAGTGGGAAGTGAGAGGGCCGGAGCAGGAGGGCCGCTCTGCGGAACTCAGAAGGCTTGTAAGGAACCCATGAGGAGGGCTTTATGCACCAGGTTGAAGAATTTGCATTTTATTCCACATGAGGCAGGAAACAAAGGAAGGTTGAAGGTTCTAAGTTGGTGTGTGTGTGTCAGGATGGTGGTTGCTATCATATGCTCTGCGTTTTTAAAAGATCACTCTGACATGTGCCAACCAATTGATGATCTGGAAAGAAAGGAAACAAGAATGTCCATTGGGATATATATATATTTTTTAGCTTGACTTAGGGATGACGGGATATGGAGGTGACCTGCACAGTTGCAGCTGATATAGAAATAAGTGAACACGCTTTGTGGGTCTAATAACCCGGACTTCTTGGTGAGTTAGATGTGACGCGGTGGCAAGGAGGGGAAAGACAATAATTTCTATTAGAACAGGGAAGAAAACTCACAAGCATCCCAAAAACAAAGACTGACGGTGACCTCCTGTGCCGTCGTGGTGGGACTTTCCAAGACCGGAAGGCAGGTGGAAGAGGGCAGAGAAATGTGTCTGTTGACCAGTATGCACGCAGGATCTGGAGACAGAAAATCTGTATTTGCATTTAAGAAATTTTTCAACCGGCTCCATCTCCTTTCTGAGGCAGAGCACCCAGCTCTGTGCCCACCTGAAAACCCAACCAGCGGAACGGGCTTGGAGCAGAGTGCCCTTTCCTCCCACATCCCTTAGTTTCCCCATTGTGCTTCCACAGAAGGACTACAATCCTGAGGACTCACGGACAGAAGGCAGACGATGACTGCGTATTTGCAGGTATGTTCCTGACGGGGAGGGAGGTGGGAACAAGAAGAACGTGGGCCAGCAGGGGTGCAGATAGATCTTTAAAAACCTCCTCCCCTCCAGATCATACAATGGTGAGCATTCAGCCCTCGCTCCCTCTGCCCGAAGCAGAGCTGCTAACTGCCCATTGCATGTCCACCGGCTCGGCCTGGCCCTGGCTCACTGCCCCCTTTTCTCCTCAGCATGCTTTCCGGCAATGATGACGAACCGGCTGAGTCATCCAGAGAGGCTGAATTTCATTTGCCATCCTGGATGTGGAGCGAGTCAGTGAGACTCACAGCTCGAGCCTCAGTGGAACAGAAGCGACCAGGGGAAATCTTACCAGACACTTGAAATTGGGCCAGATATTGTCTGCAACTTGCCCTGTGGCTCTCTCTCTGAGAACGGATTGGGTCATCAACCAAGGAGAGATTAGTTGGAGCCTAAGCAACAGCTAATCTCTCGGAGTCAGCAAAAGGAAAAGCAACTTCGTGGTTTTGATTAAAAAAAAAAAAAATCCAGGGATCAAGGATGTGACTTTAAAACTTAAAGGAAGAAAATATGGGTAGAATATGAAAAATGTGCTTAGCATCCCCAGTAGCCCACAAGAAACTATATACCTTATAAAGAACAAAAGGACAAATGGATAAATCAGAGAGGGAGACACAGCGCTGAGCCATCTCGTCCTCATCCATGGGGCACAGCAGCGGCACTATGAACAGTCTCACTTCTTTGGCTTCTGGACATGGCAGGCGGAGGGCATTTCTTGCTCATGGCACACCCCGTCTCAGTCTTTGGTGGTACCTCCTCACTTCCCTGACTTTTGAACACTGGGATTCCCAAGGATTCAATGTTTGGACCTCTTCTCTCTTGGTGATCCCCTTCGTTAAATGTTACCTCCATACCGATCTCACCCAAACCCCTTTCTCCAGTCCTGGCCCCATTCTAGAACTCCAGACTCATATATTCATCTGCTCATACCTCCATCTACGTGCTCACAGTATCCACTCGATGTCTCCTGGATGTGGAAACCTTCGCTGCCACCCACTGAGCTCCAGATAAAGCCCCTTCTCACTGCTCCGTCCACTTCCCAATCCCTGGCAGTAAGGAAGTCCAGTCTTCCCAAAACGCTGAAGCCAAAAATTGTGGATTCATTTTTTACTCCTCTCGTGGCTCACTTCACAACCAATCCAGCAGCAAACCCCACTGGCTATACCTTCAAGACATATTCAGAATTGCTCATTGTCTTGACTGTTCCTCCATGGTCTAAGCCACCCTCGTGTTTTACAGGGATCACTGCTCTGATTCCTCAACTTCTGCTCCTCTGCACCTGCACTCTGTTTGCAGGCCCCAGCTGATCTTCCCTATCCCCCCAAGCCTGTGGTGTCTTCTTCCATGGTTTTCTTTCTTCTATAACCGCATTGGCCTTGCTGCTCCTCAAGTGAGCCAGATGCGGGCTGTGCTAAGACTTTTGCTTTTCCAGAGCTCTCTGCCTACCATTCATGGCTCGCTCATTACTCCCTTCTCAGTGATGTCTTTCTCCAAGGTAATTATCACTGTCTGATGATAAAGTCCTATCTGATGATACATTTGTTGGTTGGGTTGGTTAAATATCTGTCCTCTACATGAGGACATCAGCTCCAGGAAGACAGGGATCTCTGTCTGTCTTATCGATTGCTGAATTCCCTGTGCCTAGAACAGTACCTGGCACATAGCAGGCACGGGGTAAATGTTTGCTGGATGAATTAATAGATTAGTGAATATAAAGACCCTATGGAGATAGGAAAAGGAAATTGAATGCATGAGGTAAAAGAAAAGGAAGAGAAAAATCAACAGTGGAACCAAAGGCTACATGGCATGCACTAAAAAGGAGTTGATATATAAAAATAGAATTTATGATTTGATGATTAATTTTAAACCCCTTCCAGAATGAATCAGAAAAACCAAAGAAAAGTAAATGAAGATGAAGAAGACACTATTCAAGGTGAAAAGAGACTAGCCATCTCATCTTAAAATTATGATGCTATTCAAATTAATCTAGAAAAATCAGTGTAGAGCAAATAATCAAAGGCATCACTGGAGAAAATACTCATATATAAGAATAAAATACAAAGAAATTAATATGTGAATTAATTAGGTTTATTATATTTTAGATAAGATCAATAAAATAATGCCTAGACAGAGTCTGAATTATTTGTTTGTTTGTTTTTCATTTATTTGCTAGGTTTTAGTTTTTTGTCATGTTCATTTTTTTGTTGCAGTGGTAACATCCTCTGGGTTTTTCATACACACACACACACACACACAAATAGATTGATACCAGTCCTTATCATTGCAACAGTTAATGGTCAAGACAATAGAGCATTTCAGTTCCAAGACCAAATTAATTACAACACAACTTCTGAACAGGACAGACAGGGTTGGGACATTGCAGATGACACTTCCTCAGTGGGCACAGAAAGTGATGGACATTGTCCACGTCCCAGACAGGCAGTGCTACAGAAGGACTTCAAATGAGGCTTCTGAGCCTCTACTCCCCAGGTTCTGACGGCAGCTCCTGCACTCCCTCGCTGCGCAGTGTCCCATCATGTCTCTGCTGCATCTGTGTTTTGTCTTCCGATTCCATAATCTTGGTCATTTCTGGGTGTCTTCCTACGGTTGCTGTTTCTCCTGGTTATGAGTCATAGTTCCCTGCTTCTTTTACACTTCTGATCATTTCTTATAAGATGCTGGAAAGAGTCAGTCTTATTGATTCTTGGATTTTATTGTATCCTTCAGAGCATTGGGGTTTGTTTTGTGACACAGAGAAGTTACTTTACATCAGTTGGACCATTTCAAGGCTTGTTTTTACAATATGTCAGAGCGGGTCTGGTAAAGCTTTAGATGAGTCCTAATTACCCTCTGGGATTCTCCTGGATGCCCCTCATGATTTCTACTCTGGCTTGTGGGACACCAACTCTTGTGGGAGCTGCCCACTTTTTGGTGGTTCTTCCCAGTCCCCGAGGGTTTCCTGTCATGCACACACAGGTCTGGACTCAACCAGAGACTCCGAGGGACCGTGTAGGCCTCCGGGTCTCTTTTTTTGTGTAGCTATCACCTCCCCAACACTTCTGCTCCATCAGCGTTAGCTGCAGTAGCCTCTGCAGCACCGGATCTCTGCTTCCTCAGCTAAGTGGAGATTCTGAGCTCTGCGTGCTCCCGGTTGCACCAGTATGAATGCACTTAGCACAAGTTTCCTTCCGTCACACTGTCCTCAAGTGTGTCATCACTTTTGGATCACATCGCCTCAACCATCCAAACCATGGCTCATCAGATCTTTATCTCCACTTCCATAATTCCTATACATAGTATGTAACACATAGATGTTGGTCAGATGAATAGTTCCCTCTAGATACAATAAACTTTCTTCCTTAAAGAAAACCATACTGGATAAATTTAAATAGTTCTGGAGCCACCACATTTAAGCACAGATCATATTCCTATTTTGGGAGGAGGCTAGAACCCATTATTGACAAGGAGTCTGGGGAAAGGAATTGACAATCCTGATATCATTCCACTCATTATCTCACGCTACATTCTTTTTCTCACCAAAACTATTGTGTTTCCATAGCAGCAGTAGGAAGAAATCAAATTGATTTCAGAAATAAAATGCTATTGTACCTAGGAAAATACATACTTCAGTGAACTTTAATATAAAGAACGCAGGTTCCTTTCTATTATGGGCAAGTGAAACAGACACACACAGTGGCTCTGGCACACGTGCCAAGGGGTGTGTTTTGTGCAGATAGGAGCCTATAGATATGCAGGCTTGGGTTTTCCTCTAGAGTATATCATTCTTAAAGGTAAAAAAAAAATGTGAGCAAATAATTAGCACATAGAATAGTCTATGGGACTAAATGTAGGCAAGTGGGAAAATGTTTTGCTAAGACAGACAAATCAGTGGTTACTTACAGAATCTGGGGCAGTCTCTGGAGAAGGTGGCCTTTGAATTGAATCTTGAAGAGTGATAGGGATGTGACCAACTTTCCCCAGTGGGAAAGGGACAGAGCATATGCACTCAAAGTCAGGACGATGTGGCTCAGTGCCCTCCGTCCCCAATGTCTAGGACCTCAATACACTTGCTGCCCTTCCCGAGGCTGGGCTTCCTCTGGCATACAGTGGGGACAGTGATGCACAACCCACAGGGTTGTGGGAACATTTTTGGAATCTGTGTGACCAATAATGTCAGGAATTGAATTCTGTCCCCTTAGAAGGATATGTTGAAGTCCTAACCCCAAGTACCTTGGAATGTCACTTTATTTGGAAACAGGGAGTCCTTAAAATGAGTTCCCTTGGTGGCCCTCACCTGATAGGACTAGTGCTCTTATCAAACAGGGACATTTAGACACTGAGGTGACATGCATAGAGGGAAGGGGCAGGGGGGAAATGCCATGGGAGTTCAGGGACACGGCCACAGTCACCCAGCCCCGAGGAGTGCTGAGAGCTGTCAGAGGAAGCAGCGCCTTGCTCACAGCTTGATTTTGGACATTTGCTTCCAGAACCGTGAGACAGTAACATTCAGCTGTTTTTTGGCACCTGCTCTGTGGTGCTTTGTCGTGGTGGCCATAGGGAACTCACGCAGCTGGTTCAGGTGGGGAAGTGGGCCCGTGAGGGAGACACAGTGAGGCGTGGAGGGGCCCTGGTCTCCGGACACCATGGAGAGACTTGTGTAGACGAGCAAGAGGCCATCCGTGGGGAGAGGGGAAGGAGGAGAGGGCCACAGTGAGGCCCCTGCCTGCTGCCTAAGCTCAGGATTTCAAGTCACTGGACAAGTCAAACTGCTTTGATCAGTTCAAGAAGTAGACATTGGGTAGGAAAGTGTTGGGCTCCATGGTCCTCCCCATCCACTTTCCATTGCCGAGTTCTCCTTCATCACCAGTGTCTTCTAGGGTGGCCCCACACGGCAACCCTGCGCTGGGTAAGGATCCATAGACTCAGATGGCAGTTCATGTTTGTGGGTTGGAGCCCACCACCGGTCCCCAGGCACCACGGAGGGCCAGAGCCCTGGTGCAGTCCGTCACGAGTGCCCAGGGCAGCAGGATGCCGGCCCACAATGTGCTCTTCATTCTCCCCCTGCAAAGCCCAGGCTCATGACAAGAGACCCCTGGTGACGATGAGTGGGACCCCTTGGCTTGGTGGGTGGCGGGGAGGCTGTTCCCCTCCAGGCTCTGGCCAGGTGGCACCGCAGGCCACTGTCCACAGGCGCCCTGGCGGCAGCTGCAGAGGTGTCCCTGGGTGCCTTACCAAGGCTGTGTGGGTGGCACCAGGGCATGGAAATAGCTGGAATCCAACGGGCGTGTGTTCTTCCGGCGGCTGGCCTGTGGCTCTGTCTGTTGTTGGGGTTGGAGGGGATGGCACCTCGGAAAAGCCAGTCTGGTTTCGAAAGAGCCAGCGCAGGGAAGAGCGGGCGGTGGCAGGCTGAGGTGGACGAGGGCTGTCGTGCGGGCCCCAGCTGCCCCCTCCTGTACACAGAGACACGCGGGCCCCAATGGAGGAGCCAGCACCCCGCGGTCAGGAGAACGGGGGGTGGAGGTGGATGCCGAGCTCACTGGGCACAGGTCTTTCTGGATAAACTGCCATTTGTATTAAAGCTAACCATACAGCCAGTCTCCCCAGTACTCCGCTTCCCTTCTGCTCCTCAGCATCAGACTTCACAAAGATCTCCTTTCCTTCGCCCCGTTCTTTGCTGTGTGATGCTTCCAGAACAGCCAACCATGAAGACGGGTGGGGTGACCCCACAAGGCAAGGCCTCCCTCCCTCCTCAGTGCCTAAAGGCAGGTGAGGGGTTCCTTTGAGATCGGCTCAAAGCATACAACTCCAGCACCGTTCCTTTAGATACAGCCACCCCACCACAGACACTTCCAGAAGCTTTTCGTGTGGACAGCCAACCCCCTTGTGGCCTTCCCAGTGGTCCTGGAATCACACACAAACTGTGTGCATCTGCACAAAGTCCTGAAACTGAAGTCACCATTGGCCCAACGCATCCGTTTAGCTTGCGGAGGACAGACGTGTGCAACTTGTGCTCGGTCTGTGGAGGGTGGGTGAGGAGCGGCCCCGGGGGCTGCCTGTGAAGGCCGGGGATCGTCTCCTTCTGCAACGCAACAGTGGGCTGCGGTTCCATCCTCTGCCATGGTTCGGAGGGGGGACCTGGTGCCACCGTCTCTCAGCACCAGGGATGTTGACTCTGGAGGAGCCAATGTTGCTCATTCTGAGAAACTGAGGCAGCCTGGCTCCTCATGTATGTGAGGGCACTGCTCTGGTTGATCAACGTGTGTAGACACAAGTTGGGGACACACCCAAGAGCCATTTGTCCTGAAGGCCTCCCTGCCCAGCAGGGATGTATGGGTGTGGGGCAGGGCCAGCCCCACTGGGGCCAGGGAGCCCCCTCCTCCTCTCCCTGCCCAGGCGAGGAAGGGTCCTGTAGAGAGTCCATGCGCGGTGACAGCGGGGCAGTGTGACATGCGGAGCTCCCAGCCAGGCCTGCCCCGGGCTCAGGCGACGTGCCAGGCTACCAGAAGTGGCCCCTGAGGCTTCCTGTCGAGCCCAAGGGGGAAGAAAGGGACTGTGGGGTGGTGATTGGTGTGGTGGGACATGCATTCTGGAACCCTGCGGCCGGGTGACAGTCGGAGCTGCCAAGGCCCGAGACTCGCTGGGGACCCCCCAGGGTGGGCCCGGGAGCAGCTGCTGCCACAGCCCGGCCACTTCCCTCCAGGGGGGCACAGCTGCGTTCTTGAGTGGGTCCCCGGCCCTCGGCATCCCCAGCTCCTGTCGCAGGGCCGAGGTCTGGATCCCCCAACTGCTTGGGCTCCGCCCCCCAGAAAGCCCCCAGGCGTGGCCGCCCCTGGGGACCACGTGCCCAGACACCCTCGCCTCGGGACGCCTCCCAGCACTCGGAGCAGGAGGGCCATGTGACCTCTGGCGGCTGCTGTGGACAGGAGTCCCGGACTTGTCTCCCCTCTGCGCTCCCCCCAATCCTTTGTTCTTCTGTATTTCCTTTCCTCCCATTGGAGAGGCTGCAGAACCGCAGGGATATTAGGGACCGTCGCGGTGACTCCCTTTGCTTCCTTCCATCCTAAGCAGAGAGATGAGCCCCGGGGTGCAGGGGTGCGAGGGGTGCAGGGGTGTAGGGCAGCAGGTGTCCAGGTCACCAAAAGGGAAGCCTGGAGCCTTGGCCCTGCTCAGGGCAGCACGGAGTGCCTCACCTCCTACCTGAAGCCCTCCCCTCCTCACACGCACACGCTTCCACCTTCTACAGGCAAAGTGGGGCGGCCCACTGGCTTCCCCGCATCCCCATCCGCACCCCAGGGAGGTGGACGTTCAGGTCTGACTTGCAGGTTTTCGCCGCATCGTCAAACAGCACAAAGTGACGCTGGGTTTGCAGTTCTGGGCTGTGGAACCGTCTCTGCTCCTGGGGACGCCGCTCAGGTCTGTGAGCCCTCACTCTGGGCCTTTCTGCTCATCCGGACCGAGACATCTCATCATCTTTCCGATGAGGTCCGCTGCATCCGATGGCTTGGAGGATGGGGCGGGGGGAGCAGGGTGCATCAGAGCGCCCCTCTGCCCAGCCCACAAAGTGAGGACATGTACCCAGCATCCTGAGAGTTGCCTCTTCTAGGATCTGCTACAGAGTGAGGCTCGTGACACTCTACTGCACACCGTGTCTGCCCCCCCCACCCCACCGGGTCACACTCGTGTCTGCTGGCCCCTGAACCGCTGTCAGAGCGGGAAGCCAAGGCTGGTTGTCTCTGTGGCCACCTGCTGCGCTGCTCTCGCTCACCTCCAGGTGCAGTCCCCTGAAGGCCAAGCCTCTCACCCACATCTTACGGGCAAAAGATTCTCTCTCTCATATATGACAGTTCTAGGCCTTGGGTCAGTTTTCATTTCTGCCTTTTTACCTCCTTTTTTCCCGCTAGTCTCACATTTACAACAACTGATAAAGGTAAGGGCTTTGCCATGGGAGCACGCAGGCAGCCGGAGCCTGATGGGAGGGCCTCGGACCCCACCGACTATCTCACTCAAATGCCCTTGCTGCTTAATCATGGGCGATGCCGGGGAAGCCAGAGACTTTCTGGTTTCTGCTCAAGACCCTGACCTTGTCAGGCGGCCTTCTGGGGGATGGTTCACCATGCCAGGACTGAAGGCCAGGATGTCAGTCAGGGTTGGCTGCAGGTCTCTGAGGGTCTCTGGCCCCCAGAAAAGCCAGTACATTTTTTCCAGCCTCACCCCGACCCTTGGCCTGAACTCTGCTTAGTCGGTCACATCTCTGTTTTATTCTGTTTCTGTCTTATAGGAAGACCGTCATCTGCAGAACCTGACGCACCTGAATTCGAATCTTTCTCAGCCACTTGGCACAGGCCTGTGGCCGTGGTGTGTCAGACATGCTCGCTTACACTCCCACTCCCAGACCTTAAAACACAGCCGCTGCCCGTCTCCATGCGTGGTCATCCTGCCGGTCAGATGGGGCTTGTGACAGTGGACGATGGTGGAAAGGACCCGACATGGAACATCGGCCTCTACCGCCTTGGAACCCTTGTGACTCCGAATGAGCCTCCCAATGTCATCATTAGAAAAGTGGCTATATTCACCCTGTGGGGGTCGCTGGGTCGTTATGCTTAAGTGATCCGAGTTGATACTGCAAATAATTATAACAGCTGATGTTTCATTTACTATTTTATCCGTATTTCATATTTGCAAGTACGTCATGTGTGCCCAATGTTCAGCACATTTCCTCCTCGGGAGCATACCTGCTGGTTATCTCGTAGAGCCTCGGTGTTTTACACGAGCAGCCCGAGGCACGGAGAAGTGAGGTAAGCCCGCAGGGTCACAGAGAACACGGAAGGCAGTCCACAGACTGAGTGTGCGCTGCCCTGAAACACCTGCCACGTTACAAACCCCCCTAAATGTGCCACTGGGGCTGGAATGCACGGAGCTGCAGGATGTTTCACCAACATGCCTGTTGTAGACGGTGCCCTCGCACCTCCACCCGGAAGCCCCAGCCTCTCCGAGCGCAAATTCCGTTGCTCTCTTTGGTTTTCTAATCTTCCAGGTGTCTAGGCAACCAGTGATAAATGATTTACAGATTTACCAGGCCGGTTGTTTCCACTTCTGCTCCTTGAGGTCTCTCGGGATTGAGAATAACATGCATGTGGTTCCAACTCTGCTACAGTGAACAGAGAGCAGCCTAGGAGATAGATCTTCAGGCCTGGGGCTGGGCCAGGCCTTTCTGTCCCAACTTGTGTCCTCTTCAGGCCCAGGGCCCCTTGATGGAACGGCCTCTGCCAAGCCGCGATTGCTCTGGAATGGTGAGAGCGAGCATTCCCCAAGCTTAGAGGACTCTAAGACAGTTATTTCCAGAAATGAACCAAACTCATGAATGTAGATTCAGTTCTCTATAATAAGAATCCGTTAGCACAACAAATTCTCTGAGCAAGTTTTACGAATCCTTCCAAGCAAGGAGCCACATGATATAGTCTTGGTTGGCCTGCGTCTGCTTCAC
Organism: Canis lupus familiaris; assembly: GCF_011100685.1. Taxonomy (NCBI): domain Eukaryota; kingdom Metazoa; phylum Chordata; class Mammalia; order Carnivora; family Canidae; genus Canis; species Canis lupus. The sequence continues at coordinate 3,721,488 of NC_049238.1, forward strand.
CTGGAGTCCTGATCATTTATGACATAGAACCAGCGCTCCATGCGTAAAGTTATATGGAGATGAGTAATTAGCGAAATTACCATGTGCAAAAATCCACACAACATTACTTATGACAACGAGCCCACCCATCCTGGGTGACTTGGGGCTGCATCCCTTCTGCACCAGCCACCACTGACCCTGGCTATCTTCTTTGTACAGATACAACTGCTCCTAGCCCAGCCTCCCAGCCTTGCCTGGAATCTACTTTCAGGGCTGAATGTTAGAAGTGGCTTAGACTTCTCCTTGCTGGGCTGCATCACAGCAGAACTTTAACTTCTACCTTTGGCTGGCACAGGTCTAGCTTTCTTGTTACCGTGGCCTATGATCAGGGGACCGACAAGAATTCAGAAGTGGTTGACCCCTCTATCCTCACCCAAAGGAAATACAGTACACACAAAAGTCAAAGGATTTGGTCTGTTTTGTTGAAGTGGGAACTTAAAAATTTTTTTCCCCTCTTTTCTCTAGTGCCCTTGAGACCTTAGAGTCAGTCCGTCACAGTAAACTAGAGCAGGGATTCCCAAATTCTGTTCTCTCGGCTGGCATTGGTTCATAATCCTACATTCTTGTCTGCGCCTGTGTTCCTCAGTTGGAAGAACTGCTATTTACTTTTAAAATGATTTTCCTGGGACACCTGGGTAGCTCAGTGGTTTGGCTCAGGATGTGATCCCAGGATCTGGGATCAAGTCCCACATCAGGCTCCCTGCATGGAGCCTGCTTCTCCCTCTGTCTGTGTCTCTACTTCTCTCTCTGTGTATCTCTCATGAATAAATAAATAAAATCTTAAAAAAATAAATGATTTTCCCTAGTTTGTAATGCTAAAGTTTCCGTGTGAACTGGTGGTATTGAAATGTTTTGCTTTGTTTTTGATTTGTGGTCCTATATAAATCTCAAATCTGGAAAGCACTCGCATTAGACTGCTGTGTATCATTGATTAAAAAGTACACTCTTCCTGCCCCATCTTACTATTTCTGAAAGTAGGGTACAACTTACGCTCTGTGATATCTTAGATTCAGTATAAGGGAGCTATATGGAGCTATGACTATAGGGTACTTTCCCATTAATTTTTATATTGCCCAGGAACATGCTCTCTGAATGGCATTAAAATATTTTGAGTGGTTGTCATGGACTAAATTTTGTCCCCATCCAAGTAGAAGTCCTACTGTATTTGGAGGTGACTGTATTTGGAGATAGAGCCTTTAAGAAGGCAAACTAGGTTAAGTGGGGTCAAAAGAGTGGGTCCTAATCCCATAGGCCTGGTATTTTTATGAGAAGAGGGAGAGACCCAGGGTGTGCACACACAGAGGGAAGACCGCAGGAGGACGTAGTGAGAGGCAGATGTCTGAAAGCCAAAGAGAGAGAATCCAACCCTTTGAACAGTTTGATCTTGGGCTTCCAGCCCCCAGAATTATGAGAAAAGAAATTTCTGTTGTTTCAGCTGCCCAGTCCATGGTACTTTGTTTGCAGCTCCTGCTGACGAATATGAGGTGAAAGAAGAGACCAGTGTTGTCATCATAATATTTTGGAGTAGTTTTGTGAATGAACTGCAAGCTTAGCTGAACAGACCATGGTATACAAACAAAAGATTATTAGATCTGAGCTCATTTAAATGTCTTCCATAGGTGTATGTATGTTCAGCACTAAAATTATAGAGACTAGTAGAAAACAAAGGAAAATCTGCAGCTTGGAGGGAGGCAGAGAATTCTTAGGACAAAAAACATAGAAAGGATTAAAGTGTATAAATTTATCTTCCTCAAAGTCAAAAGCTTCTACTCTTTAAACAACACAGCTAAGAAAATTAGAAGACAAGCCATTGACTGGGAGGAAGCATTCTCAGTGTACGTAACTGGAAAGGAGTTTCTATCTAAATCACATAAAGAATTCGTACAACTCAATATTAACGGGGGAAAAAAGTTCAACATATACAGGCATAAGACTTAAATAGAATCTGCATAAAAGAAGATGCACCAACATCCAAAAGCCTCTGGAAGACTGTTCTACATCATTAGTTGTAAGGGGAATGTAAATTAGACCCACCATGTGGTACAAAGACACGCTCACTTGAATGGATAGAAAGAGAGGATGTACCTACCAAGTGTTTAAGGATTCACGTTGGCTCTCCTAAAGACAAAGATAAACTCTTGCTTTTTTTTTTTCCATAATTCTGTAGTACAAGGTGAAAATTACATTTAGCCCATAATTTATTTTTGAATGCTTAATTTTTAAAAGTGGTTGGAGTGAATCAGATCCATGTGTCTGTTTTTCACCAAATTGCGGAGTATAGAGTTCAGTGTTGATGAGGTAAGGCTATACTGTAGCTTCCAGAGAACTGCATTGCGAACATCTATGATGTATTCTAACTTGTAGACTTAAGCTTATGTTTCCTTGTGGAAACAGAAGACCATACTGTGAATACTAAGTAGTTTTGTGTTGCTTAAAAAGCCTTTGGATACGATTCAAGGTATTGACTTCACAAGTATTAAGAAGGAGACTTTTTTAGTATGCATTCTTATTAAGGCTATTTAATACTAATGAACATGAACCACAGGGGTAATCACTTATTTCCCCTTCTTTGCTCCTTTTTTAATTGAAAGGAGGCAAACCTTAACCACCATTTCTAAACTAACTCATCCTTTTAGGTCCATGACAATATTTATCCAAACTTAAAAAAGAATCAATGCAAAATGTCTCTCTAATGAATCACTTGCCTCTTAATTATTGAGAGTAAGAGTAAATTTTATCTATAAGATTTTGGGAGATCAAAAGCTATATTTGTTGTCCTCGCTTTCCTAGTACTCGTAGAAGGGTTTAGAAGACTGCAGCAAACGTACAATAATGAAACATTATTATCTCATGTCTTACTCAAGAACTATTGGTGTTGACCCCAATAGAAATCTTGCTATTTTAAAACACAATTCCAAATAGTTGTAATTTCTGCTTTCATTAAGAACTAATTATGACTGTCTCCACAGTACCTTACAAACAGATTGTCAAATTTAGGGTTTCAGTTGTTGAGAATCTTCTTCATCGACCAAGTTTCAGTCTTCTTTATTGCCCAGAGCCCAGCTACTCCAAGAGACCTTCCAAATCCCTCCTGTTCTCTTTCAAGCACCTGTGGACAATATTTTGGGATATTTGCTTAGCTTTAGGATCTGTAGAATTGCCTTTCACTGTTAGTTCTAATGAAATAAGTGTGTATCAGGAACCTCACCGTTAAGAGGAGCCTTACTGTGTGTTTATTTCCAACACCCCAAACCATTATTCCTTTGCAATGTGACTACCCTCTGATGATTCTCAGTGAGAGAGAACAAAGTTATTCAAAAAGCCATTGTTGGATAATCTAAGCTATTAAATTTTTCCTTAAAATATGAAAGTATCAACACTGTGGATCAAACAAATCAAAATTGTTAATACCTGTTGTCACAGCGTGCCTTAGACTCTTCTGTATTGATTGAATTTATTCCAATGGATGTTTATTAGATCTATAACTCAACTAACCATAATAGGGACAATAAATTCTCCTTATGTTATTTGGAAGATAATATGATAAGCCAAAGATTCACTGCATGTGGTCACAGAGAACAAGCTTCACATGTTTGTCTTTCCTGCTTGTCCAATTCCTCAAGATGCTTGTCAGCTAGTCAGGCCTGTCTTCATCCTTCTCTCAAGACTTCTCCACATTAAATATTTCAGGTCCTTTGAAGATAGTGTCGAGATCCTTGAAGTTAAGAGGTATGCTTACTTATATTTGTGCCTCAACAATTTAGACAATATTTGATGTGAATTTGGTCTGGGCTCAACTAATATTAGTGGAATATGTGAATGACATGAATTTATTTGCTCTCACCAAAATGGTTACTTTTCTCTGAAAAAAACATGACTTTGACTCTTTCTCCCAGAGCAGCACCAAATTGGCTTCTGACCAATGTCCAGCATGATATGCTTTTTTTTCTTTTCTCCTTCTTCTTCTTTCTTCTTCTTCTTCTTCTTCTTCTTCTTCTTCTTCTTCTTCTTCTTCTTCTTCTTCTTCTTCTTCTTCTTCTTCTTCTTTCTTCTCTTTCTCCTTCTTCTTTAATGGAACCTGAGGTTGCTTGTGTGTCTAGGCAGCCACATGATTCCTGTGGAGTCATTTACTAATAGAATATTAAGTTCTTTACATGGTTTTACTCTGACATTCTCTACAGCTCAAGCAGTGTTGATGTCACTCACTTAGGTCATGGTATCTAGTTCATCATAATGTCAGTAATATGTGCGTGGAATAGTTCTAAGACATTTCCTTTTTTTTATATATTAATAGAAGCTCTGCGAGAACTCATTTTTACTATAAGCATTTCAGCTGCTTAAATGATAAAATTTAAATCAGAAAGTACTGCCACAAAAATAAGGATTAAGAGATTCTTAAATTTCTGGAAAATGTGAATTAACAATGTACAGAGCACGTTGCTACCCAAAGTACAGCTTAAGACCAGTAGTATTGCCTGGGAGCTCGGTAGATACACAAATTCTCAGATCTTGCTCCAGATATGCATTGGGATCTGTGATTTGGCAAGATTATCATTTCATTCCTAGGCACATACAGGCATGAGAAGCAGGGGTTCAGTGGAAGGTGGTGTCCCGAGAGGGAAGTGCTGCCTGAAGCCCTAGCACCATCCATGTTCCTTGTCACAAACTCTCCATTAATAAATAAATAAATAAATAAACAAATAAATAAATGTATATACCATCTGCCTCAGAGTTGTAGTTTAAAATAAACTAGATTAAATATATGCATGGAATCAACCCAGCACCCAGAATGTCACTGATATCTTTAACATATTTACTGAATCCAAATATGATACTTTAAAACAAGGCTTTCTCTTCTTCTGACCTAAAAAATCAATACATGTTCATTGTGGAAAATTGGTAAAATGCATTCTTAATGTGCAGTTTTATTTCAGTTTAAATCTGGATAAAAGCTAGGATGTCTATGGGTATTACCTCAAATTAAGTGGAGGTTATAAAAAAATACTTGCACTGCACTTTAGGAAATCAGGTTCTATTTTCTTAAAATCTATTATAACAAGAACATAATGTAAATAAATGCATCTCTCAAAGCCAAAAACCCCACAAAATACAACTTTCATAAGAGGTAGAGCTCAGGAGAAAGAGGCCAGGCTTTTGAATGGGGCGGTCAAGTCTGGATCCAGGACGCTCCATTTAATAGAGGAATACCAATAGAATATAATCAGGCAAGACCTTTAAGTCATGTGAACCTCAGCGTCTTTGTTAATAAGTTTGCTATGAGACTTTCACTGAGGGGAGAGACCTGACTCAGGGGCTGGCATGGAGCATCCTTAGGCGCTAGATAAACGGTGGTCATCTTGGAGACCAGGTTTCAAGGGGCTCCTTTTTTGACAGCCCCTTTGAATAGAGACTTGGTACAGGGTTTAACCTCAGTGTGGAACCCAAACTAGCTTCCAGGCAGGTGAGAGTGGGGTGGAGAGCCGCTCCCTCCAATGGAGGGTAAAGGCTAACATGGCCAAGGGGGCAGGTTTCTCATCAAAACAGCTGAAGCCACAGCTCTGTGCCAGTGGTGATGTCACAAGGTCTGCTGATCATCTGCATGATGCTAATGCTCTTTAAGAGGGGGAGCAAAGGGGCTGAAGACAACAGGCTGAGAACTGAGGTTCTGCTGCTCCAGTGGATTTTGCCCAGAAGGGTAGGCAGCTGCACATGTTTCCAATTTGTCTTCAAATTTCTTTCCCTGTTCTGTGGTCTTTCAGAATCAGTGAGAGTGAAGCAATTGGAAGAATAATCAGTTCATCAACAAAGGACGAAGATGACGGTGGAGAAGCAGGATACATAGTTTAGCTTACAAAATCTGTTTTAAAATCTTCTGTTGTAAATACTGTGAGGTAGCAGGCCAGGTGAAGTTGACAAGCTCATTTTGTCACAGGGAGGGAGTCTGAACTGAGTTGCCAGGGAATCACAGCCAAGGAGCTACATAATATACCTCACTTCTTCCCCTGCCCTGCAATGTTTAGCTGCAAAATGCAGCCTGGGTATGGCTGGGAGGATGTGGGCTGTGCCAAGTGAGAGGATTCTGCTTAATGAAGCAAGTTTTCAGAACTCTGCATCAGTGTCCAACCTGTCTACCAAGTTATTGGGCTTGTGGGGGGCTCCATACACAGTCCAATGAGTGTTCGTGGACCTTCTAGCTATTTCCAGCATGAAAGGTTGTGGCCTGTCCACTTGGTTGTTTTCCCTTCACTCACCTGAGAAATGTCTACTTTCACACGGTTCTTGGACTTTTAATGGAAGCTGAACAACAAAGGAGCCGTGAAGAAAAACGATGCACAGAGCAAAGGCAAGAATATTTCCTGCGTGCATTTTCGAGAAAAATGTATGTTGGCGGACCCCTTCCTAATTGTGCTAGTTCACCTGGAATACAGCCCTTGACCTTGCCATCTTTGAATTGACCAACGTGGGTATGACTTCCTAGTTGGCAAAAGTTTGTTGAAATGTTCTTTGGTAGAAGTCACTGTTGGGTGATCTCATGAAATGGAATGCAGAGCTGTAAAGGCCAATCATTGGCCAGGAAAAGTGAACACCCAGGAGGGAACCCAAGGCAAACACGGGTGCAAGGAAACAAAACCAACAGGACAAGTGATGTCACAAGGCAGCGTGTGACTGAGGGATACATGAAGAACATGGGAGAAGGCTGACTTCCAGCTGAGGGATACGATGTGTTCCCAGAGGAGAGTAGAAGTGTGCAGAGGACAAATCCTCAGAGTCTTTTTCTGAAAGGTGGGAAGATTCCAGATACAAAAAGAAAAGGGCAAGGGCATGGCAGGAAATAAGCTATAGCTGTAGAAGGGGCTAGATTTTGTCCTAGAAATTTTGACTTTTTGTTCCCTGTTTTCTTTCTTTCTTTCTTTCTTTCTTTCTTTCTTTCTTTCTTTCTTTCTTTCTTTCTTTCTTTCCTTTCTTTCTTTCTTTCTTTCTCTCTTTCTTTTTTTTAAAATTTAAATTTATTTTTATTTTTTTATTTTTATTTTTTTCTTTTTCTTTCTCCATATATACATACATATAGATAGATATACACATGTATATTACATAATTACATATATATATATATATATATTACAAAATTGTGTTAAAACTTGTTTAGAATCTATTTACCAAATAACTTTCTATACTAATTTTGGATTGGAAACACACCCCGCAACGCTCAAGAATTTCTTTTGTTTTGTTTTGTTTTTAATGGCCAAAATAAATATCAGCTGACCTGAGAAGACATTTGAAAAATCCTTGGGCCATCTTAACTCTCTAAAATCAAATATTTACCTCCCTGCAGTTCTCAAAAGAAAAGCTTCTGCTTGAAAGTGCTTGCCAGCGAAACAAATGTTTGCTGCAGAATTGCTACAGTTGGACTGTTGAGGCATTACTAAATAAATTGCTTGATCGCCAAATCATACTTTTTGTTTGGAAAATCACGAAGGCTGGTCATATGCCCTAAAAATTAAGGTTAGCTTTTTATAGATGAGTAATAGTGTGGGATGCCTTGAAACAAGGAGCGATGGTAGAGAAAGTAATGTTCACTTTATGGATAATACGCATTTCGAAAGGGCTGTGAAGCTCACACACAAAGGCAACTAACTACTTGCCCCTGAAATAAATGCTGGTTAAAAGGCTCACACTTCACGTCAGTGTGCCTAATAGGAGGCCGGTCCATCTATGATCTCAGACTTTTGTAAGTGTTTACAAAGAGATTTTGTTGTAGACAGCAACCTCCATCAAGTGAACTTCACTCATTTGGAATTTATAATATTGCTTGTAAAAATTGTTTGAAGTTCTTCTTTTAAGATAAAAGAGTAAATGTAATTGGAGGGCATTTTTTTTTTTTTTAAAGCAGTTCAGCAGATCAAACTATTTTGAAGCACCTTGGGAAGGATTCATTTGCATGTGAATATTGTATGAGCTTTTCTGCAAATCACTGCAACCAATGTCTCTAAGCAAGTTTCATCCAGATCTTCTTAGGCACATGAACTTTTAGCCACTGAGAGTTTTATTGTTAGTGTTCTCTTTCATCTATATATCCTTAAAAATGCTAAAGCTGCAGGCATTTGATATCGTTCCAATTTTATCTTTTCTACTCAATTTCTATGAATTGGTGAGGTTTGCTTTGGATAACTTCTTTGCCATCTAGCTAGGAAATCAGGTAGTGTTTCTTCTTACATCCATGTTAGCTGTAAGACACAGGTACATCTGGGACATGGAAGCCCACAACTCTTAAAATTTGGGGGGCTTCTACAAAATTCAGAATTCTCCTGCATATCATTGCATATGGTATTAACACCTGATGTTAATAATGGTTGTGTATTGGCTCACTTACTGCATTTTGACAATAGAAAGAGTATCCACTGCCCCAGAAACTTAAAATAAATTATCCAACATAATTGATAAAATAAGCAAACAAAAATAACTGATGCATAGAAGAGTGAAAAAAAGCCAGTCTACTATGCATGGCTTTGTAAGTATATTAGCTAATGTTGAACATGGCATCTGAATTGAATAGAGCTCCCATCATGGAAAGATCATAAGCTTTACATTACACAATCTGGAGGGGACATTCACTTTTTTACATGTTAGAACTTGTGAAAAATGGACATGCCAAGTCTCAATCTTAGATATTTTTTTTTTTAAGGAGTAACAGCATTGGCAGTAGAACTGGCAACTTCATGTTCCTCAGTGAAGTGTTTTTTTTGAGATTTTATTTATTTATTCATGAGAGGCACACACACACACACACACACACACAGAGAGAGAGAGAGAGAGGCAGGCTCCATGCAGGGAGCCCGATGTGGGACTCGATCCCAGGTCTCCAGGATCACACCCTGGGCTGAAGGCGGTGCTAAACTGCTGAGCCACCGGAGCTGCCTTTAGAGATTTTGACAGAGTGGAGTTGGGCTGGGGTCTGACCGGGAATTTTTTAAAAGCTTTACAGATGAGGGGCACCTCGGTGGTGCAGTCAGTTGGACGTTTGACTCTTGGTTTCGGATCAGGTCATGATCTCGGAGTCATGAGACTGAGCCCCTCGTAGGGCTCTGCACTCAGCACGGAGTCTGATTGGGATTCTCTCTCTTCTTCTTCCTCTGCCCCTCCCACTCGTGCTGTCTATCTCTTTCTTTTTCTTTCTCTAGAATAAATAAATAACATCTTTTCAACAAAGAAAAGTAAAACTTTACAGATGATTCTGATGCTATTGGCCAGAACACAGAAGCAATATTAACTAGAAGTTTGGGAATCTGAGTGCTAGTTTTGACACTCACTCACCAGGCACAGAAGTTATGAAGTTACTGGTGGTCAGTGAGATATGGGTTATTTATACAATGCGATGCTCTTAACAACAGCCTAGAGAGTAGGTAAGGAAGGATGCAGGAAATGGGAATCCTTTGTAAAAATGTATGAGCTGCTTATTTTGAGAGACTAGTTGTTTGGGTAAATTAAGTTTTTTTTTTATGTGGAGAATATTTTAGCACGTTTTATCAAGCTGGTTTGCTCCAAATAATACCTTCTGAAGCCCTAATTAGAGCTCTACATTAAACCATGTATTTAGTTCATGGATTGACCAAGTGGTTCCTTGTGGCTTGATGAAACTGGACAACCCAGGAAGTAGACGTGCTCCCAAATAGCAGCGTGTGTCACTTGCCTGGCTGTGTCACTGAAAGAAGACCACCAGTGGGTTTGAGTACTGAGGTGTTTGTAAGCTCAAAAAGGTAGAGGAAAGATGATGCATTTTAAGAAGAGACATGGAAGGTATAAACATGGTCTAAGGTGACCTGTGGATGAAAACCGTATCTCCTGAGATTAAAAAAATACATCAGGGAGAATTAATGCAAATTAGATATTGTCAAATAAATGATTAGTATCATGAGGACATAGCAATGGAAGCTAACCAAAACAGAAAGAGAATTGGCTGAAAAAAAAGCAATAATGCTCAGAGAGATTTGGAACAACATAAAACAGCCTAATATACCTATAATTGGCATTCTGAAGGCTGAGGGAAGACCAAGCAGAGACAAACTTTCAAAGATATAAATAACGGCTTTGACTTCTCCGAACTTCATGAAAACTTTAGACTCAGAGATTCAAGAAACTCAAAGCCAGGAAACTCTACATGTAGCAAAAATGAGAACTATATCATAATCAAATTGCTTAAAAAACAGTGATAAATAGAAAATATTCAAAGTTTCCAGACTGCCAAAAAAAAAATCATGTAAATAGGAATAAAGATAAAGATAACAGCACATATCTGGTCAGAAATAATGGAAAGCAGAAGATAGGAGAGTAGCATCTTTAAAATACTGAAGGAAAAAAGATATGTCAACCTTGAATTCTAGAATTCTATGCTCAGTACTTGACGTCAAGACTTTTTATATAGATAAAACAATAACCTTTAAATTATAAGGATAGGCGTACAGATCAATGGAAATGATCTGAGAAGCTAAAAATAGGTATACACAAAAGGTCAATTGATCTTTAACACATGTGCTCAAGTAATTCAATGGGAAAGAATTCTTTTCAATAAATGGTAGTAGACCTAGGGAACATTCATATGCAAAACAGTAAACTTCAACTCTCACTTTGCACCATACACAAAAATATAAGTCAATAAGGACTGAATATAAAAGATAAAACTATAAAACTTATGGAAGAAAAGAGAAAATTTTATAACAATGGATTAGATAAATATTTCTTCACAATTACATCAAAAGGATGAATGATTTTTAAAAAATGTTGATCAACTGGAATTCTTCAAAATCGAAGAGATTTTTTTTTCTGTTCAAAGGACTTTGATAATTTTCATTGAAAGACAAGCCACACACTGAGAGTAAACATTTGCAAAACACACACTAAAGAACCTGTATCCAGATTATATCTTACAATTAAGTAATATGAAGATAATTACATAAACAAAAGGGAGAAAATATGTGAATGGATACTCCATCAAAGAAGATATGAAGATGGTAAATAAACATATGAAGGACGCTCATAATCAATAGTCAGTGGGGGGGAAATTAAAAACACTATGGGATACCATGACCACGGCTAGGAGGGATAAACTTTAAGAGATTGATAATGCCAAGTGTTTATAAGGATGAAAGCCACTGTCACACTCACGTTGCTATACGAGCAGGAATTCAATGGTACACACACTTTGGCAACCAGTTTGATAGTTTCTTATAATGTTAAAATAGATGCACCATATGTAGTAGTTTCCTAGGGCTGCCATAACAAAGTCACCCAAACTGGGTGGCTTAAACAACAGAAGTGTATTGTCTTACAGTTCTGGAAGCTGGAAGTCTGAAATGAAGGTGTCAGCTGTGAGGGAGAATCTGTTGTGGCCTTTCTTCCCTGGGTCCTGACGGTTCCTTGGCAATCTTTGTCACTCCTCCACTTGTAGATGCATCGCCCCATCTCTGCCTTCACCTTCACGTGGTGATCTCTCTGTGAGCACCTGTGTCCACCTGGGTCCTTCGGTTAAGGACCCAGTCCTATTTCATTAGGGCCTATCCTTAACTGGATCAATTGTAAGAACTCAACTTGAAAATAAGGCCTTATTCACAGATTAGGGTTAGAACCTCAACAATTTTTTATGGGACACAATTCAACCCACAATATCCTAGGACCTAATGATCCCACACATAGGTGTTTTCCCTCGAAGGTGTTTTACATATTTCTTTTTTAAAATATTTTGTTTATTTATTTGAGAGAGAGAGAGAAAGAAAGAACATGCTTGAAGAGAGGGCAGAGGGATGAGCGGGGAGGGAGAGGGAAGAGGGAAAGGTAGAGAATCTCAAGCAGACTCTGCATCAATTGCAAGGCCTGACTTGGAGCTCAAACTCAGGACCCTGAGATCATGAGCTGAGACAAAACCAAGAATTGGAGGCTTACCCAACTGAGCCACTCAGGCATCCTTCTTCAAAGGGTTTTATGAATATTATATGAAATTTAAATATAAGTTAGTCTGACAGTTTTAATGTAAGTTTTACTATACTGAATCCAGTCCTTTATTTCCTGCATGCAGGTTGGGTGTGAAGGGAAAATTCATTTATTCTACGCTTCAGCACATGTACACAACACAAAATGCATTAATTGTGCAAAATCCTGCTCTTGAGGAGCTTACACCCCAGTGGAAGACATAAAATGGGACTTTCCAAACTTGTAAGGGTGGGTGGTCCTGCCTTATACTGGGAAAATTGCAGAAAAGTATTCTCATAAACTTAGGAGGGCCAGCAACTTCTTTCATTTGGAAAAGGTCAGAGATGGTGTCATTGGGGAAGTGGGAATTGACCTCATCCTCAAAGTTCTGGACAAGTGGGTGGAAGGAAAGACAGTCCAGGCAGGGAGGACACCAAAGCCAGGTGATGGGGCTGGGAGTGGGCACACGTAAGCAAGGAGCAGGAGGTCACTGACACGTAGGTGAAGTGGGCCTCGTAGCAGTGGGTGGGAGTCAGCCCCAACAGCCCAGGAGGCCAGTGCAGAGGATAGTCTGTTCTGGAGGCCACAGAGATGTAATGACACATTTGAACACAAAAATGACAGGATTGGTGCTTTTTCAGCAGGTTGTATCCTGAGTTGGGTGCTGAGTGGTCAGAAAGGGAAGCGTCACATGGGGCCCACATGGTGTGCAGATAGTGGAGGAGAGGCCTTCCAAACGGGCTGTCTTTCCTCTATTTGGGGAGGTTTCCTGTTCATCTACCTTGCCGATGTCTATCACGTAGCTTTCTACGAAAACCAGTCCAGAGGAGATGTAAGTAAATAGTGGAGGAGCTGCCGCTCTTTTGGCTGAAAGAGCCGTGACTTATAGGATGCTGCTGCTGTCCCTCCTCCTATGAGGGGAAAAGCCCTCAAAGACATAATCCTACCACAAGGTTGCAACACTTGGCTTGATTTGTGTGGAAAGAGCGGGATAATTTTCCTCATTATCAGATCTCCGAATCATCAGCATTAAAGACAAATCCAATGCTGCGCTTTTTAACAGGTTACTTTTTAAGTTACTAGAGGAGGAAGTCCTGAGCATTCAGGGATAGAGCTCACATGTGCGGATTTCCAAATGCCCCCATGTGGCATGATATTTCAAGGTCAATGGCCAGAGACACAGTCCCCATGAGAGAGCCTGAGAATGGCCCAACCTCACTGTGAACACACACGATGGCTATCTGGGGGAGCAAAGGCAAAGTTCTCTACCCATCCTTGCGTGTCCTTGGAGAGGTGGACCTTGGCATCCTCATCTCACAGAATGCATCGGGAGACTCATCGCTCACCTGAATGTCTCATCTCCTCCCTCCGCCCCCCCCCCCCAAGTTAGGTACGACTGCAGGTCGCTGCAGCTGGAGCAGAGCTGTATCCCTTAGAGCAAGCTCAGTGACGGTGAGGTGGAACTCAACCTTGGGGAGGGGGCTTCAGGTCTCCCCAGACGGCTTGGAGATGGCGGGTGTGCTCAGCCAGACTTTGCACATATGCAACTCTGCAGGAAAGTGCAGGCTCCCCCAGGAAGGCAAGTCCGGATGCCAATCTGTCACTGGAGCACAACAGAATGAGTTTAGGAACAATTGAGTTGAATGCACACATGTACTATCTCCATGAGTTCCCCAGAGGGCATTTTAAGCAGGAAGCAAGATGTTTATTACTATGTAAAGCTCCGAGTTTCCTGGATAAGAAATCTGTTCTTGTATTTCTTTATTTATGCCTGTACTTCATATATATCCACAGCGAAGAGGAAAATATTTTAGGCAGGAGCATCCCTGGATGGCAGGCTTGCACGTATAAGGAAGAATGTCTGGAAGTTAGTGGGTGATCTGAGGGCCAAAGGAGTCTGCGGCTCAGTGCAAAATGTGGCTGGAAGTCAAAGCAACTCAATAATTTCCAAGATCCCGCACTGTTATTGACTGAATTGAAAAGTGAGTCCTTATCTCTTGATTCCTTGTTCCCACTACCTACTCCTATATAACAAATCACCCCAAAATTCAGTGGCTTAAAAAGGCAGCAATGATTTCTATTTTTAACTAATGAGTTTGGGCCAGTTATGGACAGCACGCCTGTTTTGTGCAAGGCTCAGAGTGTTGGCTCTCTGGAACAGGGGTGGCGGGGTGCGTCTGCCTCCAGGAAGGCTCCCCTCTCAGACAGGCCGGTGGGCCATGGCTATTTATGGGGACTGTATTCAGAAACCTCATTACCTCTTAATGGGGGTGTCAACATCTCTGTCTTCCTTATAGCATGGGGGTACACAGGGTTTGTTTATTGTTTATTTGTTTTATTTTGTGTTTTTAGAGACTTTATTCATTTGAGAGAGAGAAAGAGAGAGATCATGAGCGTGGAGGCGGGCACAAGAAGAGGGAAAAACAGACTCCTCGCCGGGGAGGGGCCTGACCCGGGGCTTGATCCCAGGATTCAGGATCATGACCAGAGCTGAAGGCAGATAATTAACCAATTGATCCACCTAGGCATCCTGTTTATTTGTTTTATAGCCTTTATTTTTTAGAGCAGGTTAAGGTTCACAGCAAAATTGAGGAACAGGTAGAGAGATTTCCCAGATACACCCTACCCACGTGTACACACAGACTTTCCCTTATCACATTCCCCACCGAGCGATCCATACATCTGTTACGAGTGGTGAACCTACACGGACACATTAGAATCAGCCAGAGCCCATAATTTACCTTATTGTCCCCTCCTGGTGCTCTATATGCTCTGGGTTTGGAGAAATGTATCATGACATGTGTTGTCCAAAATGGATCCTGCAGAGTGGTTTCACGGCCCTAAAACCCCTCTGCGCTCTGTTTATGCATCCCTCCCTCTACCCTTGGCAACCACGGGTCTTTGTCCTGTCTCACTCGTTTTGCCTTTTACAGACTGTCCTACAGTTGAATCTTACACGATGTAGCCTTGGCAGGTCGGCTTCCTTCACTTGGGAATATGCACTTGAGTGTCTCCCATGTCTTTTCACGCCTTGATGGTTCATCACTATTTAGTGCTGAATAATACTCCACTGTCTGGATGGACCGCAGTTAACTCATCCACTTACCTCCACCTTGGTTGCTTCCAACTTCTGATGAGATGTATGTGTGTGTTTTTGTGTGTGTGTGTGTATGTGCACGTGCACTACTGCTATAGACATCTACATGCAGATTTTGTGTGGATATGGCTTTTCACCTCCTTTGGGTAACTACAGTTTACCCAATTTTACCCAAAGAAGGACAATTGCTGGTTTTTGATTGCAGGATCATGCGATGGGCTTTGTAAGAAGTCAGTAGACTGTCTTCCAAAGTGGCCATAACATTTTGCCTTTCCCCCCAGCAATGAGTGAGAATGCCTATTGCTTCACACCCTTGCCAGCATTTGGTGTCGTCAGTGGTCCAGATTTTGGCCATTCTCATAGGTGGCACCGTGTTTTAATTTGTATTGCCTCGATGATATGTAATGTGAAGCGTCTTTTCCTGTGCTTATAAGCCATCTGTGTATCTTCTTTGGTGAGTGTCTGTTTTTTTTTTTTTTTAAAGATTTTATTAATTTATTCATGAGAGACACAGAGGAGAGATATGCAGAGACACAGGCAGAGGGAGAAGCAGGCTCCATGCAGGGAGCCTGATGTGGGACTCGATCCTGGGTTTCCAGGATCATGCCCTGGGCCAAAGGCAGGCGCCAAACCACTGAGCCACACAGGGATCCCGATGGTGAGTGTCTGTTGAGGTCTTTGACCTAGTTTTGAATTGGATTGTCTGTTTTCTGATCGAGTTTTAAGGGTATTTTGTATATTTTAGATAACGGTCCTTTATCAGATGTGTCTTTTGCAAATATTTCCTCCCACTCTGCGGCTTGTCTTCTAATTATGTTGACACTGTCTTTTACAGAACAGAAGCTTTTAATGTCAATGAAGTCCAGCGTATCAATGATTTCTTTCATGGCTTGTGCCTTTGGTGTTGGATCTGAGAAGGCATCGCCATACCCAAGGTCACATAGGTTTTCTGCTATGTTCTCTTCTAAGAGTTTTATAGTTCTGCATTTTACATTTAGGCCTGTGATCTATTTTCAATTAGTCTTTGTGGTGAGTGTGAGATCTGTGTCTAGATTCATTTTGGGGGCACGTGGATGCCCAGGTGTCCCAGCACCATTTGCTGAGAGGCCTAACTTTGCTCCATTGTATTTCCTTTATCCCTTTGTCAAAGATCAATTAATTATATTTATGTGGGTGTATTTCTGGGCTCTCTGTTCTGTTCCATTGATCTATTTTACCAATACCACACTGCCCTGATTACTAGAACTTTGTAGTAAGTCTCGAGCTCAGGTAGTGGCCGTCTCCACCTCTGTTCCCCTTCAATACTGTGTTGGATATTCTGGGTCATACTTTTCTCGAGGCCTGAAAGAATTTTGCCTCCGGAAGCTCATGGAATCTTTCCCATTCCCTTAGTATCTGAGTTTTAAAGCCTTTTTAGATCCTCACAAGTGAAAATTGCACAAGTCAGGTTTTGTTCCCAGCTGTGCTGTTGTTTTGATATGCAGCCCCGTAACGAGCTCTGTGTTATAGTTGCTAATATACGCCTGTGATTGTGCCATTGTTTATGTTGCTGTGGTCGCTTTATTTACATGTTTGGGCCCGTGGCATTATAAGGCCTGCAATATGATATTCTTGTGTCATCTCGAGATGTAGAAATGTTGTTTTCATTAGTGTGGTTTGAGAAACAACCCCAGTGTATAGAACACTTTCAAAGAACGCCTACTCCCGATCAACTTTAAGTAAGAATAACACATCTGTATTCATGGCGATTTTTGAAATGTGATTCTCTGGGTTAAATGTCCTATCCATACATTATCTACTTTTAGGATAAACACAGCATTTAACTTTGATTAAATAGGGAGTAGATGCGAATTTAAACGAGTGGAACTCAATTATTGGACTGATTACACAAGAAATATATGTTGTCTATTTTAATCTGCTTAATTACTGAAACAAGCTTTTCTTTTAAAATTACTCCATTAGTCCAAGGAACAAAATCAATGCATATTCAATTAATATTAATTATACAACAAATGCAAAGTTGAGTCAGGTTTAGCACAGCCCGATACTGTGATTTTCTTATTGGTAAATTGAAAATTCATTTACTGAAAGAGAGAAGCAAGAGTGTTTCTGACTACATTTAGAATCAGCATGAGTGCCAAATTCTAAATGTCAAACCGATCTCAGACCTGTAGGGGTTTGTGTAAGTGAAGGCAGGGATGGGGTGGCAGGGGCACACCATGGTCCTGCTTCCTCTGTTTCTGGTGCAGAAACTTGGAAAGACCTGGAAAATGAACTTGTAAGGTTTCTGGACATGAAATTACTTGTGCAAAACAATGTTTTTTTAGTGGTTGTAGAATAACGGATCAGATGATGGCAAATGAATTTTCCTGAATCTGTGTACAGGTTAACAAACAAAGGAGCAAAGCTCTGGCGAGAAGGGTCTGTGCTGCTGGTGCACAACTCTCCGGGGGTGGGGGGACTGCCCAACACAACTCACTATTCCAGAAAGAAAGAATCATGCACAGCTAGCTCGTTTTGTAAGCAAAATCCACTGGTCATTGAGGAAGGAAGGGAGAGATGAGAGGACCCTGGAGGGTTGTTCTTCCCAAGTTTGATTGGAACTCTCCTGGTTATGTTTGCACTACACTGCATATCTATCAAGAGCAGATGTGGTTTAGGAGGAACACCTTGTGTATAAGTACCTCTTTCCCTTTTACAAAGCTTTTTAAAATTTTTTAATTTTTTTTTAACTTTTGTGACACCTCTACTAGGCATACATATATATATATATATATATACACATATATATGTATATGCAGATATATATGAAGTATATATATATACACACACACATAAAGTTAAATGTTAACAAGTCATTGTAGTATATAATTAACATATGTAAATTAAATTTACAATTTTAAATATATGCACACATGTGCAATTATTATTATTCTCCACCTGTAAACTAGTAATCAGAGTCAGACAGGTGAGATACCGGCATCGAATACCTTATGAACAACACAGCTGGAATTTGAGAGTGCATTCTCAAAACCTACTTCTCTTGCCGCTGTGCCAGAGCTTCCATTCAATAAACTGAGTTGTTTGTTGATGAAAACAGAGGAAGACAAAATGACACCCAAATATACTTCCGGGGTCACGGAGATGTTTTTGCCTATGCTGGTCAAGTTAACTTCAAACCACTGGTCCGCTTCTCAGCATGTTGTTAATCTGTAGCCTAGATCACTAAGCACGGGACTTAGGTGTTCGATTAATTCACTCACTCAATTGTTCACTGACTGGACAGGTACTTGTGATTGCTCGTGATGCACCAGGCTCTGTGCTGGTCCCTGGAAATACAGTAGTATAAATACAGCAGTGTAAGACGCTGATCTAGCTCCCCCCTTTATGGAGTTGGGAGAGAACTGGACTAATGTCCAGGAATTGGACTCCCATAAAGTAGATGCTAGAGGGACCACCAGGGACCTATGGCACCCAGTGAAAGGAGGGCCCAAAGAGTCAGAGAAAACCCAGGTGGCATTTCTAAGACTAGCTTTATAAGTACAAATTAACATGGCAAAGTTGAAGCTGGAAGGATTGGGGAGAAAAAAATAATGTTCTTGACAGAATGAATAGCAAATGTCAAGGACCCAGGGCCTAATCTAGTTTGATTCTTTCAACAATCCCGTGAGGACACTATATTGCCAGAAATACACATACTTCTCAGTGGGCACCCCAGTCTGATCAGGGTGGATGCCAGGGCTCAGGAAGGCAAAATAATGTATCCTTTCCTGGAAAATAAGAGAGTTAGACTTACTTTTTCTTTTCATAATTCTACATTGTAATTACCGTGGTTTGTATCAAAATTCCCAAGGCACACTTGGCCCTTAAATACGGAGAAGATAAGAGCCCTTGCTGTGGCCAATTAGATTAGATATTAGCATTACAAAAATGGGTCCTGACCATAGCGATGGCCACACAATCACACTATTTCCATGGTTTCTGTGTCATTGAGTCTGGAAGTGGAATAGAGCTTATGCGGTCAAGAGACAAGTTTCCATTCTGGGTGTCATCAGGCTCAACTTACACCAGTTTCACCCTTTCTAATTCACTGTGCTCTTACCTAATGCTGAATGGCCAGAAAGAAAGATGATGAGTCTACCATGACTTTCGGGTGTTTTGGGAGCTCCACACCTCTATGTGGAAACAGATAGAGGGCTTCTGACCTACTTCCTATTTTCTTCCCTCTCTCTCCGGCTTTCCTGTGCACAGGTGAGCAAGAATGCGTCCCTTCAACCCAAATCACCAAATCATGTAAAAGTTAACATGTATACTCTAAAAATCAGCCCTTAGAAATAAGCAATTAAGATAGAAGGACAGCAATATGGCTGGTGTGGCATTTAGGTCACGTTCCATGCCTCCCACACAAACGTCTACCGAGTGATCCCCGCTTCGGGAAACCCCTTGTGTGTGCTTCCCTCTTTGTGAGCCGTCTGCTTGGCAACCTGACGGACACGCCTACCTTCGTTTTCTGTCTCCGTGCTTCTAGATCCAGCTCATGCATCATTTATCTTTGGCTTCCCAATATCTATTCAAACTTCTTCTAGTAAAACAAGAGTGTGGGTTTGGGTGGGAGTGGGGGGGGGAGGTGGGGAAGGGGGTGCTTTTCCAGGGCCCCTAAGCCATTGTGGGCCGGATGGAGTTGGCTTCCCCTGCAGGCCCTGTGGTGGGCGGCCGCTAGCTGGCCTGCTGGGAAGAAGGCATTCCTCTGAACTCGTTCAGAACCAGTAGGATACAAAATGACTTCTGCCTTCTGCTGGGTCTTCACAAAACATGCAGGTGTTACGCATGCCAGTCTCGAACTTGGAAGAAAGGCTGCCGTCATGCCCCAACACATGGTCCGAAAATGAAGCCACCCCTCACACCTGGAAAACTCACCCAAGAGAGAATGGGGCAAAGTAGAGTCTGGTGAAATCAGCTGAGTCCCTGAACTGCATCCTACCCCTGCCAGGGGACTAGTGTCCCTGCTTCATCGATACACCCTTATTCTCTAAGCAAGTTTGGGTTGTGTTTTGGCCATTTTCCACTGAAAGAACATTAAGTGATATGCTTTGCCAACCCTGCCATGCAGAAGAGATTGCGCCCTCCTCTGCATTCTCAAAACGCTTTGTTTATAGCCCTATTACATCCCTTATCAAATGGTTTATAGTTGGTTCTATGTGTCTGTCAGCCTCTGGAGGGCATTAACCATGGCTAATTCCTCTTTACATCTCCCCAGATTTAAGCACAGTGCCTGGCACATGGTAGGTGCTCAATGAGGGTTTGTTCAATTAACTAACAAGTTTACTGCTCTTCTGCTGGCTTCAAATTGCTTTCCCTCTCTGTGTTTACAGGCTTCAGCTCCCACAGAATGCGAATGTGGCAGTGCAATGTTTTAATGATTAAAATAATTAAAAGGCAATAGAGTTACATTATCTTGACAACCTCCTCAAAGGTGAACCAAGTTAAACACAGTTAACTAATTACCATCAGAGGGAAACCAAATGTAGGAAATTGTCAATTGTTTGCAGAGAAATGTCACCACTGTTTCAAAAGCATATTTTTCCAGGCTTATGTTATTTCAGTCCTTCTAGAGGCACCGGAGACCTTTGAAAAAGAAAGTGTGGCGTTGTATGGGTGAAAAGATAACCTTTCAGGGATTTTAGAAGAGAAGAAATAGCTATCCCCGAGAGTGTCTTCCAAAGCCTTATAAAAATGCTACCAGCTGAATTATGACGGTATTTCTACTTTGCTTCAGAAAATCCACCCTGCCAGGATTGAAAAATACCAGCCAATTAGCCATCCAGACAGCATGAGTGCTTTCATTAGCCTTCAGATGTTTGCTGAATCTCTTTCTTGTACCCATACTGAGCAAAAAGCTCACTCATGGATCCCAAGTGAATGTAATCAATAGACCAGATCCATCGCATTTTTACTCTGGTTGCCTGGCAAATCTGTGCATGGTGAGTTCACTGCCACTGCCCTAATATTGTTTTCGTGCAGTTTTCACAGTAATCCTTTCCCCTCCTTAAATGGAAGGGAAGACTGTGTTAGACTCTTATCGATCATTTCTTGCCTGAAATAGAGTTCCAGGTAGCTAAAGCCTACGCATGCTGCTTCTGGCTTTCCATAAATTACTCGCACATCTGTCATTACTTGGCTTTAGCAGTGCTTTTTACCAGTAGGTAACAATGCTCTTGAATTTCCCCTGAAAAGTGTCGTTCTGGAAACAGGAACGTAGCAGCAGGGTGGATGTTAGGACAACAGACTACTTCTACCTCTGGGCTCACGGTTCTCTGTGACTTGTGAAAATAAATAAGTAAATAAGTAAATAAGTAAATAAGTAAATAAATAAATAAATAAATAAATAAATAAATAAATAAATCACTTCTCTTCTCCTGACCTTACAGGCTCACAAAAGAAAAGAAATTGGTATCGGCACTCTGTAAGGATCATGAAGATCTTAAAATTTTCTGATTATATATTACATTCTTTGAGAGGGTAGCATGCCAGTTAATCTACATGAAGTGTAAACACCACTTGGAGAATGCACTCAGAATTTCTTGTTTCTCTTTTGCAATACTTATTGTTTCTCCCTTCAAGTTTCTTTGCTCGGTTGTTAACAGGCAAGCATATGCTCTTGGAGAGGTCTCTTTCTTGTTGTGGAAAGCAAGAAATGTAATCATCTGCGAGAAAAAGAAATAAGAGCTCCAATTATCTTTTACATCACAAAGAATCGTGCAAAGAATGGCCTCTCTGAATATTGTTGAATTTGGAAAGTGTTTCTACATCAGGGGCTCTTCTCTCTCTATTTGCTGATACTTTCACTCAAATATCCTGATCCTGAGAATTTCCAATACTGTGTAAATCCCACTCAGGCCCTATCTGCTCCAGGAAGCCTTGGATAGACACACCTTCTCATGCTCTCCTGCACACATATTGGTCACTCCACACTGTCTTTGCAGTGCTTTAAGTTAGAAAAGTGTTCTGCACTTAGAATCCCTTGAAGGCCACAACCCCCTGGTATGCCCAGGACCCAGCCAAACTGGCAGTGCATTACAGAAATCACAGTCAACGTATGAAAAGAAAGTTGAGATAAAATTCATTAACGAGAGCTATAAGCAATAAGGACAAACTTAAATAGCAATGTAAGAGAATTCTCAGAAATGTGTATGATAGATAGGAAATGGATTGACCGGGCCTGGAAAGACATAGAGGAGATGAAATGTCATGTCCACATCAGAAAAAGAATAGCATGAATAAATATGAAAAGGAGGTAATGTACTTTTTGTGTTTCAGAACCGTAATTAGTCCAATATGGCTAAGGAATGTTAGAGAGTTAGGTTGAGAGGAAATTGCAAAAAGCTTTGAAGGTCAGGCTAAGACTTTGTGAAAATAGTCTGTGGACCAGGCTAAGATTTTCATGAATATATTCTGTAGGCAATCCCACCAGGCATATGCATTATCAAGACAGAAGTTATGCCCCTGGGCTTCAGTTTCTTCACATGAAATTCAAGGGGTTAGATTCACAGGCGATCTCTAGGGTTCATAATCATCTATAACCTATGTTGTAGAGCCTGGCTCACTCACCCTACATAAGCAGTGTTCTGCGAAGTGTTCTCCTCATTTGGTCTGCTCACATGAGCCCAGGATAATAAATAACTGCAGTGGTCGGTTTGGCCTACTCATTTTGGCTTCCTTCCCTAACCATCTTGAAGACAATTCTTAAACTCAAAACTTTATAAACACAAGATATGTAGTGAAAAAGAAGCAAATCCATTTTTTATTCAAGAGAGACAGCTTATCACCCTGGGGAGTGCTCTTCTGCAGAGGAAGGATAGAGCTGAATCAGAAACCACCCAGAACCAGAGCGGAGTTGACTTCATATTGAGAAAAGCTGAAGGATTCAGAAAAGGAACCAGAAGCGGAAGCCAGAACACCCAGGCAGGTCGCTTAGGCATGGGCTGGCCAGAGCAGGGAAAGTCTCGAATGCTGAAATCACCGTGCCTGGGCTGAGAGGTCCAAAGTGCCTCACAAGGACCCAATGGAACCGGTGTGGCTACCTTGCTATGGAAACATAAGCTTGTATTTCTATCCAGTATTCATGGAAGTTTCCACCTATGCCCTCCACCCCTCAGAGAAAATAAAGATTTCAAGTTACACAGTTTGAAAGCAAACTGACTCATTAGAAGCTTGGATTAATTATAATACCTTGTACAGTAATAGATTATAACTACACTTATCATGATGATCACTTTATAATGTGTATCAATGTTGAAACATTATTTTACATTCCTGAAACTAATATCAAATAAACTAATATTGTATGTTAACTACTCTTGAAAGAAGCTCAGATTGGCCTGAATGAAGGCTCTTTGGCAAATAATTCAGAAACTACACTGAGTACCAACAATTAGAACCAATTTGCATGGCTTTGTGGCAAAAGAAAAAAAAAAATCTATTTTGGATGTTTGTTGTAAAACTATGTTGCCTACTATAATTTGGATTTCAAAAAACAAACAAACAAACCAAACCAAACCAAACCTTATATGTGGTGCGTTCCCTTGACTGCTTCCTCTTATAAGATGTCTTGGTTCAATCTTTTATTCACATATGTGGGATAAAATGCTACCCAAATGTATGAGGTTAAGGTTTTTGAGCTCATGACATTTTACAGGAACAATGAGAATAATAAAACCACATATATATATGCTACTTGGGTAGCATTTTATCCACACATATGTGTTTTTGTCCAGAACTTTATATAAACCCATATATATATATATAGAGAGAGAGAGAGAGTCACCTTCATAAGCTTACAATCTGTGCAATCTCACTCAGGCTACATCTTGAAATTCTTGATAAATTTTGTAAAAAGATCAGTATTTGTATTTTGTACGGGGTCCTACAAATTATGTAGTCAGTCCTGTATGTAGATAGATGGTCGACGGGTAAATAGATAGATAGATAGATAGATAGATAGATAGATAGATAGAAGCAGATGAGGAGAGAGACAGAGAGAAAGAACTTAACCTTGGGATGGGGAACACTCTCTACCATATGTTGACTGCCCAAACAATTATTTTTCTGCAAACTCACTCTCTCTGCCTTATTTACATCCTATCTAGAGAGATTTCCATTTGATTATTAATAGAGAATTTAAATGCTCTAAGTACCTATTTTTTTATGAGTTTCACTAAGATTAGCTTGCACGCTTCATTAAATGGAGTTAATGTTATTTACGCAGCTACCTTAAAAGACATTAGAAAGCCACTCTTTCCACAAAAGGCAGTGAATTTGTCAACAACTTTCCCTTTCTCTGTGTCATAGCTTCATGCCTATGGACCAGCTAATCCTCATTGAAAAATACACCTCATATGCCGTCACCTTGAACATCACCTAGCATCAAGTTGATTCAAAACATGTAGTCGGGAGATTTTCGGGCTGAATTACATGGTGACTAAGTCTCATGCTGGTGTAATTGCAAACAGGCCTGATGTGAAAGCCTCCCTTGCGGGACAGCTGGATGGCATCTTGAAGACACCATAGATAAGTGGACTGACCTAGGGAATTCTAATGCTTTCTAATTCCACTCAAATAGGGAGACATGCTCACAGTGACAAGATGGAACTCTTCTGAAACATAAATTGTTACAAACCCTCTGAAGCTCAGTGTTAATCCCCATTGCGTTATTTTGATTGTTACATATTAGTGGTTTCCTGCCTTTCCATCATTCCATTATTCTATATTTGGGCTTGCTTTTTAAATTATACATTTTCTTTCTGGGTTAGGAAAATCACTGATTTCTGGACTATGGGAGCCAGAAGAACCATTTGGGATTATCAACTTCACTGTTTTACAATTTCCAAGTATTTGGGCATTAGCTTCAATTTTTAATTTTTTTTTTTGCCATGACCTCGTTCCCCATATATAGTACCACTACTTGTAAACACTACTTAAAATCAGCTCACTTTTTATGTTTAATAAAAAAAAAATAAATTTAAAAAATGATG